>NC_079453.1:39755784-40035784 GCF_903798145.1 Danio aesculapii
TGATTTATATATTGATCTATTTTTTGTTCATTTTAAATAAAAAATATTTTTAATCAGTGTTAATAATTAATTAATAAAATACTAGAATATTGTTTTTATTGCGTATTTATACAATTGTGATCTAGTAGTGATTCGTCATTGTCAATTTTAGTTACAGCTTGAACTAGTTTTTACAATTTTTACATAATTTATAATATTATTTTTTGTTATTTGTAGTGTTGATTAATTTATTCCTTAATTTATTTAATATATTGTTTAATTTTTTGTTTATTTTAAATAAACATATTTTTTTAATCTATTTGACTAATTAATGTATAGAATATCAGAATGTTACATTTAATTAAATATTACACTATTTCATTTTTTTGTCATTTAGTCATTTTGTTTATATATTGATTTATATGTTGATTTATTTTTTGTTCATTTTAAATAAAAATATTTTTAATCAGTATTAATAATTAATTGATAAAATAGTAAAATGTTGTGTTTAATAAAATACTGAACTATTTAATTTTTTCCAGTGTAATATTTTCTTTCAGTTCAAATTTAAACAATTTTATTTATTAATTTTTTTGGTGGCTGAAATGGTTTTAGTTTACTAAAATAACCCTCATTCAACAGAAAAAAACATCTAAATTTAAGTGATGACAGTGTTCATTTTGGGGTAAATTATGAGTGCCCTTTAACTGCCCTAATACGTGTGTGTGTGTATAAATAACATAATAAATAAATATCTACATAATAAATGGACAACTAGCCGCATTATTATGTGCTGATGCCCGCTGTGCTGTCAGCATCAGTCTGGAGCTGGTTTTAAATGTTAGCTCAAGCTCTCCTGGTGGAGCCTCATCTTCACAGACAGCGCAGATAAGGACAGGCTCTCTGTACTTGCGTTTCACATACCCATAATAACTTCACCTCTCCACTGTTTCCTCTCATCATCGTCTTTATCAAACGCCTGCCTGACGCTTATCTACTGTCTGGAGCTCAGAGTGGCCCCTACACGCCGAAATGCCACTGCGCTCTGTGTGTGTATGTGTGTGCGTGTGTGTGGAGGAGGAGAGATGTAGATGCAGCAAGTGTGATGGCATATTTCATGGTGTGCTGGTCTCTGAATCCATTTAAAGGAGCCCTGGGTATTAAGACTTTTGTGAGTTCATATAAAATAAATAATATCTGTTACTGAAACATGTAGTTGAATACCAATGAAATATTTGTTGTGATCAGTCAGTTCATTTTTAAAGGCTTGATTGTGCTTGGGGTGAACTGTAACATATTTTATGTCAGTTTTAAATAAAAAAAATTGCATAATTTTTTACACATTTAAGTTAAAAAGAGCCATTTATTTTATTTATAATATATGCCCTTACCCTCCCCAATCCTAAACCTACGTCACAGTAATGTAAAAAGCAATTATGATGAGAATTATTTATATTATTTATTAAATGACCCATTAGCTTACATTTTATTATTGTCTGCCCAAACCCAAAACTCGTAGTAATGTTAAAACAGTAAATATAATGAGACTTATTTACATTTTTCATTAAATTACCCATTAATTATAGTAATTATAAAGAGAATTATTTATATTATTTATTAAATTGCTTTATTATATTATTTATTTAAATATACCTATGAACTTGCATTTTATTAACGTTTACCCCTACCCAATCCCTAAACTTAATCCTCATAGTAATTATAACGAGATTATTTATATTATTTATTAAATTACGCGTTAACTTGTATTTTATTTTATAATGTTTACCTCTAGCCAAACCCTAAACTTACCCCTCACAGTAAATATAATGGTAATTATTTACATTGTTCATGATACTACCCATTAAATGGGTATTCAATTAACGTCTGCCCCTACTCTATGTATATAGTTAAAGATATTGTTAATGTAAAATATACTTTCTCATACCGTGAAACAACATTTCGGTCGTACCACCCAGCCCTAGTATGAAATAAGGAATGATCGTAGAGAGTTTTAATGGATTTTGATACTAAACACCGAATGAAAACAAAACTTTTCAGGCAGCATTTGTAAAATGGTTTTCAGTGATTTACATTTCTGTGAGGGGTAGGTTTAAGGTTTTGGTAGGGGCCGACGTTAATTAAAATACTCATTTAATGGGTAGTATAATGAATAATGTAAATAATTACCATTATAATTACTGTGAGGGGTAAGTTTAGGGTTTGGCTAGAGGTCAAAGTTAACGGGTATTTTAATAAATAATATAAATAGTCTCGTTATAATTACTATAATTTATGGGTAATTTAATGAATAATTTAAATAATTCTCATTAAATATACTGTTTTTACATTACTATAAGGAGTAAGTTTAGGGTTTGGGTAGGGTTTTTTTGTTTACTTAAACGGTTTTAGTTTACTAAAATAATCGTCGTTCTACAGGAAAAAAAAACTAAATTTAAGTGATGTCTGCTCATTTTGTGGTAAATTGAAAATGAGGGCCCTTTAACTGCCCTAATACTAATAGTTATTTATTTATTTTCTTTAATAAAGGTAGTTATTCCAGAAAATGTACAAAGGGCTTGATATGATAAATAAGGTTCATTATTAAAAAAAAAAAATACTTGATCTTATTTGATCATTTATTTTGGTCCCACTTTACAGTATATTAAGTGAGCTTAACTAATATGCGCTTACACTGAAAATAACAATGTGTTACAATCTACTTATTGTGTAAATACATGTTTTTACATTGTACTTATGACTGATTAAATAACTGCATGTAATTAAATTTGTCATTTTATAAATAACATTTATAATTACACTGTTGACCATCTCTTACACCTTAACCCACTTTTAAACCTACCCATACAAACAAACCTTTCCCTAATATTACCTGTATCCCACCTCAAGAGCAGCAGAAGTGTTCTCAATACGTTATGAATACATTGTATTTATTTTTTTATGCTTGTACATAGTAGTTAAGGCCACTTAATATAAAGTGGGACCTTTATTTTTAACCTGATAAATATAGTATACAAAATATGACTTTGGATATCCTTATTATTATAAACATTTCTCAAGTAACATCTTTTCAGAGATTTAAAATATATCCCAAGTAAGTAACAGGAAAAGAAAACTTGAATATCAAATATGTAAACACTTTAAGGAAATATAACACTTTCCTTCAAAAATACAAAGCATAAACATTTACAATTCTGAAACTAAGAGATGACGACTTGTTGAAAATATAAAGCAATTGACAACACGTCTTTCTTTCGGGCTGCATGAGAGTTGGCCACTCCCACTTATTTACATTTCACGGTATACACGGAAAAAAAAAAAAAATTTATGGTACACACTTCATTCTGCGGTAACGATATGTACCTTCATACCACCCAGTCCTACTTCATACTCTCATCCAGTAGCTCAGGGTTTGTCACAGAAGCATGAATGAAAAGTAAGACTTCTGAACTGCAGTTGAAGTCGAAACAATTTAAATTTAACACTCATATTACATAAAACTGTGGAGGAAATGTAAAGATTGTAATGTAAGGACGTGTAATGATTTAATGACCTTAATATATCTATGTGGTATAGCATGTAAAATGGGAACAGGAAAGGAACGTACTAAAAACTCATTATTGCCTAATTCAGATTAAGATAAGCTATTCGATTACTGATGTCCATGTAAACATAGTCAATATGGTATCATTTCAGTACTTTATTTTCAGAGTTGTGGATAACAGGCAGTACCAATAACTCAACCTCCTGATGCCTAAAGTAATTCTGCCTCCAAAGCCAAAGATGGACATGTATTTATTTAGAATAGTCAATATATGCTGCATATTTTAGTAAAACTCATTATTTATTTCATATCAAGTCATGCTAGTCTAATTTCCACATGTTCCCTTGTAAAATGTAACGTTTATTTGCCTAAATTTACCTTGGTTTTGTAACACAATGTAAGCATGTACACATATTAGCCACAGGATTGTGTACACATTAGATTTGTACACACATTTGTCAGTGTCTGTGCGTGTGTGTGTGCTAACAGACAGAGCTGCCCAACTTGTCCTTGTCTTATCTTATCTCCCGCCTTGCCGCGGTTTTTATCTGCCACAGCTGTGCGAGTCTCTGGAGGACCTGCAGAATGTCAATGGCCAGCTGAGGACCGAGGGCCAGGCCATATGGAACATGATGGGGGGGATCGTTGGACAGGTACGGCTTACCTTCAAGTGCCTCACGCTTTCTCTCCACTGTCCATCTTCATTGCACTTCTCTCCGCCCCGTCCCATCCTTGATCCAGTTGCACGCCTCATCTATCACAGCTCGCCCTGATACAAACCACTTCCTTCAGGTGTTCTTGTGAGGCTGGAATGTTTTAAAGGGACTGTATTATATACTCTTTTTTTTTTTTTTTTTAGTATAGAGTCTAGTCCTGCTTTTAATGTTATTTCTGCTTTATTTTTATTTCTAATACCATTTTCAGCCTCTTAGTGACCTTTAGATGAATGTTCAATTTAGGCTGATTTAAAATGTACTCTATATAAAAGCAACGCCACATGATAGAAGGCAAATTTTACAAACTAAAAGGACTTTTTTGTCCTAACTAAAACCTGAAATGTATATTTCAGAAACGGCTTGTAGTTCTTGCAGCTGATCAACAGAATACACTGACAATGATCACCTCGGATACACCTCATGTGCTTTATCAAAGACTATAGAATACACAGGACATGTCACTCGTATACTTTTGAATGGGGAAAAGTGTAACTATCACTATGGCAATTGAAGCCTCGCCTTCTAGTACAGGAGCCAATCAGTGATTGCTATATGGTGAATAAAGCCTGCTTTGTAGTACAGGGGCCAATCATCGGTTGCTATACAATGACAATTCTTCAGGACAGGGGCTCGGACCAGACATGAGTTTTTGCAGATTTTGTGTGATACGAACATTTAGAAATGAAACTAAAGAGACAGTTGTTGTTTAATTTCATTGGTTATTTTTAATATGAAATGTAATGGTATTGGAGAAGTTTTGGAGAATTTGATGTTTCCCTATTCAAACAGAATGCTCGAGCATACTGCCCGAGAGGCGTTTCAAAGATGGCCGCTGAGTGAAATGACTTGCCTTAGGGGCTGTTCACACCGAACGCACTTTTTGCATTGAGAGGCTCCTTTTTTGAATGATTTACTATCGGCCGCGAGCATTTTGCGCGCTGCTTATGTGCCCTCCGCGCCTCAAATTTTAACCACCTTGCGCCTTGCATTTTTTTTGCCATAGCGGGGCGTGCGTTCACAGTTAAAAAAAAAAAAGTCAACTCTGAGCAGAAAAGGCGCGTTACATCACTCGCGTCTTTTTCATTCTTCAATCAAATGAAAGCACTGGCGTGGTTTCCGTTGAGGTACCTGCAGTGTTTGTGTTGTCAAGACAGCAATGGAGACATTTGAAGATGGAGAGACTTGTGGTTGCTGTTCTGAATTATTCAGAGCTGTATGAATTTACAAATCTTGAGTTTCATAATATTATTAAATGTATATTAATTTAATATCAACTGCAACACACTCACTCAATACCCAGCTGATTCAGTCGTTGCCTAGCCAAGTTTTTTTCTTGTCAACAAAAAAGGCAGTGTGTAGTTCGCCTCGCTATTTTTAAACGTAAAGGCGCATTCGGTGTGATTGGCCCCTTTAAGGGACTTTGGCTTTCAGATTTTCTGCAGACACTGTAAAAAGGTCATTCCTAGCCACTAGACTTTTCTGACAGGGTATTCGATTGTCATTGAGTGTCAGAATGTTGTGGGACTGCTATACAGGAGTTATTATTAGGGATTATAGATAGCGAAATTTAACGTTTTTTAATTTAGCATTTTTTATTTTAAAAGCATGACGATAAAACACGAATGCGGTTATGAATGTATTAAAACATGTGCTTGTTTGTTGTAAAATCCGTAATAATGACAAAAAAATACTAATTTGTGGATCTCCTTCCGTGTGCAGCTATCCTGCCATTGTAGCTGGTGTATTCTGGAACATTTTCTTACCCCTTGGTTTCCAGTGTGGTCCTGAAAAATCTCTGTTCGAAGGGGTATCTAGCCCTTCCCCTTAGCCCTACACCTTCAAGCTAAAGGAATTGGGACACCCCTACTCCTTCACATGAATGCGCAAAACGAGGAGTAGGGGTAAGGGGAAGGGCTAAGGGGTAGAATTGGGATTGGGCCTAAAAGAAGTATAAAATCACACAATCACACAAGTGTAAGAAATAAAAACAACAAAGAATTGAAATGATTTAAAGCTGTCACATTGCTCATTAGATAAAGGCACAGCTGAACAGACAACTTTATTTCATTATGAAAAAAATCTCATAGTCCTGCAGCTATCAACAGTTTGGTCATTGCATAAGCACTGGTTACTAATGTTGTAGAACAGAAAGAAGGCATTTGGAAGCTTGAAAACATATCCTTTTGTTTATTCATGGCAATAATGTTCTTTGGTAGTCAGAAGAGTCTTTTTTTATGTCACAAGATGTTCACTTTTAGATGTTGCATGAAAAGTCTTAAAATGCCTGATTATACACTACATTCCTTCGACATGAGAATGGTTACCTTGACATAACCTTCACAATGTTTGATTTTCAGTGAAATTGGCATCATGCAATTACCCACATTGCTACATCAAAAGCATACTTATTTTTGTAGCTTTTTCATGTCTGCATCATATATCAGACTCTTATTTTGAAAGCCTATTAACCCTTTGTGAAGTGATTTATGATTCTTTGAACTAACAGAAATGTTTGTCTGTTTTATTGCATCACATTATTGGAGCAGCTTCAGCTCTATCAGCATTATTGTCATTGCACAAGTGTGATCACACATGTCAGAGAACATACTTTTTTTGGAGCTTAAAATGTCACATTCTCTCTCTTTTTTGTTAAAACATTCTTTGGATATCAGAAGGGTTGATTTTTATTTTATTAATTTTATTATTTATTTTATTTTTTTTAATTATTCTTACAATATATCTTCACAAATTGGCTTTTAGATGTTGCATGAAAAGTTTTAAAATGCTTTACTATTCCCTACATTCCCTGAACATGATTACAGCTGCCTTGACACAACCTTTACTCAAAATTTTCACATCACATCAAAAGCATACTTATTTTTATAGCTGTTTTCCCATAAATTTGAACTTTCACACACCTGTATAATCCATCATACTCTTTTTTTTGAAAGCTCATTAACCCTCTGTTACATTTCTTTGAACTAACAGATATGTTTGGCTGTTTTGTTTCATCATGTGTATGGAGCAGTTGGGTCGTGTTTGTTCGCAGAATTCGTCTTTGACTTCACAGTGGAAAAGAGTGGAAAGAGAGCAGAAATCTTCCCCTTGGATTTTTTTTCTTTTTTTTTTTTGCACCTGGGTAATGAGCTGTGATTGAAAGAAATCTAGATTGTAGGCAGCACCCCACAGGGTAGACAGCGTTGAGGTAATTCTCTTCGCTGTAATGGGCCTCCTGTTTGCGAAATTCTTTCATTTGCGCTAACTGATTGACCTGTCATTGGCCATGCACTCAGCCCTGACTCTGTAGCTAAAAGCCGCCAACCTCTCCCCCTGCTCACTATGGCAACCACATCACCACGGGTGACGGTCACTTAATGAGTGCGAAAATGTGAAGGTCTGAAATGTTCTGTAGATCTTTCTTTTTTTGTCTAAATAACAGTCAGTACTTAGAATGCCATTTAGCAGGATATGCCCCGAAACAAAAATGTCACTGGCAACAGTAACCGTGAAAGTAATTGTAAGGTTTTGAAAAGTTTGTCGGAAAAGTTCAGCTTCTTTGTCAGAGCTAAGCATTGCTCAATTTCATGGAGATTATGCTTGCGTATGTGGAGAATTAGTGTAGTCTGAGCTGCAAGGCGACACGTTCTTGTCACTGTGGAGGTGTCGACAGTCTTCTGTGTTTTGGCTCGGGATGTCGATTAAATGTCCAATTAACAGTCCTGTGAAATTCAAAAACATTTTTTTTAGATATTAGTTTCAGTCTGTTAGTTTTAAGGATATCCATTTGCTAGTTTGCTCCAAAAAAAATATGTTTAGAAAATAATAAACTGGTATAAGCATGTAAAGCTTGCGGTTTTGTACTTCGCCTAAATGGATTATTGTTTTTATTTTTTTTATGACACTATATACTTCAGTTTCTCATCAAATCTTGACCATTCAAATGTTTTCTAGTGTCTGACATGCCCTCCCCTGTTTAGGAAACTTTTCATTCAATGCGCTTGAGCTCAACCAAAGCCGCCCCACAAGTCATTTCACTGGGCGGCCATCTTTGAAACGCCTCTTGGGCAGTATGCTCGGGCATTCTGTCTGAATAGGGAAACATCAAATTCTCCAAAACTGTTTGCCAAGCTTCCGATTACATTACATATTTGAAATCACCAATAAAATTTGTACGATTTGAGATACCACAAATGCTTTGATGCTGCAAACAAAGAGACAATCGGCTCCACATCCGACCAGGTGAGAATGCGGGAAAGTTCACTCTTTCATTTGAAGCATCTCCTGTGACCCCCTGCTCACTCACCCTCCTCTTCATTTAACTCGCACAGAATGGTCATCTCAAAGTATGAATGTTCTATATCTATCCAAGTGACTTTATCTATCATGTTTGATATCATTTGAAATGTCTTAGTGCAACTGGTATAATGGTCTCATTCCCTCAGAAATAGACATAATCAAAATAATAGATATATAACCTGAGGTATCTTCTGAACCACTGCTAAGGGTGTGCCTTTACCAATGGGGCTTCTATTCAAATGACCATTTGTTACCTATAGGCAGAAACTCTTCAGATCTAACATGTCACTAAATGTAAATGCCTTTTGTTATTTGACACACACCTCTCCTCAAGGAGATTCTTATTTTGACTACTTAGGGGACAGTTTCAAGATGTTCGGGTCGATCCTGTAACCAGTTTAGCCCGTAGTGTGGAGCTCTCATGCTCCATACTTTGTATATTTTCAAGTCAGGTATGCATCTTTTGGTCTTGGATTTATCTTTGAGAATTTGATGTTTTGTATTGATCGTTTATGAATTGACTGAATGAATTGGCATAATACACATTTACCTGACTAATAAATTATGTTTTGAAATATACAAACAGTTTTCGTGTTATTATCTCTAGTAGATTACATTAAGTCCATAGCACCACAAGCCCCTGTACAGGTTAGAAATGGACTAAAACACAAAAGACAGAGCAGCGTGGCTCGCTATACGATGTTTTTAGAGCTCCGACTAACATATTGCCATTAATTTAGGTATACTTAGACTGTAAAAGGCCTATCTAAGGTGGATAGGCCTTCTTCTCTAAACTCATAATACTATTTAAATTGTATGTTAAACAGTTTAAGTGAATCGGTCTGCTTAATTCTATAGTAATGATCATGGTATGATTAAATGGCTTTGTTTTGATTTAATAGATAGCAGATCTATAGCGACCACACAACAAATATTCTAATCAGAGTAAGTAGGCCTTTTTAAAATAGTGGTTAATCGCCTCTGTTTAGTGACCAAGACTGACATGCTTGTGTTTAAGAAATTGTATACCTGGCCGGTACAAGACTCAGGATGTTATTGGAATCCAAATGAACGAGATCACAACACCAACCTCATTTATGGCCCTTCTACACATTATCATCCTCTGAACAATGGTCTTCTGAAGTAATTCATATCATGGTCTTGATGGCGAATCTCTTTCAGAAATTAAAGCGAATCTTTGTTTACAAGTTTGTGGGGGTTTGAGTGGTTGCTGCTGTCATGTGATGTGAGTTTGATCAGACGGACTGTACCTCTCATTCATTTCATACAGATTACAAAACCAAAAACTTTTGTTATCAAGTGAACTTGGTTCATTTAAACAGAGACTTCAAGCTTTGTGGAAATATTTCTCATGTCTGTGAAGCAAGTATTCGCTGAGATTCCAGTGTGTTTGTTGACCACTGAACTGTCGTAAAAACACACGTCTGGTCCGAGCTTTTTTTTGTCATATAAACATCAGTCTATAGCAATCGATGATTGGCTCCTATGCTAGTAGGCAAGGCTTCATTCGTCATTTTGACCGTTACGCTTTTCCCAATTTAAAACTATACCAGTCTTGTGTATTATATAGTCTTTGGCTCAACTCCTCTCACTGGCAGAGCTATGGTAAAAGCAAAACCCTATTGGCTGTTTTTTAATTGGAGGGGCTACTCTGCCCCCCTTTTCATTTTTTAGTCAGGATTTTGTCAAACATTGAATAAAAAATGCACATTTCAAAGCACTTCAGAAAAAAATAACAAGTTACATTTGATCAGAATTAGTGCACCTGCACCCAGACCTATGCAAATCTTCACACAGTTTAGACCATTGATTGGTGACAAATATATTGCAGACAAATATATATGTTGTAAATAAAAATAACAAACAAACAAACAAATAAATAAATAAATAAATATCCAAATTTTTTTTATTGTCTTGTATTGCTCTAAAAACCTAATAAGCTACTGCATTTACCACCATTTATTGGTTGTTTTAGGTTTTTATTTAGTAGATCAGTTTATAAAACAAAATAATTAATAAAGTAATAAATAAATATATATAAATACCAGTATATAAATGAAGGATCATCCAAAAAGTTAAATGATGTCACCATTTACTACACCTTGATTCTTGTTTGTTTTTGCAGAGAATAAATTAATAAACAATTAAGTAAAAAAATTTAATGTTTGTAAGAGCTGAAATAAATGGCCTGTCAGTATATCTCAGTACCAATTTACATGGAGCTTCTGGAAAAACATATTTCTGGTAAAACATAGTTCTAATAAAATAAATATATTTTTATGGCAGATTTTTTTGTAAATATCTAGATGTTTTTTTTTTGTTTTTTTTTGCGTTTAATAAAATATTGACTTCAGTTTTTCATTAGAGTGTAGTTTATCAGTGAAATTTAACATGCAATTAATTAGTTTAAAAGTTACTGATACATTGATTATTGCAATTGATAATATATAATTATTATTAGCCTATTATTATATTTTAATTATTTAAAAAATATGTTATATACAAATGGAGAATTATTATTAGATTTTTCCCCCAAATATTTCTCAAGTGATGTTTAACAGAACAAGGAATTTTTCACAGTATTTCCTATAATATTTTTTTTCTTCTGTAAAAAAGTCTTTGGCTAGAATTTTGGCTAGAATTAAAGCAGTTAAATATATATATATATATATATATATATATATATATATATATATATATATATATATATATATATATATATATATATATATAATTTTTTTTCTTTTCGATCATTTAGAACAAACCATCCTTATACAATGACTTGCCTAATTAATCTAGTTAGGTATTTAAATGTCACTTTAAGCTGAATACTAGTATCTTGAAAATTGTCTAGTAAAATAATGTGTACTGTCATCATGGCAAAGATAAAAGAAATATTATTAGAGCTGTAACGTTTAGAAATGTGTTGAAAAAAAATTCATTAGAAAGAATATGGGTAAAAAAAATATACAGGGGGTCTAAAATTCAGGAGGGCTAATAATTCTGACTTCAACTGTATATATGTGTATATATATTGATTGACAGGCCTAGATTTTATGCATTTTCAATCACTATAATTTTTCAAGAAAGTGAATTTAATAAGATTTCTCCCTGTAATGAAGATGAGTCCACAACTTCCATGCGATAACCTAAGACGGCAACAATCAGAACCCCAGTTGGTGTCGTTATCTCACTCCTGAAACAGCGACAAAACATTTAAAAGGCAGCCATTTGTATGCACCCATGCGCACTTGTTTAAAACTTAATTTGCGTTGAGTAACCAGTTACCCGGCTTAGAGAGTGTGTAAGATGGTTAATTAAAAGGATCTCTTAAAATGTCCTTTCGGCAGATAAATGCCGCAATAATGGAGCAAGGAGGTAGAAGGAGGCGAGTGGTCTGGAAAAGAGCGAGCCAGTGAATCTGCAATGATGGTCATAAATCACATAATTAGAAAACGCGCGCTGCTTAAGTAGCAACATCAGTCAAGGCGCCCCACTCCTTTGTGTCATCTATCTACTACATTTTCGTTCCCTATCAGTCATTGGTGTCTGCACATAACCCTCAAATTATTGATGTTCTCTAGAGAGGGTTTCTTCTCTGGTGCCACCCAGGGTGAGGGGAAAAGTCTCAGCAGTGCACTTTCAAAGTGTTTTTTGTAGAGCTGGGATTTTTTTTTTTGCGCCAAATATGAATTTGTTGCTATAAAAGCTACGAGCTTCAAAAATTCATGTTAACAGGCATCCTATTAGTCTTTTGATACAATTTCTGCTTATTTGCATGTGCATTTTAAGCATGAAACATAATTTGCAAAGCTAAAAAAGCACTAAATCCACTGTGAAGGGGTTATTCTTTATATTAGTAACATAGGGGACAGCGTGTTGTCTTGTGCAAGATATGCCAATAAAGGTATTCTCAACCTGTGGGCCTCAGCGATCCTGCAGGTGGGCCGCGAGATAGCTTAAAATTAAATCTCAATCTTATACTATAATTTTTTTATTTCATTATTAATATTCTATATTAAAATGATAAAAGTAATGCACTTTCTCTTTGTTCTCTGATTGATTACTTCAAAATTGCCACAAAAACAGCCTCATAATCACGTCTGTAACTAGTAATAATGAAATAAATGCTCGTTGTAGACGTGTATTGCTTGTTGCTCGTTGTAGATGTCACTGGATGACTGATTGTGAAGGAACGTGTAGTCTGGCACATTTGTTACCCACGACAAGTCATGAGTTTATCAAGAGAAAATCACATAATCTGACATACAGTAGTGACCTTCGTAACCAACAATAAAAATCATGTGATCTGCTTTAAGTCTGTTCATTCACAAACTTTGCGTGAAGTGAAAATCTCTCCTTGTGTATTTTTGTGTGAACTATTTAATATATATACGCATAGTTGTCCAAATTAATGTCCTGTAAGAGATTAAAAAGAAAGCTGGTCTTTTGCAATCTCCCCATTGACCTTTGGTTCTCTTTCAATCAGTTTTTTTTAATATATAAAATGTTATATATATATATATATATATATATATATATATATATATATATATATATATATATATATATATATATATATATATATATATATATAAATGTAGATTTATTTGGTAATAAATAAGGTTTAAATGAGCATTTCATACAAACATTTTAGAAAAAATGTTAGACAGGTGGGCCTTTTAAAATTGATTGGAGAAAGAAGGAGGCCCCGAAGTGAAAAAGGTTGAGAACCCCTGTGCTAATATACAGTAGCAATACAGACTGTGGTGATACATTTACACATTTAAGCCTTGTGTGCTGTTGGGGATGTTTTCATCCACTCTAGGGGGATTTTGAGAATTAATTTGGATACAACTTTCTCTTTGTTTCAGAAGATGAAATGATTTTTTTGGTGACAACTTATTTTGACACATATTTTGGGAAAATTCTTAGAATTTTTTTTTAAAACTCAAAAATACACTCCGGGCAAATTATGATTGTGGCTGTTTTTGGCCCATTGACTTCCATTATAATGACATTTTTAGATTGCAAAGCCATGACACAAAATTATTATGCATTCTTTGCTATTGGTGGCTTTCCCTGTTGGGAAGTGGAGGTCTAATTTGCAGTTTTTACAGTTGTTCATCAATTTTTAGTTGTTGAACAGTTGTTCAATCAGTTTTTCACCAATAATTTTTCCCAACTATTATGTCTTTATCTTTTGAGAACGCTGAAAGATCAAAAGGGTTTACTGATGTCATATGTATGAACATTAATTAGATATACTACCCATGACGGATGCTTGATGACGTGGCATCCAATAACCACATACGATTAGCGGTATCCAGTACTCATTCACGTTTGGTCGGCATTGAGGAAGATCCTCACAAGTTCTTAATTTGCTTTGATTTATTATTGAATAAAACATAAAGAGACTATACAATTCATATCAATGTAGAAAGGTGACCCACTGCTCACCCATTCCGGTACAAACAAACAAATCGATACATTTAATAAAGGAACTGAAAGTAATCACCCATGAACATGTGACAATGAATAGCCAATAAGAAATAAAAAAAAATAATGCTCCTACACCTGATCGTATATTCAGCTGTATTTGGCTCATTTTTCTTTTAATGTATTAAACTATTATCATCATCATCATCATCATAGTACAAAGTTGCATCCCACACCAAAATTAGTTTGCAATGTAATCTATTCACAAACATCATTCTTGCACAGTTGTTGGTTAAGCAAAAGCAAAAACCAGCAATATTGTTAGACAGCAATCTGCTCATAGCACTAAAATAGCTAATTATTTTTAATAAGTAAAAAGATTACAAAAATCGTATGGCTTTAATAGGTCCAAACACTGCATAACAATCAGCCGTTGATTAAATGAATAACAGCTTGAATCACTGGCTTAATAAGTAAATGTTGATTCTCATTTATTCACTATCATTAACTGATCTGGTTCTTGATTTTGTAAATAAGCCATTAGAAAAAAACATTAATATATAGTCATCTCATGGGATTATGATAAAAACAGGCACAATAAAAGGCACTCCTTCTCTGTTAAGTCTGACATATTGTAGTGGAGTGTTTCAGTGTATTTTTGTTGTAAGACTTGTTTGTAGTTATTTGCATCTTTACACTTTAAACATTTTAGCAATTCACAAAACTGATAAAATCATTCATGCAAGATTCAAACTGATCTGGTTCTTGATCTAATTGCTTTACTATATGTGCTTGTGAAAAACAAAAATTACCTTTGTACTCAGATATAAATGTGCTTCCAATTTAATGATGTTTCTTCACTTCATTATAATGAGTGATTGCCTGTTCATCTGAAGGTATATTTAAAATGTTGGTTTAAAATTAAGGTTAAGAATTTAACTGAAATCCAGTAT
Organism: Danio aesculapii; assembly: GCF_903798145.1. NCBI lineage: Eukaryota > Metazoa > Chordata > Actinopteri > Cypriniformes > Danionidae > Danio > Danio aesculapii. Next base: position 39,770,751 of record NC_079453.1, read on the forward strand.
ATTTTGCATAGTCTGCGTTATCTCTATGTTGTGACATGATTTTATAGATTTTTAAGGCACATTTGATTGTATGGAGCAGGAGGCATGGCAGCTGAAAGACCTTTTAATTATTTAATCACTGATATTAGCAAGTTGTACGAAAAGGATTAAATGAACTACTCTTTTAGTATGAGTGAGCAGGAAGCAACCGGACTAATTGGGTATTAGTTACAAGGTTATTGTAGTTAATGAAAATGAACGAAAAAAAATGTTTCCGTTAACTAAAATAAAAATAAAAACGTTTTTAAAACTGTATTGTGTACATACAAAACTAACTGAAACTAACAAAAATATAGACATTCTTCGTTTTCGTCTTTGTAAATTTATTTAATATATGCTGTAAGCCTTTCAGAGGTAAATCTATTTACTTCGTGCTGCTCGTTATTTGACCCAAACGGCACCTCAAAGCCTGTAATCATGATGCTATTGGCCAGATCAAGCCGGTCCTCCTCCAGTCATCCTCGCTGTTGCTCCTGCGAAAAAAAGCAACGAGTGGACATGACAGCAGCACGGTGACTGCAATAAATATTACCTGAGCAAAGACTTAAAAGTATTAATTTAACACATTTGTGCCCGATAATGGATTTTACTTAAGTATTAGTAATCGCGATCGCTAACAAAATCGCTTTTTAACCTGATCTTCTAAATAAACTGGTTGAACTTGTTCACCAAATCAAACTGAATCATTTTAAATAATTTCTGCAAACCGCCTTCTTTTTAACTTGCCTTGTACCCCCTTCTGAATCAAAATAAACCAATATATACTGAGTTATTCAGTTATTAGAACAGTACACTGAGATCTGATTTGAGAGGCAGTGAACCGATAATACTGCGCATGCATGATTCAGTGAACCAAACACAAACAGTACATGACAGCCTGCTGTGACTGAACTAAACTTGAACAACTGCAGTTCGGGTAAACCAAGGGCTTAAATGAGAGGTTCTGGAAAAACATAAGTTTGTTTCATAACAGAAAATCATACTGGAATTTAAATAAGTGAATCATGCTTCATTTGGATTGCAAAACAAAATTGTAAAAACTTTTGAGATCATGCTGATGTTTTAACTGACTGAATTTATGATTGCTGACTACATATTTTTGGTATGTTGAGTCCAAACTTGGCAAGATTGTCACGAAAGATCCGGTTTGCGTTAAAATGCGAACATCACTACTGTGCATTTAACTTCAGAAGCAGCCTTGCACACATATTGTACTTAGGCCTGCTATGTGGTGGGCTGTTGTATTTGAATTTAAAGAAGAGTAGATGGTTCTAGTAGATGGTTGTGGTCATGTGTCCTCTGCAAACATTTTTCAAAACATGTATCTTTGGTTGAATTTTTATTATACAATATTTATTCTAATGATTTTGAATCTTGTACCTAACAAATATCCTTATTTACAAAAAATTTAAAAATAAATAAATAAAACTAACAATGAAACTAATAAAAGCTAAACTAAAACTAAGCAGTTTCAAAATATAAAAACTAGTAAATCTGCCTCTAAAAACTAATTAAAACGAACTGAATTTGAAAATAAAAAGTCGAAAGGAAACTAAAACTAATGAAAAATCCCAAACTATTATAACCTTGATTAGTTAACCTACATCCTACACCCTCTGACACTTCAGAATGTCGAGATGGTGTCTGTAAGAAGAAACGCAATCCCCGGGCGTGGAACTCTTAAGTGGCATTTGGTCCCAAACGAACGTACAATTAAAAATATTGGACCCAAGAAAATATCATAATGTAAATTACATCACAACTACTAATATAATCAGCTAATAACACAAACGGTAAAATTAGAATAATCAAAATTGGAGTCAGATTGAACTCGGAGCTGAAAACAAGTATGAATATATTCTAATAAATAAGAAAATTATTTTAAGAAACACTAGAAAAAGCTTACATGCATTTAACCTTCGACCATTCATCGGATTCTGTCGATAGAATGGAATTTTACAATGAAATAAGTAATGTGGCCACCATGTGTTGAAACGTCATTGTGGACTCCCCTGGCAGATCCACTTCTTTTGGAAATTTGGTGAGTTATATGACCCCTCTCAGGGTTCCACTGGGATTCTCCACAATCTATGCACGACAGCAAAGTCTGTCTGGCTCCCTCAGCAGATGGCAGACCGCCTGTTCGGCTGTTTTTGCGAGCCCTTTTTCTTTCATTCTTTTTTGTGTGTGTGTGAGTCTGTGGGTTTTTTTTCTTCTTAGGCAAACATCTTTCATTTCCAAATAATATTCCCAGTGAAATTGCGTGTATAAGAGGGTCTGTCCACACTAACCTCGAGTTTCTAACCTGGCGTCTCCTCACTCAAACTCTCCGGCCTGTTAAAACCCCTGTTGTTCAATCGAGAGAGACTGTCATCTGAACTGAGCACACTCAGATTAGAAAGGCTCTAGAGAGAAGCTGCTCTGTGTTGCTGTGCGACCGGTCCCTTCTAGATAATTTTTCTAATTAACCTGAAATGAAAAGATGGAGCACAGATGTAAAGATGGAAAATAGAAAACTTTTTGTTTCTTTCCTGGCCAGTCTTCTTGTCAAATCTCGTCTAAGCCTATTCACTGCATATCTAGAATCAACTTTGAGGAGCTCTTAATTGGAGAGTTTGTACATGCATAATATCATTTATTCATTAACTTTCGGCTTAGTCCCTTATTTATCTTGAGTCACCACGGTGGTATGAACTGCCAACTATTCCAACATATGTTTTACGCAGCGGGTGCCTTTCCAGCTGCATGCCCAATATAAAACTATGGAAAGTTTTCACTTAGTATTTCTTATTGGCATTGCAGAATGACACATAGTCAGCCTCTGCAAGTGTTTAAAGAAATGAACTGTCACTTTATTTCTTCTGCCTTATATTTTTGTATATAAATGCATAGTGATGTATTCTCTGAAAAGTGGCTATTAGGTTTACGGTGTACTGCCAAGAATGTCAAGTGACCTTGTTTTGCTATAAAAAAAGTATTTTTAGACAGTTCAAAAAGTATGTTCCTTTCATTTGCCGTGCTTTGTGTGATGCATCATGGGCATGATGGAAGCTATTAGGAAAGTTGTGTTTAGAGGAGACAGGAGAAAAACATATAGATATATAACAAATAAAACAAATAGATATACATATAGATTATTTCTGTGCCAAGAGCAAAAATAATGTAAACTGGAAACCTAAATGCTCCGCCCACCTTCCACTAAACACACATATTAATTAATGAATGCCATATTTTTGGAGTATTTATGTTGCTTGTATTGCATTGACACACTGTAGAGCCACAGAGATCATACTCAAAGTTATTTCTGCATATAAGGGTAGAATAAAAATATTTTACTTCGAAAAAAAGTGTATAATATCAAAAGAAGATGTCTTTTAAAGAGCCCATATTATGGGTTTTTGAAAATGCCCTTCCATGTAGTGTGTAACACAGCTCTAAGTGAAGTGAAATATCCAGCTAAGGCTTAAATCTGTAAGTGTACAGTGTTTAAAACTATTGATTCATCTATAAAAGAGTCGACTCATAGTGCTTCAAACGAGTCGTCTTGATAACGAGTCATTAGGTGTTTCGCGATGACGCAGCCACGAAACACAAGCCTCGCCAGTAGTTACGCGCGCAAACCAGGGAGATTTGAAACCTGCGGCCCCGCCCACTAACACAGAAAAAACACTAGACACACACACACAGACGCCGCCGGTCGAATGAAGTCACGCTGTGCTCAGATGGATAATATTGACAGTCTCTACCCAAAGATGAGTTGTTAACCTGGTACAGTACACGCGGTTACTCTTTATATTCTCTTATCACATGTAAGCCACGTTAAAAACGCGACGCGTGCCGCTTTGTTTACGGATTTAACGTTAAAGGCTTTTGTGAGCTCGCGTTCCACTGCCGTTTGTCGTTGCTATGGCGATCGATCGTAAGCTAGGAGACAGGAGACTCGTGTCACTTTCCCTAGTTCTTCTGAGGAGCGTTGTGTGTGTGTGTGTGTGTGTGTGTGTGTGTGTGTGTGTGTGTGTGTGAGAGAGAGAGAGAGACTCGCGTCGCTTTCCCTAGTTCTTCTGAGGAGCGTTGTGTGTGTGTGTGTGTGTGTGTGTGTGAGAGAGAGAGAGAGAGAGAGAGAGAGAGAGACTCGCGTCGCTTTCCCTAGTTTTTCTGAGGAGCGTTGTGTGTGTGTGTGTGTGTGTGAGAGAGAGAGAGAGAGAGAGAGAGAGAGAGAGAGAGACTCGCGTCGCTTTCCCTAGTTCTTCTGAGGAGCGTTGTGTGTGTGTGTGTGAGAGAGAGAGAGAGAGAGAGAGAGAGAGACTCGCGTCGCTTTCCCTAGTTTTTCTGAGGAGCGTTGTGTGTGTGTGTGTGTGTGAGAGAGAGAGAGAGAGAGAGACGCGTCGCTTTCCCTAGTTCTTCTGAGTAGCGTTGTGTGTGTGTGTGTGAGAGAGAGAGGGAGAGAGAGAGACTCGCGTCGATCTCCCCAGTTCTTCTGAGGAGGGTTGTGTGTGTGTGTGAAAAAAGCCTTACACTATGAAGCGCGTGTGCACTGTGACTACTTTTATATAGTTGATTAGCAGCTGGGCATTTCACTCTGTCTCGTGCTGAAGCCTGTCACTGTCGACCAATCGCAGCAGGCTGTCATCGGTCCAATCAGCGCAGATTAGCTTCGCGCTGAGGAGGGGGTTGGGAACAAATGAATCGCTGAACGATTCATATGGGAGTCGTTGGGATAATTAGGTAAAAATAAATGCAGATTATAAGACCATCAAAGTGTTTTATGACCTTGCATGCATATTAGACTGTTGTTGGAGACCCTTACAACCTAAATATGACCCTATTTCATGTATAATATGGGCTCTTTAAATGTACACACTTTACATATGTTTACAAAATTTTTAAAGTACTAAAGACAAATCTGGTGCATAAAGAGCTGGGGCGTGTTTCAATTGCTAAAACAACAGTATTATCAGGATAAATTGTATTTGTTTTCTCAGGAAAAACTAAATAAAACTGTATTTAGCATCTGGAGGGCAGAACTGATAGAAAATAGAACAAAAATAAAACAATTTGCAGATTATCATCCTGTTTAAAAGTTTACACCCCCACCCCTCAATTAATTGTTTTGCCTCTTTTGAGCATCACTGAATGTTTTCAACCTTTGTAACAGTCCCTCAGTTGAGGATGAAAATGATGGATGAAAAATGTCTGAAAAAATATACATATAATTCTCAGTAAAAGCCACTAGGTCCACAATTGCAAATTTGGCACGTGGTGTGAACAATAATGATAAGTTCTATGTAAACAAACATGCAAAATGATCGGGAGATCATTTATCATTGGAGATCGGGCAATAGGTGGCACTATAATAGTGGAAAAGGTCTCAAAAACACAGTGTTTTAATGTGTGTTGATGCTTAGCACAGTGTTTTAATTACCATTTTATCCACTAGATGGATCAACTTGAAATTTGGCATGCAGTGTACTGGCTGAAAGTGGAATGACATACTATTTAAAAATGGCCACCATTAGCCAATTAAAGTTGAGCAACCAATTAACAAAGTTAACGATGGCCGATCATTATTATAACGTGATTATAAACCATCATACACAAATTTGGAGAGATAGGATAATAGGTGGAGCTATAACATTTGAAAATGTCTTAACATGCTAAATGACCCAAAAATTGCAGGAAATGTTTATTTTACACTTTTCACAAATTCACTTGATCTACATATCATATTATAGCCCTGCTTATTCTGAACGTTTTTACGACACAACCACTGCTGTCACTCAAACTGTTTATTCAAAATTTGTTAACTCAATCTATAAACTCTTACACTCTAATCTTAAATTTCATTGTTGATTAAATTACTTACAAACTTCCTAACTGATAAATAACCTTAATAAACCTTATTTTTATTATTATTATTATTATTATTATTATTATTATTATTATGTTTTGTTTTTGCATTTTAGAGACATAAATGGGCTTAAACATCCAGAGAAACTGCACTGATTGATGTGATTCATACCTAGTTGCCAGAATATCATACTGGAGGATATTCTTTTAACTGGGACTAATAAGCAATCAACCTGAGCACCTTAGCAACTGCATAGCACCATGATAAAAACCATGTTGAGCAATTTAGCAACTACTTGGCAAAGACAAGACACATTTTCTTTTGAAAATCACTTTTAAAAAACTCTCTCAGTCTAGTTTAAATTTTAAATAATTAATAAAAACATGATGCATCTTTGAAATTTGGTTTTGTTTGCTTTATTTTCAGAAATTGAATGTCCCTGCAGTTCTGAAAGCCCCCAAAGAGAGAAAACCAAGCAAGAAAGAGGGAGGATCGCCAGGGAAGTCATCAAACCTCCCAGCTATGCTCTACAGGTTAGACTGCAATCAATTCAGGGTGCTAGACAATTTCCCAGCGTTAGCCATAACACCTGGACTGTGTTATTATACTATCAGGTTTAGATGTTACATTCGTTATAATTATGCGCTGAAAGAACGAAAAATGTGTGGAAAAAATACCCGACCTTGAATTGCAACACCAGACACAGTCGTGTTCTGCAAATAAACAAGTTTCATGTTCTTCACAGCTGTGGGATCTGTAAGAAAAACCAAGACCAGCATCTTTTACTGCTGTGTGACACCTGTAAGCTGCATTACCACCTGGGCTGCCTGGACCCTCCGCTCACACGCATGCCAAAGAAGACCAAAAACAGCTACTGGTGAGAACAGGAGTGGGAATAGAAATTGAATTGTGGTTAAAAATAACTTCTGGAAACACTTGCATATTGTAGATCTGTAGAGCAGGGTTTCTAATTATTAGGAAAATCCGATTTGACGTATGAAATACTGTTTCCGGGTCTAAGCCGCTGCTCATTTGAATCGAGAAAATATTTGTTTATGACCACTCTTAGATCATATAACACATTAAAATGAATTTTAAATAAAATCATGGTGTACACATTTTTCTCTGGACTTGCTGCATCAAAGACACCAATATTTTAATGATTTATAAAAAATGAATCACTTTTGGCCATCTGATAATAGGCATAAATTTATACAGGGCTCAGCATATATATATATATATATATATATATATATATATATATATATATATATATATATATATATATATATATATATATATATATATATATATATATATATATATATATATAAGTTCACCCCTCACAAATCTATCCTTTAAATTCATATTATTAGTAAGCTGTACAATATTATATTTGTGCATATATAATAGATTAGTCAGTACTGAAGCCAAATCTGGAGCTTATCTAACAAAATAACTTATGGTCCAAAAACTAGTACACCCAGATTTATGGGATAGAAAATATTAAATACAAATTTTAAAAAAGAGGAAAAATCACAAGAAGCAAAAAAAAGGAAAAATTTTGTTAAAACTTTGTATGTTGTAATTTTTTTTGCAATATTTAGAATTTTATTGTATTATCTTTCAATTCCTAGATGTTCTGTGACTAAAATATTATTTTAATAAATGTATCTGTTTAATAAATCTGTTTTGTTTAAATGCACCAAAATACATTGCCTATTCACTGAGAAATGGATAAAAATATTAATTTTCAAATGTTGTGTATTCAATTAAGCTGAGCACGGTATACTGCGATCATGATTTCCGCTGATTATCACTGGGTGACAAGCTGTTATAATACGCTGAAAGCATTATGTAAATAATATATATAATATGTAATCAATATAACTTATTTCTAAGTCAACAACAGCATTAGATGTCATTCCCTCACTGTAAATTCTAGCACTCCCGTTTTTTTCTGCAACCTCGCTGCGCGCAACCTGAATGTTTACAAACCGGTAATTCGTCTATAAATTAACATGTTAGGCTATGACAGCCATTTTATTTATAAAAAATGTCTATAGTAAAATAAATGATGTGGTAATCCACTTGTAGTGCTTCATAAAGTCCCTCTGTGTTTACTTTCATAAGGTTACTCAAAATGTCACTTTGAAAATTGATGTGGAGCTCCACAGTTGCGTGCGTGAGCGTTTCTGTGTTTTGTTTATTTGTCAAGCTGAGCCCAATGCTTTCGCTGCTGATTCGAGTAATTCATTTAATCCATGAATAAGAAAGCGTGATGTGGTTCCGCACTGCAGGATGGAAATTAGAAAGCATTTGAAAGATAAAATTGTGTGGGGGGGCCAAGTCGTACCTAATTACTGGCAACTGCCTGCCCCTGAGACAGTAATACTGTATAATCAAAAAGCTTTTGCTCGCACTAAAGAATTCAGCTATTCCTTCAATTTTATATATGTTGTTGGTGAGGGATATTTAACAACCCTTTTGTTTTGATGAATACGACACATCTGCTTCCTGAAGAAAAAAAAAAAACGTTGACATGGACCTTGAAAGCCTCTCTCTCATCTCAAAGCGTTCTCCATATTGATAAATCAATAAGGTCGAAAAGCAAAAGAGAATACCTGACTCTTTCATCGCTCATCTTTTCCAGGCAGTGCTCTGAGTGCGACCAGGCCAGCAGTGACGAGGCTGACATCGCCATGGAGACGCTACCAGATGGAACCAAAAGGTCCAGGAGGCAGATCAAGGGACCAATCAAATTCATCCCTCAAGAAATGAGCCCAGAGCCCAAGAAGCCTCAAGTGAGAGGGACTGTGAGTATGAGCATATCATGAGTTCACTGATCAATGTGTGTCTGTTTCAAGACAATGATTTAAATTGGAACTCTGAAACCCCTTTTCAAATGGCACAACTTTTGTGCAGTGAGTCAATAAAGGGGGGTTTCTAACATGACGTGCATCATAGAATTCAATTTTATTTAATCTTTATTTCTATACACTTTTACAATGTAGAGTGTGTCAACGCTGCTTAACATAGATCTAGATGTAGTTCTAGTAGACTGAAACTGTGCCAGTCCAGTTTTCAGAGTTGAAGCTCAGTTTAGTTCAGTTCAGTGTGGTATAATTTTCACTGCTGAAAGTCAAAACACTAAAGAGCAAATCCATCGATGCGCAGCTCCCCAAGTCCCAAACCAAGCAAGCCAGTGGCAACAGTAGCGAGAAACAAACTTCACCAATTGACGAAAGTGAAAGAGAGAGAAAAAACAAAACCTTGAGAGAAACCAGGCTCAGTTTGGCATGACCATTTCTCCTCTGGACAAACTTCTTGTGTGGTGCTGCAGTCTGGGCAGTAGGGGCTAGAAAACGCTGGACATCTATCGTGGATAATCTGCAGGTATGTGTAGGTCACCGGTGGGTGTTCAGGCTCACCCACGCAATCAATACGGAGACTCGTTGGTCACTGGGGTCTTCCAGGAATCAATTCAATTCAATTCAATTCAAATCAATCTCATGCTCTCCACTTCTCCATGACCGCCACAGCATCTGCTCAGGATACGACCTGGTCTAAGATTATTGATACCTCTAGAAGTCCTCTATGGTTGGCATCATCTCTTCAAAGGTCTTGGATCACTTCAGTGACCTCGATCTCTAGAGACCTCGGGATGAGTATTCCCAGGTGGAAATAGAGAACAAATAAAATAATTGGCGTAGCTGCTGTTCATAGGGTATTTAAACAAGAGATATTAAATAACAATGCAAAAATGAAAATAGTAGCTATATAAACAAACATAGAAACAAATATGTAAAGCGTATGAGGATTTCTAACAAAATGTCTGGTGCATTAAGAGAGGAGGATGGGTCATGGAAGTTCTGGAATATCATGGAATCATAAAAGATCTATTCCAGAAATAGAAAGCCAGAACATTTTTAAATGTTTTTGTCCAAGTCATGTAAAATAGTTTGTTTTTATACCATTTTGTTTCATCCCTGTTGGTATGGTTAGGCTATTTTCCAGCTCCATTTTTTTCTTTTCATGCTCATCAACTGGCGGTCATTTAAAGAGCAATTAATATACAAAAATCACTTTTATACAGGCTTTAAACACAGTTGGGTGTGAAAGGCCCATCTCCCCTTCATTAGCATAGACAGGCCTGAGTGAGAAGCAGTCATCTGCCATTAGAAATTTCTTGTATTTTCTCGTGAAATCTTTTACAAAGGGGCATAAGACATCTCCTTTTAGTTAAATGCAGTCAATGTACTGTACTTGTTAACTAAGTTTAATTAATATGTCAGCATAATAAAGATTTTAGGAGCTTTCCCTTTAAAAATATAATTAAATGTAAAAGATTAACACAATGATGGGTTTTCCATATTTAACCCAACATTGAGATATTACAACCCAGCATTTTTTAAAGTGTTGGTAACAAAATGTTCAAAGACTGGATGTTAAAAAGTAGACCCAAGAAAAATTAAATGTAAATTTACTATCATGCAACCCTGAGACATCAGATGCAAAATCTGAGGTGATTTATACATTGTTCATCTCATACTGGCTATTAAAGTCCCACAAAAAGATAAAACCTTTTTAAAATGATGCAAAGCACAACAGCTGTCTTTGTTTCCATAATAGATCATGGGAATTCAACTTTTTAGTCAGTGAAAATCAGAGAAAAGTCAGAGAATTTGATATTTGGCGTAGTGTGAAAACCCTGTATTATTAATTTTGTCAGTCTCATCCTCAGACATCATGGCCATAGACTGTTGGATGAACTTCTCATGCATAAATCGTTTATTGGTTGAAGTTTTTCGAACTTTGGGACACACATACCGTATTTTTTGATTCACCTAAGAAAATGCATTGTGACTAGGTTTGGGTATGCTTGAATTTTTTTATGACACTGTTTTCTAACCATTACCTTTAAATTGGTACTTGTTTAAAGTGGAGTACAGAATGAATTTCAATGCAAACATTTTGACAGAATAGTTACAAACCTGACATTGTATCTCCTAAGTCACACTCATGTAATAACCTGCAAAGCCTGTCTGCAAAAGTGACAATGATGTATGATACGTTTTTATTTGGTCCGATACTTACTGATCGACACCAGGTTTTGATATACAACCCTAATTCTGGCACTAAACCCCTCCATTGAACAAGAAAGCCATAATGTTTACAACTGAGACAGGATCAACTTATTTGATTTTTCAAATATGTGAAGTTCAGGGCATTGACTTAGTTGCAATCCACCATACTGAATACTACTCTACCAAAACAAATAGTGAATCGTTGCTTTTTTTTACGTCGGTTAGACTCTCTCTTGGGATTTTCTTGGCCAATGAAGATGCGATGGATTCCAGACCTTCTGCCGTCAGTCTGAAAGTCTGTCTACGCAGGACTATGTCTTCATTAGCTTCTCAAGTCAGTGAAAACATGGCCCAATTCTGAGACAGACCCACAAATGCCCTGTAAAATGTTTCTGGAAAATGTGAATTACTTGGCTTAAGGGACTCTTTGTGCTAGTCCAATTTAAGCCTTGTCTAGCTCTCTCTGATTGGTTGTTGAACTCAAGCTCTCTAGTCTTAGGTGAAACAGTCATTCATTGAATTAAAATTGATTCTTTGCTCCTCGTGTGAATTAACTAATTGATCTGTTCTTTAGTCTCTTGAGGTTATCGGTGAAGGTCACAACAGCTAGCCTAGCTGTTAACTTAAACAACCTAAACACTCTATTATCTTTAATTGTTTTCAAACAGTCACCTTGAAACTGATACAGACACAATTAAGGCATCAGTTAAAAGGCCACTGGAGCTGTTGCCTAGCATTTCCAGCATTTTTGGAACATTTGCATTTAGAATCGTTTCCAAACTTAATTAGCTGCTTAAGGTAGCTGCCTTTGAAAATAGCACCCTAACCTCAAAAGAGGCTGATTTGTGACTTGGGCTGCATGATATCACATTGCAACACAGTGGAATGAACCGCCAACCTATCCAGCATATGTTTTACACAGCGGATGCTCTTCAGAAATCATGATCCTTCAAAAATTTCAAAATTTCAAAAACATTATTATTATTATTTATTTATTTATTTATTTATTTTTTTTATTAATGGTAATAGTAATAAAAGCAATGACTGAAGTATTTATTTTATTTGAAACTACATACAGTAAGTAATAAATAATATTAAACAAATAAATATATATATATATATTATTATTATTATTATTATTTTTTTAATATATATATATATTTTTACATTTAATTAATGCCACTTTGATTAACAGAATAATTTTAGGTTATTAATAAAATTGTTATTAAAAAAAACTTATTTTAATGTGTTTTTAAAGGTAAATGAAGGTGTAGGTTATACAGTGCATTGTTAATTGCAGAGCTCTTCTATTAAAAAAAGAAAGAAAAAAACAAGTTCTGAAAAAAATCAAGTCTTTGTAATAAAAAATAACGCAAAAGTAACTCATTAAGTTATGTAACACATTATTTACCATAAAAAGTAACTAACGCAACTAGTTACTTTTTATGGAGTAACTTAAAATGGTAATGCATTACTTTGCAAAGTAACTTTCCCAAACACTTATGAATTCTTAAACATTTTCAGACTCAAACTACACAATGTAGTCAAAATTACAGATGTGGTGTTTCTTTGCATCCACAATAAAACAACATAATTCCTCAAACTTATTTTGTGCTGTCTGTATGACCTGCCATCGTCATCATTACACTTACACTAATAAGCATAAAAATATGCAGAACACACAAGTATTGTAAAATCAACTATACATATTGAAAAATAAAGTAACTCAAAAGATTGAACAGCCTTGAAGTGCAACGATATTGTTAAGATGAATTTCATTAAAGAAATAGTCCAGGGGTGCCCAAACTTTTTCTTATGAAGGGCCAAAAACCAAATATTTTCCACGGGTAATTTCCTAATTTATTTAATATTGTTTAACAATGACTAGAAAACATTGCCTCATATTAACTAATATAGTTTTACATTTTATAATGAACTTACTACAGTAAAATCAGAACAATCTCATTTATAACAGAATTACACTAGTTTTTGCCTTGATTTGCCCACCAATGTCTTCTGCATAGTTCTCTAGCTGTCGATTGACAGTGTTTACATTTTAATATAAAATAAGATTCATTTGCAACATTTTATTGAAACATTTCATTTCAGTTTGCTCTAAATAAAATAAACAAAAAGCAATAAAACAAACAAAAAAAGGTTACATCAAATTAGAAATGACGATGTCTGTGTTAAAGGCATAGGCCCCAACCCTCTCCATCATGTTCATTCTCCTTTCAGATAGGAAGGTGGGCAAAATCAAAGGTTACAATGGGCCAGCTTTGGTCCACGGGCCCTACTTTGGGCATCTCTGAAATAGTGATTTTAATAGGAACATGTGAGCAGTGGTTTACATGATGTTACCTTGTTGTCAATGAATCTTTTTTAATGAAATGTCTTTTTTTTTTCACCTATGATGCCTTAAATTCCTGTCTTTGTAGGCAGCTCACTATTATTTGCAACAGCACATTCTAATGAATTATCAGAATTTCTCAAGCTGTAGAAGCAGAATGCCATATTAAAATGTTGTGTGTGTGATTTCTCAGACTTGAGATAGGGCTTGTCTTTCTAGCTCTCCGTAGCTTCCACTTATCACTGTCCAGCATTCTCTGATCATGCGATAGCGCTCCGGCAGCCTGGCACCCTTAAGGAAGACAAAAGATACCCATCGGAGAAACGACAAGCTCTCCAGCCCTCCTTCATTTAGTCTTTTTCAACCTTTTGTTTTAAAGCTTAGTCAATAAACCTCTCCCTGCTCGTTTTTTGAAACCGAATTAGAAAAATAAAGCCCAATTTTATAAGCGCTGCAGCCACTTGCTTTGGCTGACGCATGTCGAAATAGCTCACACGAAGGAAGAAGGAATGACTTCCGGACGTTGTTTTGTTTGCTGTGTTTATGTGTGTGTGCTTGTGAATGCCAGGCAGGGTTAATGTGTTTTGCCTTTAGTCTCTGTGACGCGTGCCCAGAAGTGAGGCGAAGGCTTGAGCGGCTGGATTAAAAGGCTTTTATTTTTCTCTCTCTTCTCTAAACTCCACCAGAGAAAGATGCTTCATTGCAGAATTTATCTTCACTTGCACTCCAGAGTGTGGCAGCGGCTGAAAGAAGCCCTGCTTTGCATTTTTAATGCCCTTAACCAGCCGGTGTGGCGGTGGCAAGCCCTTGTAAAGCTGTGTTCTGATTTATCACGGCCAGCTAATCGACCCCCCGCCATTCAGGAGTCAGTGGTGTTCAGCTTTGCTAATGTACAGTACTTTTCCTTCGACCACTGAACACCAGCCCTCCCGCAAAACTGAAATGGCTCTTATGACTGACGCACACTGAGATTTTGTTGAGACTCTTTATTGGGCTTGAAAAGCTTTTATGCATCCTTCGAGAGACGGGGGGCTTTGGAAATCTTGCTATAATTAGTAGAGTTTGCTAAAGCAAATTTTGCTATTTCTCATAACTCACTAATTATGTCGATCTGACTTCTACCTCATATTGTGCAGAATTTGTGGAGGAGAGGTTTACTTTTATTTGGAGCCAATTTTGTTTTTGCCTCTGGTGACAATAATATGTGAAAAAAATGTCCATATATTTGCCTCATTAGAGAGTTTGTGGAATTTCTAAAGACCAGGATATCTTCTTGGATTTGGACCATTAATGTGATAGTTCACCCAAAAATGAAAAATCTGTCATATACTCGTCCTCTACTTGTTTCAGACCTTTGTGGCTTTTGTTTTTCTGTTGAATGCAAAAGAAGATATTTTGAAAAATGTTGGAAACCTGTAACCATTTACTGTTTTTGCTACTATACAAGTCAATGGTTATAGGTTTTCAGCTTATTAAAAAAAAAAAAAAAAAAAAAAAAAAAATATGTGTGTGTGTGTGTTCGTTACACCTGTCCAACTGCTTGATAACGCACATTTCTGATCAGCCAATCACATGGCAGCAATTCAGTGCATTTAGGCATGTAGACATGGTCAAGACGATTGCCGCAGTTCAAGGTGATTTTAATGACTTTGGACGTGGCATGGTTGTTGGTATTTCAGAAACTACTGGGATTTTCATGCACAACTATCTCTAGGCTTTACAGATAATGGTCCAAAAAAGAGAAAATGTCCAGTGAGCGGCAGTTCTGTGGGTGCAAATGCCTTTTTGATGCCAGAGGTCGGAGGAGAATGGCCAGAGTGGTTTGAGCTAATAGAAAGGCAACAGTAACCCAAATAAACACTCGTTACAACTGAGGTATGCAGAAGAGCATCTCTGAATGCACAACACATTGAACCTTGAGGCAGATGGGCTACAGCAGCAGAAGACCACACAGGGTGCCACTCCTGTCAGCTAAGAACAGGAAACCGAGGCTACAATTCACACATGTTCACCAAAAATAGACATCAGAAGACTGGAAAAACGTTGCCTGGTCTGATGAGTCTCAATGTCTGCTGCAACATTCGGATCTTAGGGTCAGATTTTGGTGTCAACAACATGAAAGCATGGATCCATAATGCTCTGTATCAATGGTTCAGGCTGGTGGTGGTAGTATAATGGTGTAGGGGCTAGTTTCTTAGCACACTTTGGGCCCATTAGTATGAACTGAGCATCGTGTCAACGCCACAGCCTACCTGAGTATTGTTGCTGACCATGTCCATCCCTTTATGACCACAGTGTACCGATCTTCTGATGGCTACTTCCAGTAGGATAACGCGCCATGTCATAAAGCGTAAATCCTCTCAGACTGGTTTCTTGAACATGACAATGAGTTCACTGTACTGAAATGGCCTCCACAGTCATCAGGACTCAATCCAATAGAGCACCTTTGGGATGTGGTGGAAGGGAAGATTTGCATCATGGACAAGTAAGCAGCAACTGTGTGATGCTATCATGTCAATATGGACCAAAATCTCTGAGGAATATTTCCAGTACCTTGTTGAATCTATGCCACGAGAGATTAAGGCACTTCTGAAGACAAAAGGGGGTCTAACACAATACTAGTAAGGTGTACCTAATAAAGTGGCCGGTGAGTGTATTTTTATTTATTTATTTTTTTGTGTTCAACAGAATAAAGAGACTCTTACAAGTAGAAACCACTTGAGGGTGACAATTTTTTTAGGGTTAACTATCCCTTTAAGTAACCCACAAAAAGAAGCATTGAGTTTGAGTAAGACACACTACTACAGTTTATTTTGAGACAAAAAGTAAAATATTTCTAAATTGATTTATTCATTTTCTGTTATTTTATTAGTTCATAAGTTCATAAATTTTTTATGTTTATTAATTTTTATTTAATGAATTCTTTTTCTTTGTTTATCTGATGAAAAACCTTTTTGAATTGTATCTTGCGTATGGATTTTTCCTGTATTTTAAGCTACTTTGCTACTCTTTATTACAGTGCCTTTGTATGCACCACTAGTTTTTCCAATCTTGTGGAAATCGATTGAAAGTGTTTTGTGTGCGTTTTGTTTTAATTTATTTATTTAAGATTTTACATTGCGAGGTGCTTAATTAAAAAGTTTTTTTTTTCTCTCCCTTGGCTGTCCTCTTCCCAAGATTCTTCCCTACATGTACAGTACTTTACCATCACATAGAGCTTCTTGATGCAGAGGACAACCGATCTAGCCTTTAATAGATTACCTTAATCGAGTCTGCCATAATGAAGGAATAATGAAATAAATGAGTGCCTTTGTTTGGTGCCACCATCGAGGGAGAAGTGGCAGAGGCATTTAAGTGCCAATTGGCAGTGTGGAAGCAGTTAGCATTTATAATGATAAGTGTTCCATCTGCTGTGTGGTGGCAAGCCAAAGGCGACAGATGGAATTGTTTTCACAATCTGTTTAAATATGTTGTCGTTTTTTTTCTTCCCTTTTTAAAAAGCCCCAGCTTGGCACGCTCGTACGACCGTTTGCATTAAGGTGGAGATGTTTGATTTGATTCGTGCAGCGCCACTGTTGTTTTTTCTGCGTCTATCAGCCACTATCAGCCGCTGATGGTAGACAAGCAAAAACGCCATTGCAAAAAGTGTCACAGGAGAGTTGGATACTCGATCTTGGTTCATGGCACACACAAAAATCCAATTTAACACCCATCGTTGACCCAATTGCTGAATGACTTGATATCTGGATGGAGAGGAGCGGCGGTCTGGGCTTTAAACAAAGGGATTGAATCCCTCTTTGCCACACAAGGGGGAGCCGGACTGAATGAGAGATTTGGATTAGAGAAGAGCACCACTGTTTGACATCTGTAGCAGCTACAGTGAGCCGCAAGTCACCAGCTGCTCTGCGTGAGCTGTTTGCTCATGGAGAGCATGAAACTTTGTTCTGTTCCGCTTACTGCCACATGGCTTCAACAACATCACATTACAATCCAACTGAGCGGCTTTTCAATTCTCATTTTACTTTAATAGTTTTGAGTTTTTTTGGTTATGAATCCGGGAAAACATGTACTTCGTTATTTCGGCTTATGCAATTATTTCAACTTCATTGCCTGCATCTAATTTTAGGTGTAGCTTCATAGTGCACTGTTGGCTAAAACAACATGAGTAATTACTCAAACCTGTTAGAGATTTTTTTTTTTTTTTTTTTGTTGGAAGCCCATAGCCATACACTTCCCTAGTATATGTTTTTATTTTTACTATGAAAGTCAATAGTTACAGGTTTCTAATATTCTTTGTTTTAAAAATTTTGAACTAAACTTTACCCAACCTTTTTATCACCGCGGACTGGTCAATACTTGACAATTTTACTGCGGATCGGGTGAGGTTTCGTAGGTTATTAGGTGACCATAAACCATTTTATCAAAGGATGACAAGCTGACAAAACATTGCTGTAGTTCTGATACAAGTTTTATTTATGGAGAAAATTACAAAGCACTGCAGTGTTTGGGTGTTCTGTGTTTGTCTTAGATAATTAGTCTACCGAAATGTGTATATTCCATAAAAAGTATGAAGCTGATCAGTCAGTTCTTGTCACATGACTCGCGGTGCGCTCGTGGCATTCATTCAACTGAGTGCATCTGGAAGGCGCGCACCTTCAATGGAAATAACAAACTTGCGCAAACTCTAGAAAAGACTAGAACGACCCCTAAAAGGCTGCCGTCATTTGCTATTTCCAGCAGTTGATCTTCTTGCACAGACATGCTGGATTCACCTGATTTGTTGACAAACGGGTTGCGGATCTATTCCTTGGCAGTTTACGGGTCCTTCACTAGGCCTTTTTCCCTTAGCAAAGAAACTATTCAAAGACGTCTGTTTCTTACTCATTTTGCTGCTTGTGGGTTAAATTTAGGCGCTCAAGTGACCGAGATGTAACCGAGAGAATACCAATAGGTACCAAATGATCTACGGACTGGTACTGGTCCCAGTGGTTGAGGACTACTGAAATATTGTGTGCATTTTCATTTTCGTGTGAACTGTGACTTTAAACCTATTCTAAAACAGCCCAAAGTAAATTTTAATTTCAACGCTTTAACAACAATATTAGTACAATACGTTTGAGCTTGAGAATGATCAGTTTGAGTTGTAAAATAGAAAAAAATATATAGAAAATGTGACTTGCCATGTTTTTTTTTCTTTGTACTTCAGAACTTCAGGATTTTTCATTACTTTCTCTCTCTCTCTCTCTCTCTCTCTCTCTCTCTCTCTCTCTCTCTCTCTCTCTCTCTCTCTCTCTCTCTCTCTCTCTCTCTCTGTACCTTGTTTTTTTCAGCGATAATCCTTTTAAAGTAATTATTTCAGACTTATTCAAAGACATTTCTTAATGAATTCCTCCTTTACTTAATTATAACAAATTCAAATAGAGTAATCTGCTTTTCAAACTCTTTTTTTTAAACATTATACAATGTTGATAACCAAATGTAATTCCTATTTGTCCAGAGAACCAGAGGCCAGAAAAGGAAGAGGATGTCCATCTGTGAGGAAGAGAAGATGGAGGTGAGCTTTCCCTTCGTCACCCCCGCACTGCTTTAAGACTGTCTATCTCCCTCATCAACCTCTAATATTTAGAGAGCGTTATGAAGGAAGACAGCTTGTGTGTGTTTGCACAGCAATCTCAGCCCTCTCCACTCACCAGCTCCATTCAAAACACACACACACACACACACGCCGGTCGTCTCTAATAGCTTGCGTTTCCATAGGAACCACTGCCGAGGGAGCGTAGACAGAGGCAGTCGACTCTGCAGAAAAAGCCCAAAGCCGATGACACGCGGACCGAGTGCACCACCTGCAAGGGCCCGGGCGACAATGAAAACCTAGTGAGGTGGGTAAAGCTCGCGCGCCGCATGTCTCTGAAGCATCTGCGCGCGCGAGAGTGTGTTTGATCTGGTGGGGGGGAGGGGGAGGGGGAGGAGGGATATTTTCACTTCGTGATTAAAGTTCAGGCTTCATTATAAGGACTCTGCCATGCATGTGTGAGTGGGAGGTAGAGCCGGCTCCACGGGGCCCTCTCTATTTGGCTGCCACATGTATTTGCTCACTTGGTTTGGCAGTAATGAGCTGTCTGATTTACTGTCACCACTTGGCCCTCGGTATGAGGTTGTGGTTCCTCCGAACAGGATTATTTTAACGTAAGCGTCAGATCCAGATCAATTATCCCGCCTTACTTTAACATCTCCTCGTCATGCTCTTCAGTGCCGTAACCTTGTCATGTTTTTGTTCAAATATACGCAAACATGACTAAGAGACTTTTAATTGACGTTCACATAATAGAAGTGACAAAAAGTCACCAGTTTTCGCCCCGCCGCAATATGACTTAAATATGTTTTTTAGGTAATTGGAGAAAGGACTGTCAGGTTGCAAGTACTTCACAATGCAGAGTAGGGGATGTGCAGGGTTTGCTCTAGAAGTGACTGGTATGGCGAAATATGTTATCAACATCTCATTAGAGATTTCGCTAAATTGTTTGACAGAGTAGATAAATATATACATTTAATGCAGTATGACTGAGCTTGTCAAAGAAAGTAAAGGAGTTAACCGCAATTAATCATGATAAGAGAGCTCAAAATTATTTTGTTCTGACTGACTAACGTTGTGCGCTAATATGGTAGCATGCCACAGCCATATCACCATGCAGCCCTATTGGACCTATTGGAAGTGGTGTTAGTGAGACCAACAGGTAGCGCTCAACCTGCATCCTAATGCCCCAGTATAGTGAAGGGGACACTATACTGTCAGTGAGCGCTGTCTTTCAGATGAGACGTTAAACTGAGCTTCTGACTCTCTGTGGTCATTAAAAATCCCATGGCACTTCTCGTAAAGAGTAGGGGTGTAACACCAGTGCTCTGGCTAAATTCCCTCCATTGGCCCTTTCCCATTATGACCTCCCAATCGTCCCATCCGACAAATTGGCTGTATCACTGTCTCTTCACTCCACCGATAGCTGGTGTGTGGTGAGCGTACTAGCGCCATTGTCCTGTGGCTGTCGTCGCATCATCCAAATGGATGCTGCACACTGGTGGAGGGGTGAAGAGCTTTGGGTGTATATATAAATACACAAATTACAATTACATTATGCATGCGATTGCGAAATTAGCTATTTTTCGCAACTTACTGTGCTTCATTGGTCAAATAAACACATTGAACATATTTATTCACTTAAACACAGTTAGTTATGTCCTTAGTAATTAACGTAAACACAACAGCTGGGTAGACGCTGAATGTGTATCAGTATATTAGATCCGTGCAGGAGTTTTTGAACAACAGCCTTGTATATAATAGATTTTTTCCTTTGCAGAAACTTCCTACTGTATCTTGCTTCAATTCTAGTTTTAATCTAGCATTGCTAGGGTTATTTCTGTATCCTGTAATACTAACTTTTGTGTTAGAATTGAAAATCATTTCTCACAACTGCAAGTTTATAGCCTTTTTTCCACAATAAAGTCTTTATTTTATTTTTTATTTTTTTACAATTGGTCCTAAATTGTTATATATAAACTTGCAATAGAGAGTTTGTAAGTTTAAAAGTTCCAATTCTTAGAAGAAATTATTAGTAAAAATACAATACAATACAAATTATTAGTATTGTGTGATTGAAAAGTCACAGTTTGCTTCCTTCCTTTGTTATTCCACACCAGAAACAAGCTTTCATACTAATTAACCCTTCTGCAAACTGTTTTTAATATTAATCACTCCCTGCTACCGACTGAATAACCTTTGTATCTTTAATAAGCTTCAGTTATTTTTCATTTACACTGTGAAGACTAAGCGATGTTTGATTATTAAGCATCTGTAGTAATAATTACTACTTTGAGTTGGCTGCACCTGAAAAAACTTTTACGTGTCTCATTGCTTGCATCAAAACCAGTCTGTCATCCATCATTATCGTGAAATAAACTTTTTCACATCGTGAATTAAGATTTTGTTCGATATTTTGTGCCATCATTCAAAAAGCATCTCATTCGGGCTCGCTGCGGTTTGACCTCGGCTGTGGTGTGAGGTGTGTTGGCCTGACTCTTTCTATCTTTGCATTGAACAGGTTGTGAGAGCCGGGCAGCACCTCCTCCCCTAAAAAAGGACAGATGAGAGACAGACAGGGAGAGAGAGAGGCAAATTAACTGGCTTGAAGAGCGGCGTTGGGGTCGGTGGAGGAGTCACAGATGGTCCGCCCCCGACCGCCACCTTTCGTGCCATGGACTCGATTATGGTTAAACGACGATCCGGCGAAAATTTTTCGGACAGAGCGAAAAGCCTATCGTATGTGGACTAACATAAAAAAAGATTCGTTTTGCACTGGGTGGGGGACGGTCAACCCTCACTGGACACTATAAAAGGACTTTATATGGACTTTATGCGGACAGACTACTCAGTTAGCCAGTTTCGGAAGCACTAACTTACCCATAGGGCCGTTCTTTGTGGAATACATGAACGTTGACGCTGGTTTTGGCTTTTTAACTGTGGATTAAAGCAGATTCTGGGGCCGTTTCACCATCTTTGCAAGCATCTGGCCTTCTTTGGGCCTCCTGGACTTTCTCTCTTGCTTTCACATTGGCTCTGCATCAGCACACAGATCACTCTGTATATGCTTCTGAAAGCTACTTGTCTTCTGTCTTGCTTTTTATTATGAATGCTTTTGTTTCATGACTCTGTTTTACTTGTGCTGTGTAAATTATATGGTGCAAAGTAATTAGGTGGTAGAAATAAGAATCGGTAGAATCGTTTTATTGAAGTATTTTTTACTAGTTGTGATCGTGCAATAGAGCTTAATATGGTAATATTTGTATGTAAAGGTATAGTTGTTTCTTTAGTATCATATCAGTGATAGAGCAATACTTGCAAAAACAAAACTGGGCGTATTTCACCACAACAGATGATTTGTTTGAATATTAGTCATGTAATAAGTATAATGTATTTCTTTATGTTTCATAGTTTTCTTGACAATTCAGCACATTTCCTGTTCCAATTGTCATTATTTTAATGTTTCTAAACATAATTTTGTAATTTTTTTTATAGTTTTATATTTTTGTATTATTTGTTATCATTATTTTTGTCTCATTTAATTATTATTCATTACTGTAATACAGTATGAAGTGCAATAGTTTTTACTTACATTGTTTTATCATGTATGATTTTTAAACATTTAATTACATATATTTTTTTACATTACAGTGATGGCTTTTTTATGTTAAGTAATAAAGTGACCATTAAAAGGACTAATGTGCCAAAATAATGTCTGTATACAGTCAAGCCCAAAACTCACACATGCATGAATAATTTCGGGCTTGACTTTATACAGTGCTTCCCACACATAGACTTTACTTGGGTGGGCCGATATTTGGTGGCGACACATGAATAATGCTATTATTATCATTAATATTATTATTCTTTTACACTTTTTTTTGTATCCGCCCAAGAAATCCAAACATTCATGATCAATTAACCAGTGGAACATCTTCTCTTGCTCTGCACGTTTCCTACTGCTGGGTCTGTGTGCTTGAGAGCTGTCAACACTCACACAGACAGTCACGTGCTCTGTAGACCCACAGAGATGCCGTAGTTTCTGAATCTCCTAAAATATCCGGATTCAGGTTTTACTTTCGCTTTCTAAAGTTGCCATTATTTGTATGCGTTTTTGCATTACCTTTTCGCAGCCGACTCAGATAAACTTTACTATATACTCAGAGAGAACAAAATATAATGGCTGTAAAATATTTGTACAACATTAGAAATGGCTAATCAACTAATTTGCCTAATTTAATTAATCTACACTTTTTATTCTAGTAATTATTATCATTTTTCACAGTATTGTCTATTATTCATTTTCTCTGTTATTTATTTCTCGCTTGCAATATTTATTCATTTAATGATGTTAATATATTACATACTTTATACATAGCTAAAATGCTTTGGCAACCAATAAAGCAACTTTAGAGAGAGAGAGAAAGCAGCCTTAACCTGTTAGTGGGTGCACATGGCTCCTAAATTGCATAAAAGTAAGAGAAGTAGTGGATTTCTTTTATTTCAACAACCTTTTTTAACAACTTTAACCCATTGAAAAGAAAAGGTTTATAACGGTGTCATAATAAATAAAAATATAGTTAAAAATCAAATTATTTTTTGTTTGTCGCATGTAGTTGACCATTTTTGTGCTGTCAGTAAATGGTGCGTTTCAATTTGGCTACCACCACTAGTATATTTCAAACCTGTGGGAAGCACTGTTATATGTATTATTATTATTATTATTATTATTATTATTATTATTATTGTTGTTGTTTTCTCATCAATACTTTTTTATTTTTTATTTTTCAGAATTTTTTCCTCATGAATTTGCAGTGAAATATGCTTTGTAGATGCTCTTAACAGAAGAATCCCCCTGTAATTGACTCGCTGAATGCTAGAACTCTGACGTGACAGTAATTAGCTGAGAATGTAGGCTGTGTTGATATTTAGCCTTGCATCTGCTTTGACAGTCATCCAGTTTTATGTTTAAAAGAAATCCTAACTGAAAAGCACACACTCCAAACACTCCTCCTTATTCCCTTGCGTCTCTGACTACTGATAGTCCAGCTACCTAATTCCACAGCAGGGAAGCTAGCAGGCCAAAAGTTCCTTCTCTGACGGCATGTGTAGCTTCATGCCATTGGGAAGAGCTTCATCCCTCATGCGCTCTCAAACTGCTTACTCGCAATGGACCAGACACAACATTTCCTTTCCTGGGATTTACACATCTCTCCGTCTCGGGATGACTTTGGCTGGCCTTTCACCTCTCACCCTGCTGTATCTTGAGCCAGAGCTTTATCTCGCTCTCGTCTACAGCTGTCTTATACAGTAGCTCACAGCATATACTGTGTGTGTGTGTATTTGTCAGGCACATACTGCATCTGCTTTGCTGAGATAATGCTGCAAGATGGAGCCTTTTAGATTACAGGTCAGCTGTTAAGTCATGTGATGTCAGTTTAGTGAATTCCTGAGCTTTTTATGTTGTTTTCTGGCATAAGCCGTGCTGCAATTTTGGTTCCAAATGTTTTGGAACTTACAAGTTTGTTTGTACTTGAATTTATTGGGTGGCTACTTGATGTTTTACTTGCCTATTTATTGATTGTATATATGTCTTTAGTATTCTTCATAGTTAAAGGTGCAGTAGGTGATCTGCCAAAATCCACCCGCTAGCATAATAGCATTGAAAACACAGTCCTTCCCCTGTCGTCTAAAGCCACGCCTCCTGAAATCGTGAACGCGCACTCTAGTGACATCACTTGTAGAAGAAGTGCAGCAAGGAGGAGCTGGAGCTCAAGCTCCCCCTTGCTGGAGCTCAGCTCTGCCCATGTGGCTCTGCAATGAGTACCACTTAGGTAAAGATGACAGTAGACAACCCACTAGATCATGTCATTCGCCAGTTAGAAAACTTTATAGTACGTTATAACACTACAATTTCCAATGAAAAACTGTTTTATAACTTGCACGTTTTCAGTTGTGTAGCAAGCAAAACTTGTCATGATGTGCAATATTTCATGCATGCAAGGATCACTGAACACTCTCTCACACGCTTTTTCCTAAAGAAACTATACCTAGCAAACCATATGCAAGCCATATGCTAAGCCATACTTAAAGTTGAAGTCGGTATTATTAGTCCCCCTGAATTATTAGCCCCCTGTTTATTTTTTCCCCAATTTCTGTTTAATGGAGAGAAGATTTTTTTCAACACATTTCTAAACATAATAGTTTTAATAACTCATTTATAATAACTGATTTATTTTATCTTTGCCATGATGACAGTAAATAATATTTGACTAGATTTTTTCAGGACACTTCTATACAGCTTAAAGTGACATTTAAAGGCTTGACTAGGTTAATTAGGATAACCAGGCAGGTTAGGGCAAGTTATAGTATAACGATGGTTTATTCTGTAGGCTCTCGAAGAAAAATTAGCTTAAAGGGGCTAATAATTTTGATCTTGAAATGTTTTAAAAAATTAAAAACTGCTTTTATTCTAGCTGAAATAAAATAAGACTTTCTCTAGAAGAAAAAAATGTTATCAGACTTACTGTGAAAATTTCCTTGCTCTGTTAAACATAATTTAATAAATATTTATAAAAGAAAAAGAAAAAAATCAATTGGGGCTAATAATTCTGACTTGAACTGTACATGCTATTTCAGAGTGAATATTCAGAGTAGCATGGTAAACAATATAAGGAGCACCTCACAAGCTGTCAACCAATGTGATGCGAATATAAAACCAACTTCACCTCAGTAAAGCAGGCTAGGCGGAACAGCAATATGTACTGATGTTTTGCCGTTAAACTAAATAAAACTCTACATCATCGATGCTGTAAAAGGTCCCTTATGAAATTGAAAATAGTCACATCAATCTTTCGCTGGGAGATTTCAGTGGCTGAACCACACTTCTGTGCATGTAACCCCTTTGTAAAACAACACAATCTACATAAGCTTTGCTTGAGTAAAATAGTTTTAAAACATTACCTGTCTAAAAGAAATACTTAAGCCATGGTGTCCTCCTTCCTTCAGCATGCAAAAGTAACTCCAATATTCATTCAGGATTTTAAAAAGTTCAGCATTTGTTTTTACCGCTGTGATTGTCTCAAGTGCACGCACAAATGGCGGATCTGCGTGAACAGTGGTGCGCAGATATACAAATCTACATTTGTTGACCAACAGTTTGGGCTACTCAAATTTTAATTGGACAAACCTTTTTAGTTTTATGCCTCACTCAGAATATAAAAATACATATAAATACTTTTAGATCATTTACTTTATTCACTACTATGGAATTTGGAATGTGAAGAGATTTTTAACCAGCACAACAAAAATGTTTCTGGAGACAATCACCTACTGCACCTTTAATATGTCAATGTGACTTGAGCTGAGATTAAATTTGGCATTGCATTTGTGAGTGTTTTAGTCCTATACTGTATATATATGCAGTGTTTTGTTGCCTTGTGTTATTTTGCGTGAGTGTGGTTTTAGGACAAAGGCATTGCATCCTGCAAGCCTTAATAAATTTTAGATTTTTTTTTCACCTCATTGCTGCCATAAGTTACATGTTGTCTGATGGTTGAAGTCTAGTCTAGTTTATAAGTCTACTGGCATGAAGTCTAGTTTATTTGGGTGGCCCACTTTATTTATAAAGTGCAATAAAACAACAGTTGTTGGCCATTGTGCTGTACACACCTTGGGTTATAAATGATCAAAAATAAACAACAGCAGGTAAAACAGGATACAGTACAACCAACATATCAGAAAACATTGAATGCACACCGCAGAAACAAAGATAATTTTCCTCCCAATTTAAAAGCTTTTTCTAAGAGATGTAGTTTGAGGTTTCCTTTGAACAATGATTCATTAAAGATTGTTCTACTAGACATAAGTATCCCATTTCACATTTTGGCACCTACTACAGAAAAAGCTCGCTCTCCTTTTTTCTTTAGTTCGGATTTGGAGACATTTAACATTTTCTGGTTCGACGACCTTAAACATCTGCCAGAATATTTGTAAAAGTAATAAGGTTAGAAAAATAAGACGGTCCCTGACCATTTAATACCTTAAAAACATACAGTACAATTTAATCTCTATTCTATAACATATCGGCAACCAGTTTAGGGAGCACAGGATGGGGTAATGTGTAACTTGGACCCCAAACGAATGATTTCAGTCTTAAAGAAATGAAAAATGTCAATGTCTTTTGTGTAATTATGCCCTTGTTACCATTTAGTGGACTTTCATACTACCACTTCGCCTTACATTACAGTTCAGTTTTCTTTGGATAATTTAAGATTGGATTGTACTAATCAACCATCCATAAATCTTTTTTTTCTTTTATTTTCTCTGTTCCAGACTATTGAATATTTAACACAAATATAAAAAGAAATATTGGTCCCACATTATATCAAATGTCCTTAACTACTATGTACTTACATCAAAATATAAATACAATGGACTTAAGGGGTTTGTAATGTGTTGCAGAAGACTTCTGGTGCTCTTGAGGTGGCATACGAGGTTAGACACTGGTTTTTGGTGTGGGGTAAGAACTACGTAGAAGTACTATGTAGATAAAGCAGAGACACCAGCGCACTGTTTACAACGCATGAAATATTGGAAGAAAATCCTTAATATTTTAAACGGCTGATAAAATGGACTTGTTTAGCTAATTAGTATTAGTACTTTTGTTTTTTCTTTAATTTTGGCCATTAATTCTTATTTAATATTTTTCTCTTTATATTAAGTGGTCTTAACTAATATTTACTTACAGTGAAATTAATACTTTGTTTAAATGTTATGCTTAATTAAAGCATGAATGTGATATATTTCTGTAATTACATCTTTAATTACACTATTTACATCCCTTACACCTTAACCCTACCCATATCACCAAACCTGTCCCTCACCCTACTCGTATACCATCTCAAGAGCACCAGAAGTGTTCTGTAATACATTATGAACACCATAAGTACATTGTATTTATATTTTAATGTACGCACATAGAAGTTAAGGATACTTAATATAAAGTGGGACCAATATTTCTTTTTAAATATATACATGTTAAATATTCAAATTAATAAAAATAATAATAGATAAAAATGAAATAAACAACACTGTATGGTTTTCGGTAGAGTCTAAAAGTATTGATGTACAGAAATGTAATAACCAAATGTAAAATAACACTTTATTGTATAAATAAATATAATTAATTGTTGATAAAATAGCAAACTTTGTTAAAAATTTTTTTGCCCAAATGGTTTAAATTCACTTTAAATTTTATAATAAAAATCATTCACACTATTAAATTAGAATTCAACTTTGCAATAACTGCTCTAATCACATGTTCTGCACTGTGGTTCCTGGTTAATGTTAGTCTAAACTTGACATTGCAGATGTTGCGATATGACTATATCAGATTCATGCATTGCGATATAGTTGTTAAAGGCTTAATAGTAGTATGCATTGTCGAACTTATTAAAAAGCTAGATGGGAAAACACATGCGTTTTATTTACAAATGTAAATCGTGTGATACTTAAATTCTGTTTATATCAGCCACATACCCCTCTACAATAATACATACGATCTTCAAAAACTCAATAATCTGAATTGCCCTTTTAAAGATCATGTGAAGGGCTTTGAAATGTAATTTTTTTTATGTAATTGTTTGATTGATTGTTATGTAATTGTCTGATTGTTTGATGTAATTGTAGCAGAAAATGTAAAGAGGGTGGGACTTAAGCCCCTTTCACCCCTATCAAATTCGATCAATAATTTTACGGAAAGAGAAGTTGTGACTTTACCGGTAATTTACCGGAATGCTGCTCTGTGTGAACGCATCCAATCAGAACATTCAGACGCATTCACATCCGCGCTGTTTATGAAAATAAAATCCTTTGGATATTTTTCCAGACACATTTAGCTGCTAAATGTTAGTCAGATAACGTTTCCATGTTCCTTCTGAATGCCTGCTGTGTGAAAAATATTGATAAAATGCTTATGATAAACCGCTGTTTATTTACCTTCAAACTCTGCTTCAGTTGCTTGACGCGTGTGCACGTGAAGAAGTGGAACGGTGAGCGCCAGCACACACACACATTATGCATCTCGACATGTGAAAGTGTTCCTCCATATCATTAAAATTGTTTACAATACTTATCCAACCAAAGAATTTGTAATGTAGTCAAATTTCAAATTAAACGCTTTCTTAATTTACCGGTAAAGTCGTTCCAGAAATGTTCTGAAATCTCTGTGTGAAAGGGGTTATAGAGTAGCTCCGCCCCGTTAAAAAAAACAGCAAATAGCATTTTGTTTTAATAATAATAATTAATTAAATAAATAATAATAAACTTTATTTTTATAAAGCGCCTTTAAAAGTAGCATCTCAAGGCACTTTACAGACATAAAATGTGTAGACATTGTGCAAAATAATAATAATAGATCTAAAAATCATATAAAAGTAAAATTAAAGCTTCCCTAAAAAAGTAAGTTTTTAGGAGATGATTTAAAAATACTCAGGGATTCTGCATTGCGAATATCAGAGGGTAAAGAGTTTCACAATTTTGGTGCCAATGAAGAGAATGTCCGGTCTCCCATAGATTTTAGCCACGTTGCCTGAGATCGAGTTTTATCACCGCCAGTGAGAGTGGTTGAGCTCAAGCACATCAAATTAAAAGCATATTAAAGGGGGCGGGACATGTCAGATGCTAGAGAGTATTTGATTGGTTAAGATTTGATGCGAAAAAAAATGTTGCTCGATTTAGGTGGAAGCTTTACATGTTTATATTTGTTTTGTCTTCCAAACGTGAATTTTGTCAGTGTTTTGGAGCACACTAGCTAATAGACATCCTAAAAACTAACAGATTGAAACTAACATCTAAAAAACAAATGTTTTAATTTCACTGGACCTTTATTCTTCGCTTTTGGGTTTTTGTATCAATAACTCTGTGTGTTGTTCAGTCATAACAGTTTCAATGTTTGCCATGACCTTGATAGTGAACAAAAAAAGAGCATCTGCAATCCTAACATTATTTCAGTTAGTGAAACGCTCTCTTTCCTTCTCCGAACATTTATCCTCTCCATCCCTGTATTCCAGTTTCGCACATCTCATCTGCTCACACTAGCGCATTCTTCCTGTCTCTCCCTCTCTTTGCCTGTTTTCCCCCAGTCGTCTCTCTCTCTTCCCTGTGCCAAACCCAGCTCTACAAAGAGCGATAGGAAGGCTGAGAGGCTTTCATGGGGAAATCTAGTTAGGGGCATAACAAAAAGCCCAGTGTGTTTGCTAGCAAGCGAATAGCATTTGTGCTTATATGACGACAGCAGTGGGGGAACAAGGCTACGTCTCTGTGGCCCGGGCCTAGCAAAAGCTCTGAGCCTCTTATTGTGGTGGACCGGAGTGATCGAATCACCTCGGCATGACCAAAACCTGAGCACCCCAATCCCTCATACTCAGTCCAGTGGTCTGGTACGAGGGGTCCGGCGGGATGAGCGGATCCAGGGTGCAGAAACAAGAGGGAGGAGGAGGATGTTCTGGAAGAGCAGTAACCTTTCCGATGATGAGCGCCTTTCCTATTACAGACCTGACACGGGATCCTGGGAGATGATTTAATGGCGGCATTTTGTTTTTGCTGACTTCACCTCTTTTTTCCCTCTTTTTTTGCACTCCCCACCACTATTAAAACAGAAAACCCAAGCGGCAGAGTGTGGGAAGAGTGGCCAAGCAGCTAAAATCTATTACGCCACGGCTTCTACGGTGTCTTTTATCCTAGCCAGTTCGCTGCAGTGTTATGTGTGCGCCGCTGGTCCTCGGGATCCTGCGCCTCCTCCTCCTCTTTGTGCTTTTGCTGGATGACTTGCGCAGCCCAGAGGTGCCTAACTAATTAGCAAAAGCATGGGAGAAGCTGGTGAACTGCATTGCTGCCAAAGCAGACTGTCTGGAAGGGGTCCAGAGCAGAGGCGATGTAGGATGCTGTGTGCAAAAAAACAGACAAACTTCCCCTCCAGGTCCAAAATAAATGACGTTTAAAAGAGGATTCTGGGTTTAATCCAGGGGAAAGTCAGTCAGTGGTGTTTGTGACTTAAAATGTATTGCAAACAGTTAAGAATTTCCTCGTGACAGCCTGAAAAAAAAAACATAATATGAAATCAAGGTTACTATGTGGCACTTTCAATGAAAGTGAGTATAAATTAAGTTTTTTTTTTTTTAAGATTTTAGTTTATGAGTGCTTTATAAAATCATTTACATTTATTCTGTTTTAAAGGGCACCTACATCTTACACCTTTTTCAAGATTTAATAAAAGTCTTTTTGTCTCCATAATGTGTCTGTTAAGTTTCAGCTCAAAACACCCATCAGATTATTTATTATACCTATCAGAATATTGGAATTTGCTGCTTTAACCACAATGTAGCTGTTTTTGTTACCTGTGCCTTCAATGCTAGTTCTTCCCACCCACTGTTCCCATGTGGCTGCGTCAGATAAACAGCACAGTGACAGACATGAAGGACACAGATCTCACATAACTTTTGTTAGAAATACTAGTTAAAAAGTTTCTAAATGATTATTTGATGTGTTTGTTGTGGAGTTAATTCAAGCCTTTTCGCAACTATGAGTCACACACAACGTCGTTACAAAGTTCACACACACAGTTTTTGCACGGCAAATGTGACAGGATACACGTTAATATCCTCTGCTGTATGGATATCCGTTATGTTAATGTACAAAATAAACCTGATTTAACGTCCACAATCCGGAATTGAAACGTCTTCTATTATAATTGTACTGACATGCGGCTGTGGTAATAAAGATGGTGAAATCACTGTAGTTCATTACAAACATGCAGGGTTTTAAAAACGTTTTAAACTTGTAAAACTCATTCTTGATCACATTTGATGATGATTGATGATCACAGAGAGCTGAACAGATCTTTTAATCCCAGTTGCTTTGCGCACGTCCTGTCTTGTTGATATTATTATTCGCATTACTACAGAGACATGTTAATACACGGTTGTCAATCAAATCCGTGGGTGGGGAAACTGCACTCCTACATCACGTTGCGGTGGGCCTCAAAATGAGAGGGATTTCGATCCCATTTTAATGTCAGGAAAATTAAATAAAGATACTGTGGACACACTATACCTACACACAGTTCTGTCCAAACAGCTCACAAAAGATGATTTTTATCTAGGTGCCCTTTAATCTTTACATTTTGTGACTTCCCTTTTAGTTTGAATAATTATTTACTTTTTTGCCTTGTTTTTTTCATGGTGACAATGTACAGCTGGTTATATAAGTTTTACATTGACCCAAACATTCAAACTATTCAATCAAAGTCAGTATATTGATCATTTACTCATTTACTCACAGTTTGCTTGGAAACATAACTGAGGAATTGTTTTTTATTTTATTTCATTTCATTTCATTTTATTTTTTTTTTGCCAAAAATGAATGAAGTATTGAATGTTTTGAAGCTGGTAGCCATCAATATCCATTCCAAGAATATTTTCTTTGTGTTTAACATAAAAAAAACTCATAAGGCAGTGGTCTCAAACTGCTGGCCTGCGGGCCATTTACAGTCCACCCTCCTCCTCCCTCCGGCCCGTAACTGACGTCAAAAATATAACGCGATTCGGCCCGCCAAAACATTTTTTTTTAACCTCTATCATTGTTGTGCAGTCGCGTCTAGCCACTTGTGGTTTTGACCCGTCACCTAGTCGACATTTAAATTAATTAATTTTACTTTCATTTTCTCTTAGTGTATGGTTGAGAGTAACACACATGCGTTTTATTTCTGTGGTTGATTTAATCATTGAAATATATGTCTGTAAGTGCTCTATTTTTACTAAAGCTCTATTTTGTACATATTCAAGGGTCGTTTGATTATCAGTTTTATTCCACTTGTATTTTGTTGTACAAACACTTCTTCATGGCTTACACATTATGCTGGTGGTGTAACAAATATGATTAATTTGCTAATGTTTGATTTAAATGGTCTCATTTAATAGATTTTCCTCATATGCTTATTAAGATTTGCACAAAACTATGTACATTAGTAAAATTCTACTGCTGGTTGAATTGAACTTGTTAAAGTAAATGTGAATATGTACATACTTTCCCCCTCTTTGTTGTAGTTTTACAAAAAAGAAAGATATTGAGAAGAACAATTGCCAGTAAAGTCACTTAAGTTACCCAAACTGCTTTCACATATAATTGGTTGTTACAGAATAATAATTATTATGCCTATTAGCCTATTTGTAGTATTTCCATAGCAATTTAAACAACCCCTTCACTTTGTACAACAAGAAACAAAAAGCTTGAGTTTTGACTGCATATACTCTGTCTAACACTCGGCCATACACACAACAACCACAAAGATATTTCAACAACTGATTCGTGACACGATAAACATGCTGATTTGCATTACCGCTGGTGACAGGTAATGCTTGAAATATAAATGTCACGTCTGTTGTCCTAAGACGCATCAATTATGTCAGGTTTCCACTTTCTTTCTTGTGCTTGAATGTTAAAGCGGTACTCCTATGAATTTTTAGTCACTGAAATGGCCCCCCGCCAATTTGAGTTTGAGACCCCTGTCTTAAGGTGTGAAGCATGTAAAGATACATGTAACAATATGTCAATTCCTAGGTGAACTATTCCTTCAATTTGGGTGGTGGCTAACATTAGCTCACAAGTATGGTCTAACTTGACCAAACCCAGAATGTCCCTTTTAACATCATTCAAACTCACCAGTAATCAGGAGAACAACTGTGCAAAAGTTGGCACATCATGGCCCCCTGCTGTCCATTCAGAGGAACACACCATGTCCCGCAGGTGGCTGATGCTGTTTAAAGTTACCGTCCCCATCGGCGGTCCTGCCATTGAGCATGAGACTAAATGAATGAGTGAGCTGTGTGGTAATGAGCTAATAAAGAGGAGTTACTTTGCCAGTGCACGGCTCGACCGCTGCATCCCCTGCTGTAAGGCCATTCATTGCCTCTCCTCCTTGTAAAACAAAGGCCTCTTAATAATACCATTCCCACCTCAACAGTAAATCAAAAAGGAGGCGGCTCACAAACGCTGATAATCTGCTCCCTCAATAGAAGGGATTCACAAAAAGCCACGGGGGCACTTTGTCATGGCCCGCAGTCAATGGCCGAGCGGCTTGTGCCATATTGATCCCTGTCACGTGGCGGCTCCCCGAGTAATTGTGCTGGACCCAAGTGATAAATTTGCTGTGTTTGTACCATCCTTATGGAGCGAAAGTAGGGGGGCGAAGAGCTAAAGAGTTTCAGAAACACTACGGATATTGTTAATTCCAGGAATTAGCTCATTTATCGGTCAGTTTATCAAAATGATAGCGTGCACTGTTTTGTTCTGACAAAATAACCGTACGGACGACTCAAGGTTTAATTGGTGCGCAAGAATCCATCGCTACCATTAAACGCATAGGTTTTGTTCAAGAGCTTTGCCTTTCTGCCGCCCAAGCGTTTTCCTGGGGTCACAGAGGAAATTGCTCTCCCTCGCTAGAAGTTAATCCACAAAAGGGCCAGCCAAAATTACCATGCAGATTAATCCCTTAACATAAAACCTTTAATTACAATGTTCAAACATTTAGGAAGTAATCCGCTCTTTATTTGGGAATTAAAGGGGTGTTTTAGCAGTAGCTTATCAGGAGTAGCGCAACGCTTCTTGTTTGTTGCCTTGTTTTGCGCTAGTTCTGGACGTCCTCGAATGACATTTCATTAGATCGTCGTGGCGGATGGAAATCAGCGTTTGCTAAGGCATGCATTATTATTAGTCGTCTTTGTACTTTGGAACAAAACACATCAGACGGGAATCCAGGATCATTTGATACTTGAAATCATGCAGCTTGTTACAGAGGATGTGCTATTACTTTTCAAAGCAATCAGACTTCCCCGGAAGCTGATAATGATAAAGATCCCATAGATACTGATGGAGCGACTGAGCCATATCTAGGGAACAGAATGTCTGAGGCATTAGGATTGGCTCATTATGATCCTTTGACCCTTCAACTGACATGTTTGTGAAATCGTAGTTCAATATACGGTGGACTGCAGTTTAAAATGAATGCTTGGAGGAAGTATGATACCAACAAATTCTGTTCCTTTTCACACTAATGATATTTACAGAGACATATTATCAATGATTAAAGGATTATTATCATGCAGTTCTTTTCCCAAAACCAAATAAATACCACAAAACAGCTTAACAGTGTCTAATATTTACAATTGATTAATTTTGCCTCCACTACCTACCTCCATATGGACCACTTTTCTGTTGTCAGTTTGCTCGATAGCTCCGTTTGTACATAGTTGTACTTGTGAGTGTTTGATAATAGAAGAGATAAAAGAAATGTAAAATCAAGGTAAATCAATGTAGTCGCATTGCGCTTTTTTCTTACATTTTGTTTTGAAAGCACTAATGGGTCTAACATTTACAATTGAATAATTTTGCCTCCACCACCTACCTCCATATGGATCACTTTTCTGATGTGGTTAGTTTGCTTGATAGCTTCGTTTTTACATTGTTGTACTTGTGACGCAGAGTGTTTGATAACAGAAAACATAAAAGCAATGCAAAATCGCAGTAAATCAGTGTAGTCGCGGTGCGCTTTTCTCTTACATTTGCTTTTGAAAGGACTATTAGGTCTAATATTTACAATTGAATAATTTTGCCCCCACTACCTACCTCCATATGGACCACTTTTCTGGTGTGGTCTGTTTGCTCGATAGCTCTATTTGTACATTGTTGTACTTGTGACGCAGAGTGTTTGATAACAGAAGAGATAAAAGCAATGCAAAATCAAGGTAAATCAATTTAGCCACAGTGCGCTTTTCTCTTACATTTGCTTTTGAAAACACTATTGGGGAAATGTTTAGGTCAGTGATTCCCAAGTGATCTGTACAAAAAGCCTTCTCGTGGACATGTACAATGGTGTGTATCTGAAATATACAATAAAATGAACACCAACAGTAGTCTACTTATTTTGGATGTCTCCTTTATCTGACCCATTAACTTCATGTTTTGGAGTCTCTTGTAATGTTCTGATGAGTTGATTCAGGTGTGTTTGATTAGGAAGAGGTTGAAAATGTGTACTGTTGGTGTGCCTTCAGGAACACGGTTGTGAAACACTGAATGTAGACAGTGCCCTCTAGTGAATTTGTTATCTGAAACGTGCAACAAAACATACCCGGAGCAATGTATTTTGCAAAAATGTAGATTGAGGCATGTATTACTAATGAGCCTGGATTGGTTTTTATTTATCCAACACAAGTAGTCAGCTGAGATGCATTAGTGTTTCATCTGGTGTTAACATGCATTCAGGTTTGTCTCTTGAGAGCACTGACAAAGTACAGCTGGTTATATACGTTTTTCATTTAACCAAACATTTAAACTATTCAAAGTCAGAATATCGATCATTTACTCACTACATTTGCTCAGAAACATAATTGAGGAATTGCTCTTATTTTATTTATTTATTTACTCAATATTTTTTTTCAGATTGGCTAAAATGTAGACAGTGCCCTCTAGTGAATTTGTTTTCTGAAACGAGCAACAAAATGTACCCGGAGCAATGTATTTTTCATTTTGTAAAATGTAGACTGAGGCATGTATTTTCAATGAGCCTCGATTGGTTTTTAATGATCCAACACAAGTAGTGGTCAGTGTTGTCAGCTGAGATGCATTACTGTTTCATCTTGTGTTAACATACATTCAGATGTATCTCTTGGGGGCACTTGTGTTTGTATTTTGTCGAGAGGCTTCTCTTATTTTATCAGGACTTATCTACATTAGTTTTACATTAGGATATTTTTCACAATGTAATTCATTCATGTGATGACATTGCTTCAGTGTCACAGGATCCAACATAAGGCTGGGCGATATGGCAAAAATGCAATCTCGATAATTATTTTCCATATTGAACGATAACGATACATATTTTGATATAAGTTGTTAATGCTTTCCGATTAAAAAAAAAGTACTCTAACAATGACTGAAGCCACAAAAATCAAGGGTTCGTTAAATGGCATAACATTTCCGTCCAATTAATTTTCTTTCTCTAATATCAACACTTTTAGATTCCCATTGTGGCACATTTCTGCTGTGTGATTGGCTTTTAGATAAATAAAGAGTTAAAAAAAGTGCAGAGCTTATCATTGTTATTGACATCAATTTTATCGCGATTCGATATAATATCGTTCATCGGCCCAGCCCTAATCCATCATAAATATAACATGCTGATTTACAAGATTTATTTGATGAATAGAAGTTTAAGAAACAATATTTAACAATATTACAAATGTCTTTACTGTTATTTTTAAACATGTTGATGTATTTATTGCTTTATACATGTATATGTTATTATTATTTTTATCACTGACACCAAACAGTAGTTTATACTATTCTAATTTTTTATCTCTCCAAAGCTGTACAACAAAACCTGCATCACAATCTCTTACATTCTACACATCTGTGTCAATCTGTCTCCATCCTGCTTTTATTCAATCTTTTACTGGATGCCTGTAGTTTAAGACCAATCAATTTATTCTGATCCCCTCAAACAAGGCAACATTATCATTTAATGAGAAGAGATATTAATCTCCGCAGTGATATTTCTGTTGTGCCCCTTTGCTATCTTTTCTCCAAATTTTACCAGTCGGCCCTAAATGTTCCAGGAATTGTTCTGATGTTGATGATTGCCCAAGTCTCTCTCTCTCTCTCTCTCTCTCTTTAAAATGCAAGATGATTGCAGTAATAACGATCCGTAAAACGGCAGCCGGGAGCCAATTTAACTTAAATATATATCCTGTTCACTTTTATCCAGGGGAGATTTGGAATTGTACATTACGGTATTAAAACATCCTCTGATTAAACAGAGTTGTCATGCGTTATCTCTATAATCACCGGGCTGTGTAGACCAAAGCCTCCGTCTCCAACTCAGCTGACCGGATCAGCCTTTAAAAGGAGCTGAAATAGAGTTCTAAGTGGTAGGATGAGAAGAGATCAAGCAACAGAGCCACCGGGCTTTAACCCTGCACC
Organism: Danio aesculapii; assembly: GCF_903798145.1. Classification (NCBI taxonomy): domain Eukaryota; kingdom Metazoa; phylum Chordata; class Actinopteri; order Cypriniformes; family Danionidae; genus Danio; species Danio aesculapii. Next base: position 39,808,682 of record NC_079453.1, read on the forward strand.
AAAAAACCAGCGAGACCACAACGGCGGGGGGAGGCTGAGCGTGCCGGGGGTCTCTAAGAACTGCTCTTAGAGATTAAACAGTAGATGAAAGAGGATACGCATCACTAGCCCGGAGCAACATGTGTCACAGACAAAAGCAATCAATCGTGTTTTTCCCCTCACCTCACATCCCAATAAGATTACATCAATCAATAGACGCTCTTATGAGTGATTGGATTCCGTCCGAGATCGGAGGAGAGAGTTGGAGGGGAGGAGAGAAACGAGCAGCTCAATTTTCCCAATGATTAAAGCGGACCCAAATTGCTTTGATAACATCAAGGACTTTGTGACGGGGTCCAGAAGGGCAGTGTGCGGAGCAGATAGCAGTTGGCGCATGCGTGTTGCTGGAAATGTGAAGGAACGAGGATAAGGCTTCACCCTGTGGAGCAGAAACTCTCTCAAAACTTCTCATGTGGAGCAGTTTTGTTTTTAGCAGATTCTGTCTTTCTTTCTAAAGTTCAGTGATTTAGTCACTTCCGTGTTGATGAGAAGAAATCCAACCCAGGCTCATTCTGAGTACGTACTGCTATATACATTTCTGGAGAGCACCAAATACGTCTCAGGAGCTACATTTTTAGGCAGTTTTTGTTTTCGTGAGTCCACCAGAGGCCGCTGTGCACACTTTTTCAGATCTCAAATTTCTTTTGCGTGTGCCATTTGTGCCTGCTGTTCTTGTTTAAATCCCCCAGAGGGCGCTGTCGACTGATTGATTGACTAACCGATCGAATGACCCACCCTCCTCCTTCCCTAAACCCAACCAATAATGTTTTCAAAAGCACCAATTGACCCACCCACCCACTTCCCTAAACCCAACCGACAGTTTTAAACAGCAATCCAGAAAAAGAAAAGCCCTCGCCTGATTTTTATCACGTTTTCAAATTTTACCACATTCTCATTCTGTTATTTACTTGTTCATTTTATTTTTTGGCCCCTGCTTTTGTCTTACCTGCTTTCTTGAATAGTTCTTTGCCGGACTTGAACCCTGTTGTCGTGGTCAACTCCTCTTTGCGTCTCAAGTCCGCCAGCGTACATGTTGAGCCGCTGGGCAAACTGGTAACAGCAGAAAAGCCGTCCATATAAGCGGTCAGCTGGTATGCACGAAAAGTAACGCCGTCATACCTCACCATATTCTTCGTTTTAAAGATGAAATGCAGCCATACGTACTACTGGCTACATAATTTGCGATCTCCATAAATGTATATAGAGCTATGTTTTCAGAATTAGCCTATGTTGGAGAAATCAGGCTGACTTGGCATTAAGTCAGTTTTTACTAACCAGTGCTTCGGCTGGCTTTGCTGCAGATTTTACATTGTACATCAAGTTCCAATTCAGTTTCTTTTTCAAACACTAAAATGTGTATTTGAATGCATACTGAAATGAATATTTTGAACATTTATGAACATGAGGTTGAAAAGGAAAACTGTCAGCTTTTCAACTTCAACCCAAGGTGTCCGTGAGGTCTTAAAAATTCCTAAATTTCAAAAATAAAATTTTAGGCCTTAAAAAGTCTTAAATTCACTAAAAGATTGTCTTGTTGCTCTTAAATCATTTTAAATGGGTCTTAATTTTCCTTTGTTTATATAAAGCTACCCAATCAATCCAACGATCATCCAATCACCTAAAAAACATCTCCATAAAGCGTTTATAGTAGAAGCATTAGTATTGGAAATAGAGCTACGGCGAGAATCAATAAGCATCTCTTTAGTTTTTGAGACATTCTAAATATCCAGTAAGTTCTAAATATGAGTCTTAGCACCAAGCAACAAAGTTGTCCAACACTGGGCCATGACCCACCTCATGATCATGCAAAAAATGTTGGCAGATATTTTAACTTGTTTTATGGAAAAAAATTACTTATTTGACTTATGATTTCTGAAAACAAGACAATATGTTTTGCTTTTCTAGAAAATGCTTCATGATTTAACAATTTTTACATATTTGGACTAGAAACAAGAGAACTCTGCATTTTTATTAGTATAGATATCACTGTAACCATGTTGTAAATGACATGATGTAGAAAAAGTATTAGCATTCACAGTAACTGTTTTCCATTTTTATTTCATTTATTTATGTGCAGCTCTCTTTATATAGGCTTCCCACAAAAGTAATTGGTTATACTTTACGGAATGCATATTGTGCACTTTTACATTTTCAAAATTTTCCCCATTGCAACAAAAAAAATGTTCTTATAAAGTCAAACTGTTCTCGTGTTGAAATACTTGTAACATTTGGTACCCGCGAAGTACAAAAATACTGTTTGGTACCTGCTACACACACAATAATACATTTTATTTTCTGGCGTTTTCTATGCATCCTTATTAAATAGTAATTGTTAATGGGAATTGATTTCTTCTTTCGGTAACACTTCACAATAAGGTTGTATTAGTTAATGTCAGTTAATGTATTTACCAACATGAACAATAGATTTGTTACAGTATTTTTTCACGTTTGTTAACGTTAGTTAATGAAAATACAGTACTGATGCTAACTATGAATTTAGATTTTAATAATGCATTAGTATATGTTGAACTATGAATAATAAATGCTGTACATGTATCGTTCATCATATCGTTCATGTGACCCTTTTTTTATAAGCCTGTACATTTTACTTAAATCTTCATAATGATATGGTTATTGTGTTTTAATATGTACATTTAGCATTGCTGCCCGTGATCCCTTCAGAAAACAACAGCAGCCAAATATTATGTTGGAACCAACCAGTAGAGAATCAACCCTCAACCGTTTTCCCCAGAAACAAGACATCAAACCAAGTTGTAGCAATTCATCACCGCTTTAATACCGAAACACACATGAAGAGATTTATTATTTGGTATATACAACAGATAGATTTGTTCTCAGCAGGAAGACGCGTTGCTTTATTTCTTCATTCACCTGCCTGCGCACGAAAGAGAAATTAAAGCGATATATATTCATTTCCAAAGGTTACTTCCTGTTGAACCGCCTATGATGATTGGCCATTGTCAATTTGAATTCCAATTAAGCATAATCACGGGCCCGTCTGTCTGCCCGGGTCTGCATCGCTGAGCAGTGTTTTAATTCAAAGATGTTAAAGTGTGATACACAACAAACGCTACAAAAGGTTCATTAAGGCAAAGTAATTAAAGAAGTAAATGGTGAACGGGGCGCACTCTGCTAATAAAACGCAGGCCTCCCGTGGCTGACGCAGGTCCTAAACTCCACCAACCCCACCCCCCCTCCCCAGGAGGCGAGAGGAGTCTCTCACTCTTTCTTTATTTGCCGAAGCGAGGGATTCATATGAAATCAATCGGCAACTGTGTGCAACAATAGCCGTGTGCTCATTAGCGCAGCACACACGCACTCCTGGTCATTTGTCTTCTTTTCATGAGGAAGCCTGGAGGTGATTTAAATTCCCCATTGCTGTGCAGATATGCCTGCTCAGCTCCTCTATATGTGTGTGTTTGTACTCTTAACCCATCCTAAAGTCTGCTTAGACAAAAGAACGCACACTCCAGGTTACATTTGTAATTGTGCTTGTCATCATTTAGATTTTTATTGTTTGTTGCGCATTTGTTTTTGGGGGGTTTTCACCTAGGATGGTGCGAAGTATTGCAGTAGATTGAACTTTCTGGACAATTTGTTGCTTGCGTTGTTTTAAATTCAGCTTAATCAGCAGGATTTGCAGCACAATGTTGATTAGTGCCTAAATTAATTTACACTTTTCCATTTATTTCTCTAAACAAGATTATTTTGCTTGTTTTAAACTTCTACACTCTGGGACCCGGTACTGGGTCCGTGATGTCATTTGCTTCCGCGTTCTTTAAATTTTAAAGGTCCGTGCTGGCCCAATATCCCCATAAGTGGTTCCGTTCTCTCATCAGTTGGGTGAGAGAACTTTTGCATAGATTATGATAGAGATATTTTTCTTTTTTCCTATGATTACTGACATGTGCAGGAACCACCAAAATTAATTACAGCAACCTAGACCACACAGAGCCTAAAAGGTACACTTTCAAACTTGAGTTTACAAAAAAGGGGTTTATTTTAACACAAACTACACATACAATTATTTTAATCACTTTCAACTGTGTTTTATTAAAATTCAAATGGTTTTCTTTAAAATTATATCAACCTTTTACATTTATACCTCTGCATATGGAGTCGGGAAGCTTTTTTTTTTTTTAATTTGGGTAGGCAAAATCCAGGTCCAAACTAGCACTTGACTTTAAGGGGTTTGACGTATTATTTCTGAAAAGAAGACAATATTTTTTTTTTCAAGAAAATGCTTCTTGATTTAAGAATTTAAGGACAAGAGAAAACTCTAAGTTAGAAAAGCATTTTTTTTGCATTGTGCTCCTCTAGTCAGTATAGAAAATGTAAAGAACGTATTAGTATTTACTATGGAATGGGATGATAACCGTTTTCAAGGTGTACCATGGTTTGGAAAAGTCAAGGTTTAAAAACCACCAAAATGTTCTGTTATACCGTTCCTAAGGTATATTAAAAAAAATTGTTATCTTTTTAGTTTTTTAAGACAACAGTATCTCCAGCAGAAAAGATCTCCAAAGATGGCGTTTTAAATTGTAATGAAATCTGTGTTTTTGAAGCTAATGAAGACAGCAGAGGTCAATTATTCATTTTAATTATGTAGATTGACAATCTCCAAATTATCCAAAATATTATAAATGTTTCTCAAAAGAAAATATATTGGTTGTGTCTGAAATCACCTACTACTGAGGTACTGCATTTGAATTAGGATTTACTACTTGCATTCTAATGCATTCTATACAGTGTGAATGAGAGTAGAATGAATGGAGCTCGGATGTACAACGGATGCCATTTTGTCATTATAATGTGACATACACGCTTCACTCCCATTCAAGAATTCTCTTGCCCCCACCCCTGTCTGCGACTTGCCCACCAATCCCCCAACCATCGCTCTTAATTTTTTTTTTACGTTTTTCGACACCTTCAGAATGCTGTCATAGGGCCCGTACCCGTCATCCTAGTACTTCTTGCATACTGTTTTTTGAATTCTATGAATTTGGATATACTACTCGGCTTGCATAATTTTTTGCGTACTATATTGTATGGAAGTATGCGATTTCGGATCCAGTCATTGTGTTCAAAGCGGAAGAAAGTTGTTGTTTTTTACCGAGACATTAAAAAGAATATATTTTAGAACAGTAATCACAGTACCGTGAAACCATATTTTTATCCAAGGATATCATGCTGTTAGAAATGTATACCGGCTCATGCCTAGTATTTACAATAGCTGTTTTCTATTTAAGTTGTTTTCTTTAATGTTTTTTTTTCATTTTATGTCTGTTCATATCTCTTTATAAGGGCTTCCCACAAAAGTAATTATGTTTATACTGTACAGAATGTGTATTCTGCACTTATATTTTCAAAATACTTCATCAGTGTAACTTGTGAACTGTTTTCCCCATGGCAACAAAAAAAAGTCCTCATAAAGTTAAAATGTTTGAGTATTGCAGTACTTGTGACATTGTGTGCCCGCAACGTTAGGAATACAAGCGTAAAAAACACCTGCTTTGTCTCTTAGAGTGAATGTAAATGGAGCCAAGTATAAAATAATATTTCAACAGTGTTAGATGTTAAAAGCTAACAGCATGTGTGTTAACATGATTTAGTGTGGTTTACAGCTTTGTTTTCATGACAGTGTACCAGTATAAACTCTGTAATATTGCAGTAACGTAATATTTCAGCATTATTAATTCTTTTCATACAAGCGGGCACAGTTATTGGTGTCTTAGTGCCTCGAGACTTCCCGTGTTGTTGATTTCCATGGATTTTTAGACGTAAAAATTTTGCAAACTGAGATTTTCTTGTTATATCATTCTACTTTTTATAAATAGTCAAGAGCACACTTGTTTGCAGTCGTTGACCATTTTCTGCCCTTTTTTGATTCCTAGTCATTTCTCCCATACACTGAAATAAAATCATATTTACAATTTTTTTAATATATGTATTATTGTAATATGTAATATTGTGGTTGTAAACAATTTATTTGGGCTGATTTTAAACAAATTCAGTTTAGTAAAGTAAAACGAAATTTGTTAAAATTCAGCCCATAGAAATTGTTTGCAACCCTCTACCTTAAGAAAATGTAGTAAATCCAATTAATCATTTTTTCAGTGTAGACAACTGAATCGGAATTTCTAAAACAATCGCAAAAACATGCACACCTCTGCATTGCACAATAGGATCAATAGAACAGCTACTCAATGCAAACTGCATGCGTAGGGAGGAGGGAAAAATCACTCGCTTTTTGTGTTTAAATGTATATATTTTATAATTTTTTGTCTACTGTAAATTCTGAAATATTGCAGAAATACTATTTCAGATGTATAGACACGCAATGCAAACAATATACAATTGTTGGAATTATTACCGTATTACTAAGACTTTAGTGATAAATGTTCAATCAGTGACCTTTTTGTGTTGAATTTATATTATATGTAAAAAATTCCTTCCAGTTGTCCCAACGCAAATCGATTAAATTGACCAAAAAAATTTCAACTCAGTTTTAATAAATAGTTTAAACAAGCAGCAAAAATAATTCTTTGAGTGTATGACAACATAACCTATGAATAATAAACCCTATAATTTTACAGAAAAGTAAATCTACATAATGCAATATGCATGATTTAATTACTTTATTGACTGTAAATATAGATGTTTTTGTGTTATGTAATGTTTTATTAAATTTGACAACTTTGTTACATAACAACATACTATTGTAACCTGTAATGCTGCAAAAACCTAGTTTGCCGATGTCTATTTTTGATTCAACTATAGGCACACTATGCAAATAATATGTCTGGTTACATTAATAATGCACAATACACTAGCAAAAATCTTATTACAATAATTTAAAATCATTGTAATAAGGTTGATGGCGCCCTGCTCATCAGGATGGAGGCAGATAACCGACGAACTTTAAATAATTTTAAGAATAAAAATCAACATAACAAACAAGCAGACAGCAACTCGTCACCACACTGAAAGCAGAATAACCAGTGAGTCCAGGTCTGGTCCTCTCCCATCTTCCACTGCTGTCTCTCCTCCTTTTAAGATCCAGAGCTGCTCCGTTAGTCAGGCCCTCGTGACTCTCAGCACTGCGCCACTAGCTACAATCATAAATAAAGTGCTTTTATAAAAACACAAGCTTTGTATTAGAATTGTGGTATTATATTAGGGCTGGACGATTTGGCGTAAAATCAAAATCTCGATTAATTGAACATTTTAACTTGATTACGATTAATGAACGATTATTTTATTTTATTTATTTTTTGTTTTTACCCTCATAGTTCACTGACAAGTTTTGTATAGTAAATATGCTCACATATTACAATAATTAAATAAAATTAAATTAAATTAAATAATTGAAGTAAACACACACTGTCTGCCCTCTATAATTATTTATTGAACACCAACGCTGAACAACTGAAATTAAAACACACATTGCCTAAAACGTGGCTCTCTGCGCAGCCCACCGTCATCACCGATACTAAACCGACCAATCACAAAGCTTGCTTTATGCGTCATTGTGACGTATGCGGGTATGTGAAGGCTGTAATGGATTATAATCTTGCTTTTGACAGAAGTATAATATTATAATAAGTATAAGTCATAATAAAATAAGTCAAATTCAGCTGTAACAGAGCTTGAAATTGAAAAAAATTGACCTGGAAAATTTAGATCGACTATAGATTCTGAATGTTGATTTCGATTACTTTTTGATTAAGCGCCCAGCCATATATTTTATACACATTACTCTTATCATATTTTGAACCTGAATTATTGCTTTAATTGAAAATAAAAATAGCATTCTATTTAATTTAATTAGATCACATTAGCAAAATAGCTAATTCGATTAAAAAATAGCCATACTGAGTGATTACGCAGTTCTTAAAAGCCACACGTTTCCTCCAGTCTGATGCGAGCGTAGTTCATGTTAGCTGTCTGGCTCGTTTAACAGCTCTTTTATGTGCAAAATAATAAAACAGAAGGGCATTCGTTCTCTTTAACTATTCCACTAACGAGTGAAAGGCAGCCGTTATTGCAAGGTATAATGGGATGTGAGCAAAACTGTAGGAATCTGTCTGTGCTGGGGTTTTTTTTTTTCTTCTTCCCCTTTAGCCGCTCTCTCTCTCTTCAGAGGAGGATCATGTAATGGAGGCAGCTTCGAGTTGACAGTCTGTCGCCGAGGGCAAGCCATTTTCTCATTGCTCTGTCACAATAAATATATGGATTAGAAACAGGAAGAAAGCATGCATGCTGAGGCACGAGCAGTATGCAGTGTTTAAATGAGCTTGTGAATTGACTGCTGCTTCACTCTAGTGTTGAATAAAGAGATGAGGTGTGTGTGTGTTTGCCCAGGGAAATTAACACATTTTATATTTTTGCTCATGTAACGCAACTATAAGTGTAGCGTTAGTGTGATTCACTTTATTAAACATGACTGTTTTCATGCAACTGACATACAAAGCAGGATTTTTGAAGTTTTATATAGGGCACTCGTAGAAATACACATTGGAAAAAACCCTTTAGTGTTATTATAAGACTTTTGAACTTTTATGACACAAATAAAATAATATAAATATAGTTGAAGTCAGATTTATTAGCCCCCTTTGATTTTTTTTTTTTTCTTTTTTAAATATTTCCCAAATTATGTTAAACAGAGCAAGGAAATTTTCACAGTAAGTCTGATAATATTTTTTCTTCTGGAGAAAGTCTTGTTTGTTTTATTTTGGCTAGAATAAAAGCAGTTTTTAATTTTTCAAGAAGCGTTTTAAGGTCAAAATTATTAGCCTCATCAAGCTAACTTTTTTCGACTGTTTTTGACTGAACAAACCATCGTTATACAATAACTTGCCTAATTACCCTAACCTGCATAGTTAACCTAATTAACCTAGTTAAGCTTTTAAATGTCACTTTAAGCTGTATATAAGTGTCCAGAAACATATTATTTACTGTCATCATGGCAAAGATAAAATAAATCAGTTATTAGAAATGAGTTATTAAAATTTATTATGTTTAGAAATGTGTTTTCACATTGGGTAAAAAGTAAACGGGGGCTAATAATTCTGACTTCAACTGTATATATATATATATATATATATATATAAAGACAGGAAATACTATTTTACAAACTGCAGTACACTGTAAAAAATCTGTTAATGAACAGTTTCTGATTCACAAGTGTTTTCTATTTATTTATAATTGTGAATTGTATTATGGGATGTTTGATCTCTGCTCAGTCAACTTTTGATGTTAAAAAAAATCAACTCTACAGTTTAACAAATTTAACGAAATAATATCTAGAGAAAGAAGTCTAAAATAACAAAAAATGCACTGGCAGTTTATTACAGGGTTTTTGTACAGTAATATACAACACCAACCGAGACAATTTCACTCATAAACTATTAAAAATGTTCATAAAATCACTTTTTCTAACTTTTCAAGGTTAATAGTTGTTGGAGGACAGGTCAAGGTCCCAATATGCGATTCAAAAGCATAAATAAACAGGAAAACTCATTAAAAACAGGAATCACAAATTATGAAAAAATGCTAATTTATGGATTTTTTTGTATACATAAATCATATAAACATTTGCATATTACTCAACAATATTACTGAAATTAGTATAAAAAGCAAAATATATGTATGTATATATATATATATATATATATATATATATATATATATATATATATATATATATATATATATATATATATATACACACACACATTTACATATAAGTAATTAAATAAATTTAATGATAGATTTAAAAAAATCAGCTTATATCTACAGATGTTTATGTATTGGTCTACAAACATGTTACACAAAGGATTCCAGGTTCCAGACTGGTTTTGATCTGTTGGGAATTGTTGGCTGGGTTTGTCTTTGACTGCCCTTTAGCCGCTCCGTCAGGGAAAATCATGGCTTGGCATGATAACCACAGGTGAGAATCGACTCGTTCCCAAGTGCAAAGGCACCTTGAAGTGGTTCCTTGAGGACAGGGGAAGTTTATTTGGCTGTTTGATGAATAACAGTGTGAAATGTGCAGTTTGACTGTGGATTCACTCTTGGCTTTTTGATCTTCAGTCAAACTCTTAATGGCGTGTAAACCTGTTGAGCCTCAGTGTTTGCTGTTTCTGTCATCATACTGCCTTGCTAAATGTGGTTGATACAGCAGAAATAAACAGTGTGTTTGACATTTGTGCACTTTCCCAATGAGACGCAGTGCTAATGACCAGAAATCACTCTTTCATTCATATTTTTCTGTTTGATGTTGGGTTTAAATTCTTTATTGTTTAAACGGGATATTTAATCTTCAAATGTTTGCATTTTATTCTGGACTAAAACAGATCAACTAGATATCGATTGAAATGTTATTTTATTACTATTTCAGAACACCTTAAGGTTAACATTAATAGAGAATTATTATTGTTCATCATAGTTGTTTTTTTTTATATGATTATTTTTTCGGGGTTTTCACCTTTATTGGATAGGACAGTAGAGAGTATTGAAAGGAAAGCATGGGGAATAGAAAGAGGGGAAGGATCAGGCATAGGACCGTGAGGCAGAACCGAACTTAGGTCGCCGTGAGCACCGGAGTGCATGTGTCGACGCACTAACCACTACACCACTGGCGCCGACTTGTTCACCATAGTTGTTTGGCCATTTTTAATCAACATTAATCTACTTAAGAAATAGTTTTGTGTATTGTTTCATTCAAATGATGTTGTTTTATATTTAATAAATGTGGTAACATAAGTTTAAAGACTCATTCATACTACGAGCGTCTTGCAGTGGCAAAGCGACAAGCGATTGTTCATTTTAACAGCGAACATTTCAAAATTTATATTTATTAATTTTTTAAATAAATTTCAGTTCACTAATATGACGCTGTTCATATGATTTATTTACAATACTGTTTGTAAAGTAATATATAAAGTAAATGATGATAGACTTGCTTTGTTTACCAAATAAGTGGATCTAATAGGATTTGCATTGTAACATTAAATAAAAGTTAAAAAGCTGTTATTTTTATTTCATATATTAAGTTATGATGCTCCCAAAATAATTCAGCAAAAATCCACAGATTTTTTGCAAAATTCACTGCAGAATTTTTTGTTATTTCTGCAGAGAATTTTGCACAAAATTATATTCTGTCTGCCCCATACTGTAAGTACCAGTTCACACTATTAACAACTGATTTATTACCTGCCTATTATTATTAATAATATAACTAGTTTTAGGGGTTTTCACCTTTATTGTTGAAATTTGCCAAATCCTACTAAAGACTTTAGAACACACAAGTCACGTCACTCGTATAGTTTTGAATAGGTAAAGTGTAATGGTCAAAATGGCGAATGAAGCCCCGCCTTCTAGTACAGGAGCCAATCATCGATCGATATAAACTAATGTTTCTCCGTGGGAAAGTTCAGACCAAATGTGTGTTTTTACAACAGTTTTTTTGTGGTCAAGAAACACTGGAATCTCAGCGAATACTTGCTTCACTTACACAAGAAATATATCAATATAAAGCTTGACATATCTACTTTTAAATGAACCAAGTGCACTTGAAAACAAAAGTTTTTTGGTTTTGTAATCTGTATGAAACAAGATGTACAGTCCATTCTGTCAAAGCACATGACATGACAACAGCAACTACTCAAACGCCCACAAACTTGTAAACAAAGAGTTACCGGAGGAGATTCGCCAACAAGACCAGGTTGTGAATTACTTCAGAAGACCAGCGCGATATGACGAAGCATTATTCAGAGGATGATAATGTGTAACACAGCCATAAATGAGGTTGATGTCGTGATCTTGTTCCTTTCAAGTGCGCATGCGCATTAGCTCAGGCAACCTGACAAAAATGCAAATTTTTTTTATTGTTGATTTTAAATATGTAATGTAATCGTAAGCTTGACAAACATTTTTGGAGAATTTGATGTTTCCCCATTCAGACAGAATGACGGAGCATACTGCCCGAGAGACATTTCAAAGATAAGTGAAATGACTTGCCTTAAAAAGACTTTGATTCTACCCAATAACTAAACCCTACTACTACCTTACTAACTTTTGATACGCAACTAATTAGTAATTTATTGAGCTTAAAGTCTTAATTAATAATTAAATAGCAAGATTTTTACCTTTAACTAAAAAATTGATCTAAAATGTTATTAAACCAGATTGGATCACACATTTTTCATAACGTAAATACCACGATAAAAGCTTCCATTTTACTCAATTTGTTTGTAACATTTTACATAAAGACTACATTTGTGAACATTAGTTTCAAAACAAACAATAAACAACACCTTTAGCTAACACTTAGTTCCGCGTGTACCATTATATATCTTTTTATATAGTTTTAGTTATGGTTTTAACTCTTTGAATATGACCACCAGGCTGCGCAAGTGGCATTTTGATCTTCAATCAAACTCTTAATGGCGTGTAAACCTGTTAAACATTAATATGTGCTAGTTTTGGCCATTTCTATCGTCATATTTCTCTAATAAATGCGGTTAATAAAGCCGAAATTGCGAGTGTGTTTGACCTTTTCGCACTCTCCCAATGAGACGCAGTGCTAATGACCAGAAATCTACATGAATGCGATTGGGTTAGCCATTATATGCGGTATTATAGCCGTTCTGTGTTGACAGAAGGTGTTCGTGTGTCTTCGGCATGAGACTCTCTGCTCATTAGCACTGAGCCGCATCCTTGTCCAGGCCTTTAATTAGCATTTGAAGTCTATGATGGGCCTGTGTTTGAAAAGGGCTTCCACGTCACACCGTCTTGGGTTCGGTGACACCAAGAACAACCCTGCCTCTGTGAAAAAGTTACTATTCATTCTCCAGGCAGACAAAAATACGCCGTCTGTCCCTGTCGGCTCGTTCTACGGGTTTACTGATAAGACCAATGTGCCCCTCATCTCGTAATGGAGAAGGGGACGGGGATTGAGCCCACTGACCTCGCTGGTTCTTATCTGATTTACATTGCCAAATCAGAATCTACTATATTGATTACAACATAATTAGTTAATTATGGACAGGAAGGAGAGGAGAGCATGGACTGCTGGGTGAAGGGCATGTGGGTCTTCAGCCGATGCACCGCATGAATGTTAAACGAGAGATGACTTTATTCACTTGTTCTTATTGCAATAGACTCATGACTCTGCTATGTCTATATTTTTACAGCTGTTATTATAGAGATGTCATGTGATGTTACATGGTTAAGCTTTTAAAAAAAATGCCTTATTTTCTCTGCCTTTTGGAAACACAGATTTTTCCAAACTAATTATGAAAAGTGCGATGTGCCAGTAGTCCAGTGCATTTGTCATTAGCCAAGTACCTCAAGCTATGTGTTAGAAATATTATGCCCTTACTACCATATCAATTCGAGGCTGAAACTTTCAGGGGTGTGTTTCCCAAACAACGACGTAACTCGCGACTGAACTATCATAGTACGATGCATCGTTTGGAAAAAGAACCATGTAGTGGCGAGTGTTTCCCCAAATCCCTAGTTCTCTGTCGCAGATCCATACTTCTATAGAGAAGAACCCCATAATTTCTTTGTGTAGATTATATTGTTTTACACGCACACGCATTTAAAATAAAATCTACGTTTACATAGACATCAGTAATCGAGTTATTTGCCTTAATCTGAATAAGACAATAATATGATTAAGGCATTTACATGAGTTGCTTTTTGAATGTTCCTTTCATGATCCCGTTTTACATGTTACAGCACATAATCAATTTACGTCATTGCGTCACTGCACTATCCACATTTCTCCATGAGTTTCATGTCATTTTATTTGTTTCATTTTTAACTGCAGTTTGGCACTTTCACTTTGATTCTGGAACATTTCATGCATGTCCCCCGTGTCAAACAAGATATTGGGGCGAGTATGAAATGCAGGAAGAGTGTTGTTTTAATGGAATTTGATACCACTTGCCATATGAGGGGAAAAAAAAACACATTTCACGATGCAGGTATCTGTGGTCCTTCACTGTCTCAGTAGGTGCAGGTAATATTGTCAAACATCCATGTGTGTATAGACTATCCTATACGATAGTAATAGTTTGATTGGGGTGTTTACATATCTGTACTGCACCTCAATAATGCGAATCGGCATACTCTACACTTTCTGTTTAATTCGATTATGACTTTAGTCGGAAATAAAAATAAGTAAATAAAGTAAATAAAGTAAATAAAAAAATCGCTGTTCACATGGTAGACTCTTAATCAGAGTATTGTCTTAATCATATTAAAATTGGATTATTGGTGTCCATGTAAACGTATCATTGTGGAAAAACCAGCAGATCTAGAGCACTGATAGACATTGTAAGTGTTCAATAGGTGTTTTGTATCTACATATAGCCTTAAAGTAAAAATAGACACATAGTTTGTATAGTTTTGACCTACAGTAACCTAAATGGCTAATCAGAGGTAAATATCCCTTAATACACTAAGAACTGGAAAAGGTTTTATTAATAAATTAGATGTAATTTAAATAAATACATAAAATTGATTCACTGAAGCATGTACTCTGTAAAAAGTGATTATGTACTTTAATAAAGTGAGTAAGCCTCTTGCCTTAGAAGCAACAAGTTGATTTTACTTTAGAAAAGTCTGTAAACCCATTGACTTAACTTAATTAATTATGCACATATTTTGTTTACTTAATAATTATAAGGCAAGGAGTTTACTCTCTTTTTTAAGTAAAGTCAACTAATCACTATTTTCAGATTGTTTTCAATTGTCAAATTTAAGCAAAAGCAATTAGTTGACTTTACTTAAAAAAGTAAGTAAAATATTGCTTTAAATGTAATAAATAAATGAAACGTGCGTATACTGTATGTTACATTAACCTAGTTCCAAGTTGGTTTACTTTTTTTTTAAGTAAAGTCAACTTGTTGTTTTTAAGGCAGTGAGTTTGCTCACTTTAAGTAAAGGAACTAATTGCTTTTTTTTTTTTTTTTAACAACCTTTTTGAGTATACTGTACATTTATGCAGTGTGTTGCCAGGTAGTGTTGTAGATTTGTGGTGGCATGTTTAAATGAGGTATTATTTAATGTGTGGTGAGTAACTTTTATGATGGAAATTTCTTTGTTTGCTTGAAGGTATCAGCCAAGACTGAGCCAAGAGTGCTGTTATCATTTACTCTCGCTTCACTTGTTCCAAACCTGTTTGACTTTCTTTCTTCTATTGAACACTAAAGAAGATATTTTGAGGAAAGCTGGAAACCTCTAACCACGTTTTCCCCACTATGGATGTCAATGGTTACCAGTTTTTAGCTTTCTTCAAAACATCTTCTTTTGAAACCCCTTGAGGGAGAGTAAATAGTGAGTATACAATGATCCCTTCAAGTCTGTTGAAAGGAGTTGCAGCTGGAAGTGAAAAACATATGACGGAATAGTTGGCGGTTCATTTCTGTGTGGCTACCCCTGATAAATAAGGGTCTAAGCTGAGGAAAAAAGGAATAAATTAATTATAAAATGATATAAGAATTTGATTTAGTCACATGTCTACCTATAATATAATGGTTACATGTCTTTGAATTACATGAATTAAATTTAACAGTATTTATAATTGTTTGCAAATCATAATATGTTTCATTTATCACCATATTAATTAACATATTTGATGAGTCAATTGTTTATCAAATGTTTTACAGTAATATGGAAGAAGCAACATCCTTTGAGGAATTAGGCATCTGAATTTGAGTCCCAATATTCAGCACGACTGCAGCAGAACTGCATAATAATCAAAGCAACGTGGAGGTCTTTTACGGTTTATGTTAAAATCAGATAGCTTGAGACGGTGCTTGAGCAGACCTATAACTAAGGACAGGATCTCAGTGTCTTTCTTGACACCTTGACTCCGGAATAAAAATCCTTTAGAGATTTATCGACAAGATGAGCTGAAACTCATTTCAGCAGGACCAATCGAGCAGCGTGTTTTATGATGGCTGTACAAGGCCGTGTGAGAGGTTGTGTGCCAATGTGTTTTGAATCTATTAAGCATCTGTTACCTGACAGCAAATGGCTCCGTCACCATCTATCATACCTGCCTGGTTAGGGCCATACTGGCCTCTTGGCAGGGTATCAGCAGATTGTGATTGTGTGTGTGTGTGTGTGTGTGTGTGTGTGTGTGCGTGTGTGTGTGTGTGTGTGTGTGTGTGTGTGTGTGTGTGTGTGTGCGTGTGCGTGTGCGTGTGCGTGTGTGTTTCTGTGAAGCGAGCGATGCCACCGCAGCTGCATTTTAATGTATTCTCGCTGCTAATGCGCTGCCTGTTTTCCTCATAGGTGTGATGAGTGTCGGCTCTGCTACCACTTCGGCTGTCTGGACCCTCCCCTGAAGAAGTCGCCCAAACAAACAGGTTATGGATGGATCTGTCAGGAATGTGACACCTCTTCATCTAAGGTGAGAGTCAACAAGATAAAAAAATCCCCTTCTGCCTGCTTAAGTTGGATTATAATCTTCTCCCAGCATTCCTGCCACAAGAATGATGCTTATGTTTGTTTGATTGTAGTGTGTTAAGTAGAAGTACCCTTACTAGCCCAAAAATGTAGTCCAAGTAGAGTAAAAGCATCTGTTGTAAATATTACTCAAAGTATGAGTAAAAAGTAGCCCTTTTAAAAGTACTCAACAGTAGTGAGTATTACCCTGGGAAAGGTCGATGCGTTTACATGTCATTTGTGCGTGTGTGTGTAAACGTAACATTCTGTAGTGCATTTAGTTCTTGTTTAAGGCCATTTCAGTAATCATAAAGTCGACTTCTACCATCTTCTCATCAGTGACATGCTATCTAAACAGTCTCTGGGTCATTGTGTGTAAAGCAGGGGTACCCAAATTTGATCCTGGAGGGTCGGTGTCCTGCAGATTTTAGCTCCATACACAATTAGACACACCGGAACCAACTAATCAAGCTTTTACAAGGTATTCTGCAAAGCTTCTGGTAAGAGCAAGTTGGAGCTAAACTCTGCAGGACATTGGCCGTCCAGGACTGAGTTTGGGGACCACTGATGTAAAGTATCTTCTTGGACACTTTTAATGCTTCCCAACAGTTTGCTGCATGTCTTAAGGTAGTTCAGTATGTTGCGATTTACTTTCTATGTGCGATTTGATTGGACTGATTTTTCTAATCTTCATAGACAGGAAATAATAAAGCAGTGACTGTAGGTTGAAGGAAAACAGTGGAGTAAAAGTACAGATACCACACTAAAAATGAAGTAAAAGCACACATTTTTAAAACTACTTAGTAAATTACAATTCCTGAGAAAAACTACTCCGTTACAGTAATTTGAGTATTTGTAATTAGTTACTTTACACCACTGTTTGTTTCTGATTATTTGTGTTTCACCTCAGTCTGCATTTAAAGGATCACACCACTTTTTTTTGGAAATAGGCTCATTTTTAAAAGTCACCCAGAGCGTAAAGTTCTACCATGTTTGAATCCTTTCAGCCAATCTCCTGGTTTGGTGAGCAGTGTTGCCAGATTGAGCGGTTTTGAATTTTATTGTGCGGGTAAAAAACGGCAGGTTGACAAAATTTGGGCGGTTTTGAAATGTACATTTTATATGCAACTTATTTAACAAAACATAACTGTGTGCTCATACTCCATTCAGTTAATAGTGACCAGTGCATAAACTACTTGGGCCCACCCGCAAGAGGAGGTGAAGGAAAGTTGTATCAAAATCTGACTCCCTGGACAAATCTGACTCCCCTTCGCGTGCACGCTCATCACGCAGTGCCTGCAGTTAAACTCAGTTGGTTATCATGACACATTTTTTTGCACAATTGACAGCAAGAACAAACATAGAAGCGTTATCTGATTGACAAGCAGCGCCTAATAAAGTTCAAAAGAATTTAAAATGCCAAATGGGGTGAATTTATACCCCATTTCGAAAGTAAAACATACTCTAATAGGTAGTGTAACACAACATTAAGTGCAGTGTGTGTGTGTGAGAGGGGGCAGTGTTTTGATGTGATCCGGTTATGTTGTGGTTCTGTGACTGCTGTTGTTCGTTGCTGTGTGGTTAATAATTATGACAGTTAAAGTAACTGGGTTAAGTTAGGTTTAAATCAATTAAAATTAAATATTAATCTAATATTTTGGGCGTTTTTGTGCATTTGGGCGGGTTTTGGGCTGAAAAAAAGTCAGCTATATTCAATTCACCTTTATTTCTGTAGCGCTTTTACAATGTAGATTGTGTCAAAGCAGCTTAACATAGAAGATTATAGTAAATTGAAACGGTGTCAGTCCTTCATCTGGCAACACTGTTAGTGGGAGCACTTTTAGCTTTGCTTAGCATAGATCACTGAATCGGATTAGACCATTAGCATCTCACTCAAAAAAAAAAATGTAAAAAATAAATAAATACTATGGTTGCAACAGTGATTGGCCAAGAAAATAGGAACTTTTTATTTTCCATCTGACTTAGTAAAATATGTAATCACAGAAGAGTCGAGCTTAAAATAGAAAAATTATTGAAAGTCTTTAAGATTTTTGAATGAGATGCTAATGGTCTAATCCAATTCAATGTTTTATGCTAAGCTAAGCTAAAAGTGCAGACATGGAGATCGGCTGAATGGATTTGAAAATGGAAAACTGCACTGTTTAACAGTAGGTGACAGGCCAAAATTGACCAAAGAACCAAGACACACTTAGGAAAACATTTTTTATTATCATTATCAAAAAATGTATCGTTATTGTTACTATTGCACAACTCTACTCTGAAATATATGCAAAATATGTCCGCATATAAATACATCACAAATCTTGTAAAACCACCAAATAAATTGCTCCAACAAGTTGTTCTAGGCATTATACAGTAGCACTTTTTTAAAGTAATGTTTTAAATCATAATTAATACCAGTCCTATTGTATTTGTGTGTATATATTAAAAAGGCATTCAATTTGCTTTTAAAAATACATTTGGTCCTAAATAAATTGATCCTTGGTTCAATGTAATTATACAAATAAGTTGTGAGTAATAGTAAATAATAGCATGTTCTTCAGAATTAGCATCTTTTAATGAAGCCAAATTCAAATATTGTAATCAAGCCAAACAGGAACAATGTAGCAAGTGTTAGTTTATTAGCTTATACATATTTTTTGTAATGATTGAATCCTATTTCATCAGACTTGAACACATTTAGTACAAAATCAGAAGTTTTGGAATAAGTAAAATAGTCTATGCTGTGGTTTGTTTGTTTATTTAGTTTTTTGTTTGTTTAACCAGACTAAATTTAGTGTTCAGCACTTAAGTAGCACCTGAATTCTCTCAGTAGCATTTCCTGACATCATTTATTAAATCAATAATTTGAAAAAATCTTTACCGCACATCCTATAAATAGTCTGACCAGGCTTATCGACTCCCTGGCTTTGTTAATTACAGATAAAAGCTAAGCGGGTGTTGTTTGAAGACGCCGGAGCAGCAGTGCTGAAAGTCAACCACTGTTTTAAACCCTTCCTCCTCGAGTCTTAAGCAGCCATTCCTGTTCCCCATTTCCAAAAAGCTACCGTTGACTTTACTCTGCGGTGATATTAAAGTTTTTTTTAATATATTATTCTTAATAATTTTCAGAGTACATTTATGGTCTCCCAAACATTTAATTTCTGTTTCTCATTGAATTACAGTGCAATCAAAGGCGGTACGCGTCTCCTCGAAAACCTAATTAAGTTAATAAATGCATGTGCTTTTCAATTTCTCTTTAAATGGACAGTCCTGCTAGCCAGACTCCAGCGGCATGGAAAATGGGGGTTAATTGATGTTTGCTGAAGAGAAAGTAAAAGATGAAAAATGATGGTGGCTTGACTGCGTGAGTAACATGGAATTATTGCTCAGGATTAAAATTAAAAGGTTAAAGCGAGAGAGCGTGATGATAAAATGAGAAATGTGGACGCTGGCAAATGCTGTATTGCGTTATAATCCTCTCTCTCTCTCTCTCTCTCTCTCTCTCTCTCTCTCTATGTATATATATTTGTATATATATTAGCATGGTGATAGATATATAGATAAAAGGTAGTGCAGTGCTAATAATGGTTACATTTAATAACATCATATGTCTTGTAAGCGTCATGACTATAGTGTAATGATTGAACTTATTTGGAATATTTATATAGATTTTAATTCTTTAAATGAGCAATTGTATGTCTTCTATCAACATTAATTTTGCAGTTCAATAGAATACACGGTTTGACAGCAATTTTCATATTTCATTCTGTCTCTCACTGCATTTTTTTCTTTCTAATTTCATTATTTCACCTTGATGTGATGCCAATAAACAATGTATTACAATAGTAAATGTACAAAAATGATATATATTATGTTATATGTACACAAATACTGTTGTTAGCATGGTAAACATACTAGGCAATACTAGAACTCTGTGGTTAATGTAAGTATTAACATGACAGCGTGCCCAAAAACTCATGATTAATGTGCTAAAATATTGTATAATATCATACTGTGTCCACAAACTGGGTACTATACAGTCACTACATTCAATACATTTATTATTACAGTTACTACAAAGGTATCACTTAGAATATGTGGTTGTTGTTTAATACATATTACTAAGCTTAATGTGGTAAATATTAAAAGATATTACTTTTAATATGCTATTAATATGTTATTATTTTACAGTAAATGTAAGATAGTTTTACTACATCAGTAATCTTTTTTTTTGTGATGGTCAATGTAAATAATGGTTTTACTACACTTTCACATTGCCATGATAAATATTCTCTTTTGTATAATATTCTATTAATATTGGGAGTGAATGCATAATAAATATTCCTCCAAGATTTTGGTCCATATTGACCTGATAGCATCACGCAGTTGCTGCAGATTTGTCGGCTGCACATCCATGATGTGTATCTCCTATCCCACTACATCCCAAAGGTGCTCTATTGGATTAGGATCTGGTGACTGTGGAGGCCATTTGAGTACAGTGAACTCATTGTCATGTTAAAGAAATCAGTCTGAGATGATTTGCGCTTTATGACATGGAGCGTTATCTTGCTGGAAATAGCCATCAGAAGATGGGTACACTGTTGTCGTAAAGGGATGGACATGGTCAGGAACAATACTCAGGTAGGCTGTGGCGGTGACAAAATGCTTAACTGGTACTAATGGGCCCAGAGCGTGCCAAGAATATATCCCCCGCACCATTACACTACCACCACCAGCCTGAACCGTTAATACAAGGCAGGATGGATCCATGCTTTCATGTTGTTGATGGCAAATTCTGACCCTACCATTCAAATGTCGCAGCAGAAATCGAGACTCATCAGACCGGGCAAAGTTTTGCCAATCTTCTATTGTCCAATTTTGGTTAGCCTGTGGCAATTATAGCCTCAGTTTCCTGTTATTAGCTGACAGAAGTGGCACCTGATGTGGTCTTCTGCTGCTGTAGCCTATTAGCCTTAAGGTTGGACATGTTGTGAGTTCAGAGATGCTCTTCTGCAGACTTCTGTTGTAACGAGTGGTTATTTGAGTTACTGTTGCCTTTCTATCAGCTCCAACCAATCTGGCCATTTTCCTCTGACCTCTGGCATCAACAAGGCATTTGTGCCCACAGAACTGCCGCTCACTGGCATTTTCGGACCATTCTCTGTAAACCCTAGAGATGTTTGTGCGTAAAAATCCCAGTCAATCAGCAGTTTCTGAAATACTCAGATCAGCCTGTCTGGCACCAACAACCATGCCATGTTCAAAGTGACTTAAATCGCCTTTCTTCCCATTCTGATGCTTGATTTGAACTGCAGCAGACTGTCTTGACTCTGTCTACATGCCTAAATGCATTGCTGCCATGTGATTGGCTCATTAGAAAGTTGTGTTAACAAGTAGTTGGACAGGTGTACCTAATAAAGTGGCCAGTGAGTGTATATATTGATATTATAATTTTGTATGAACTTTTGTGTAATATCACAAACAGAGAATCCCATTAATATAATAAATACGTAATATTACTAAGCTTAATACACAAACATGTACAAAAATGGGTATTATCATGAGAACTACTACAAAAGTATCAATTTGAATATGCTATATTTGCTTAATATGTTTTTAATTGAACAGTTAATGTAATAAGGTATTCAAGTTTTATGATGGTAAATGTAAAAAAACATGGTAATCATATGCAAATATATACATTACAATAGTTAAAATATATATAAATTAATACATTTCTGTACTGTATCCACAAACAGGGTGCTACATGCATACATAATAACTGTAAATACACGATATTATAATACTAATGTTAACAAAAACATGGTATTTCTACAGTACAAACTAAAATATTAGTATGTTGATAAATGTGCTACAATAGTGTAGTAGTAAAAGTACTGAGAAGACATATTACTAGACAAAAATAATACAGTATGACTTCACAGTAAATGTGGTTATTTCATATACGTTGGTTGATATGAACATTCGTTTACATCCTTTTCTTTGATTGACAAACGCGCGAGATAAAAAAACGAGATAAAAGAGCTGCCAGTCCACAGGAGTCCTTTGTTTCAAACACATGTAAAAAGTGGCTAATGTCTCGCTCATAAAATCCACTGATAAAGAAATACGCTCCGCCAACGGACCCCCCTGGCGTGCGCTGTGTATCTCTTGTAAATAGGGCTATTATAAGTCAAAGGCGTTGAAGAAAAGCCGCAGATCGGTAACCTGCTGCTGCAGAACGAGAGCTGCGTGCTTCAGAACAAAAGCGATGGAAGGAAGGCGAGCGGCGGCAGAGAAAAGAGCTTTAGACAGTGGGAGGTTCAGCAGGGCCACGGGGATTAAACAAGTCTTTGCCTTCAGAATGTGTTCAGTGACAGCCTGCAGAGACCAGCCGCTCTCCGGGGACTCGCAGAGACCAGACACAATCCTGTTTAATCACACACACACACACACACACACACACACACACAGTCTTATCTCAGCCTCACTACCTGCTTTCTGTTGTCCTCTTTGGATTTTTCTTGCTTCGTCTAATGCCGTCATTTTCAATCCTTTCTCCTGCTAAACGCTTCTAGAAGCAGTGACAGAAAAGGAAGCAGGAAAGCTGTTTTTTTCGTTCTTTTTTTTGTCATCGTTAGCTTTGTAGTTGTTTTATATTAGCGACAATTGGCTTGTAATTTTCAGCTCAGTTCAGTTTTTTTATATGACCTTTTAAATGTGATCCACATCAGGTTTTCATTCCATGTCATTTGACATGATGGGATTTAAATATCATATTTATACATTAGCATAAATATTTGAAGTTTTATCTTTAAAAAGTGTCCTAATTGTGATCATGTACACGCTTGGTAAAAACTGACAACAGAAAATCAAATACAAAATAGTCATAAAAATTAAAGATCTATTAGATTTTCCATGTATATGTCTATAATGCTTTAGTGATTTTTATTTTACTTTTAGTTTTCTATTTTACAACTTTAAGTTGTAAAATAAACAGTTAAAACAGTTTTACAATTGAAATGTAAAGTTAAATGTCATTTTTTTTATTTAAGCTTTGCAATATCATACAAACGTTTATATATATATATTATATATATATAATAATAATAATTATTTATATATATATATATATATATATATATATATATATATATGTGTGTGTATATATATAATTTTATTTAATTATTTTTATCAATTTTATATATTTTTTTTCCTCTTTTTTTAAAATATTTCCCAAATGATGTTAAACAGAGCAAGGACATTTTCACAGTATGTCTATTATATATAATGCCACGTTCAGACTGCACGATTTTCAAAGTAGTTGTCACACTGCATGGCTATCTGTAGTAGCATTTCGTCACTGCTTTGTTTACACTGTAGAATGGATCGGCAACGGGGGGTTTCACACTGCATGACTTTACAGTAGGAAGAATCGCCAACAACTTTGTCTTGGTCATAAAACTACGTCTTTTACAACCAAACAACGCAAGGTCAACAACGCAAGGTCATGTAGTGTGTCTTTAGTACTTAAGTACATAATGAGAAAGAAGTCTTTAGTGAGGTAGAATTGGACTTATTTTGCTCATTTGTATGATGAACGGAATTAGCAATTTCTCCTCAACTTTTTTCTTTTTCGACCTGGTTGTGATATTGCTTAGATGACATGTCAAACAGACACGGGTGCTCCTGCCAAATTTCCACTAGTTTTCCCTCCATTTCTTGGGTCAAAATAAACTGTTTAAGAACATGTTTTGAGGTGTAACAGCAGTTTGCGACAATGCCGCCGGGGGCACAAAGGAAGAGGACGTGAAGAACAGAAATATACAGTAGCTGTAAATACCCGGCCATTTGAAAATGAAGATGAAATAACGAAACAAAGCATTATAATTCCTTCATAAATCATTAAAAACTTGTTAAAAAGCTTTATTATCAATGTAAAGTTGTTAAGTGCAATGAGGATTCATTTTGGAAAGTAAAATTAAAGAAATAAAAGACAGCTAAAATGAAAGTACAAATCTAGCCTAAAGATTTAGCCTAAATGTAGAGAGATGTACAGTGTTTGGTTTTTTAAAGTGATAGGATTAAGACAGTCAATAAGATTTTTCATTTACGTTTTTATTCACAGTTTTCATTTACATTTTCTTTGTTGATCATATTTTACTTCCTCATTTTATGTCTTAATTATTGTACATAAATAATAAATGAATAATTAAATAGACCTAAATAATTATTTATGTAAAGACATTACTAGCGAAACACAGAGAAACAGTCTGGCACATGGTCTAAAGGGCTCTTAAGTTGAATACTACTTCATCAAAAGCATAAAAATAAATGTACCTACCTCAAGCAGATTCCTAAAGTTAGAATCAAAATAGTAATGCCACAGGACATAAATCAACTACCGCAAGTTTATTTTTAATAATTTAGATTCAATTCTGTTCAGTTTATATATATATATATATAAGCGTCAATTATATATATAGTTCCATCATCCAAAAGGATTACAACTGTGGTTTAAAAGTACGGTGCCAAAAAAATACATCTAAAATTGTAAAGTGACCATATGAATCGACTTATCGTCAGTATTTTTTCTTTTAAATGCATCATAAAATGAGCATTAAAATAAACATCCTTAGGGTTTTCAGCGATAGACGTCATACTGTAAATGCAGCCACACATGACCCATGCAGCACAGGTCGAGGTGAAGGGTAAAAGTCTTTTGGCCGTGGCTGGCATTTGAAGCATGATTGATTCCATTATGGGAATCAAAGAGCACTCCAGAGATGAGCACTGTGTTCAAGTACTTCACGTTCTGTAATCTGCCACGCTGCGAACCTCTTTACCTGCGGTTGGTCCGGATGTGTGTGTTTTTAAAAATGCCATCTTAAAATGCAGCCAGCTTCATCTGTAATTCTCCTCCTCTGCAAGATTGTGGGGTCGGCATTAAAGGCGAGCAGCACTTTGGTTTTGCCGCAGCAGAATGAAGAAGTAGCGATTCAGAAGTGTGGAACTGAAGAGGTGATTTGTTATCCCTTCCAGCCTTGACTTCTGGATGTGAGCGAAGGAGTATTAGAGTCGAGGGGTTCGCACCTCACATAGCCATCTTCTTTTTCAGGCTCTTTATCAAAACACGGGCCCGTTGACAGGCAGAAACCAAACTGTTATGCATTGGAAATAGGGATGTCAGCTTCAATAATTTCCTCTTATTGATCCTCTTTTAAATTAATAATCATTTGTCATTATTTTGCGTATTTGTTATAATGTTTGTGTATTAAGGTTCAAAAAACATTACTGTCCACATAAACATACAGTTGTTTATGTGGACAAATACCCCCCCCCCCCCCCCCCCCCCCCCCCCCCCCCCCCCCCCCCGGCTAGAATAAAAATGCCTAGTCAAATATTATTTACTGTCATCATGACAAAGATAAAATAAATCAGTTATGTTTAGAAATGTGTTGAAAAAAATCTTATGTCCATTAAACAAAAATTTGGGGAAAAATTAAACAGGGGGGCTAATAATTCAGGGGGGCTAATAATTCTGACTTCAACTGTACATTATTTTTGCACATCCAAAATGTGTTGATTTTTACAACACTCATTGAAAAGAATGATGCGTGCTGTGATTGGCCATCCAGCAATCCAGTGCAATGTGATTAGACGAATACCTCATGTGGTGGATGAAAATGTTACACTCCTTAAAGGTCCTGTGAAGTGCTTTGAAATGCGTTTTTTTTAATTCGATGTTTAATGCAAAGGTGAGACATAGAGTTGCTCCTCCCCTTTAGCCAATAGCGTTTAGTATTCATCACAGCTCTGCTAGTGAGAGTGGTTGAGCTCAAGCGCATCAAATGAAAAGCTTATGAGAACGTCTTGAAGGAGGCGGGGCATGTCAGATACTAGAGAGCATTTGATTGGTCAATTTGAGACACCGAAATATGAGGTGACGTGAATAAAACAGTTGATCCAGTTGGGTGTTTGTATCATTTTTATATTTTCTAAACGTGAATTTTGTCACTGTTTAGGAACACCCTAGCTTATACAGGGTGGGCCATTTATATAGATACACCTTAATAAACTTGTTGGGAATTTCACAAGAAAAAAACAATGGTGTGCTTGGTTTTAACGTAACTTTATTCTTTCATGAGTTATTTACAAGCCCCCTCACATATACTAATGTGCCACAAACAGGACGTTAATATCACCAACCATTCCCATTTTATTGAGGTGTATCTATATAAATGGCCCACCCTGTAGAGACCCTTAAAACTAACAGACTGTAACTAACATCTACATTTTTATTTTTATTTCATGCCAACCTTTAACTTATTTGGAATATACGCTTCCAAAGTAATGCTGACTGGTGATGATGTCGTTACTACATTAGAAAATGCATATGACCAAGTTGATTGATTAAATCAGAATGCTGCAGCCAGGATCGCACCTGTCCTCAGGTCTTTACACTGGCTGCCAGTTACATTCAGAATAGAATTTAAAGTATTATTACTTGTCTATAAATCACTAAATGGCCTAGGACCTCAATACATTACAGATATGCTCACTGATACAAACCTAATAGATCACTCAGATCTTTAACATCACATAGTTCAGTTCAGTCAAAGCAGGGGAATCGGCTTTCAGCTACTACGCCCCTCGCGGCTGGGATCAGCTTCCAGAAATGATCAGATGTGCTCCAATATTAGGCACATTCAAATCAAGACTGAAAACACTCTGTTTAGCTGTGCCTTTACTGAATGAGCACTGTGCTTCGTCCGACACATCGCACTATTATGTCTTTCTTTTCTTTTTCATTCTTTTATAACCTGTTTTAACACATTTTAATCTGTTCTTATCTGTTTTTAGTCAATTTTATTATTTGTTTTTTTTGTTTTTTTCTTGTCGTTATACGTTTTTATTCTTGTATTCCCACTGTGTATGAAATGTGCTATATAAATAAACTAGCTTTGCCTTGCCTAAATTTGGTAGTGTGACTTGAGCAGAAAACAATGCCTCATTCACTCTAGCAGTGACTTTGTAGCTGCCTGTCGCTGTGGGTGACGACATGCTGCAAACCCAGGTCTGTGTAGGTATGTACGGTACGGAGAATAGAACCAGCCTCTGAGCGAGCTGAGAGAGGATCACGTGAGCTCTACTGGTACTCCTATTGGCTGTCATTCAACTTTGTCGCATCGCTCGACATGCCCAACTGGTCACCAACAATCGCTGTCACTTGCGTAGACGGAGGTTGCTGAAAGTCGCTTACTCTTCCTTTAAACGAACGTTCGCTTTGCTGCTGCGAGTCGCTCATAGTGTGAATGAGGCTTAAATATGGCAACAATACTACAGCGTGACTAAAAGTTACAAGTTTCCTTTGCATTTACATTGGGACAGTGTGTTGTCAATATTCACAATCACCAGCATGACAGGAGATTGATTGCTTTTTTTACTATAAATAGTATGATTGTAAAAAAATTATAATATTAATTCATTCATTTTCTTTTTGGCTTAGTCCCTTTATTAATCTGGGGTCGCCACAGCGGAATGAACTGCCAACTTATCCAGCACATGTTTTACGCAGCCAATGCCCTTCCAGCCGCAACCCATCTCTGGGAAACATCCATACACACTCACTCACACTCATACACTACGACCTATTTAGTTTATCCAGTTCACTTATAGCGCATGTCTTTGGAACGAACGCAAGGAGAACATGCAAACTCCACACAGAAACGCCAACTGACCCAGCCGAGGCTCGAACCAGCGACCTTCTTGCTGTGAGGCGACAGCACTACCTACTGCGCCCCTGCATCGCCCAAAAAAAATTGAGTGCAATGAATAATATACAACGTGCTAATACTGTCATCTCAAATGTACACACTGGCAACAGGTGCGTGTGTGCGTTCATGCAGGCAAATAGTTTTGTTACTACAAAAGCAGTGCAGGACAGGATTTTTGTATATGTTTATTGTCAACGTTTAGGGCACCATTGTGAGCTTGCAGACCAACATGCAAAAATTGGCTTGCGTAAAAGCGTGATTTAAAGAAAAAAAAGGCCTCTGGCTTGTTTTTGTTTGATTGTTTGTTTAATACACTGTGTTAAAAACGGTCCAACCAATGGGATGGTTGCTTTTGTTCCCATGCCTTGAGCTGCTGAAGTTACAGTAAAACATAACTTGGGAATTATCCGAGCACCCAGAAATTGCAGATCAAATAGGATTCGATGGTCAGATTAATTTCACTTTATTTACTTTCATGGCTTGTAACGTCTTCCTGCAAACCTTTGGCCAGGAGTTTGTTTGCTGTAGATATGATGTGAGGGTGACTTCTATTGTGGAATATCAAGTGTCAGAGGTGTAAAGTTGCACAGCACCACCAGGGTATTTCTGTATTTCATTACGCGCCATCTAACATCAGGGAGTGATTTTGCACCTTCACTCGACTCACCAGTGAAAATTGCTTGGTTATGAATTCTGACAAGTGTCTCCAAAAAGCTTAATGCCAAGGGTGAGCGAAAATCAGCCCAGTGTTCACAAGCAGTAAGTGAGTTATTTTCTTCCCAAATGTGTCATAAGATATTTAGCATAATAAGGCCAGACGTTTACTGATGTTGAACAATTGAATGATTCCCCATGATGTTGGAAATGAAGGGATAAAGGTAGAAGTTGCCTTCATTTTTAACAATGAATCAAAGTTTGTCATTTTTACTGACATAAAACAACTCGTATGACTTTTATTTTCTTTCTTTCTTTTTATAGTGAACCTAATTTATTAGCCTTATTAGCATGTCTTTACGTGCCTGGATAACATTTCAATATTTATATTTTACCTATTCATGAGCTAGCTGAGTTAGATAATTTGCTTATTCATTTCTGACAATTGATGATAAACTGATGCCTCATTCTGTTTCTCCAGTCAAAGTAGAAGAGTTTTTAATAAACTCTCATGCGATCACTTCACATTTTCTGTCCGTTTTGGCGTGAGATGTATGAGCCTCAAAACCAGGAGTGAGCAAACTCAGTCCTGGAGGGCCGGTGTCCTGCACAGTTTAGCTCCAACTCTAATCACACACACCTGTTTATAGATTTCTAGTGATCTTGAAGACACCGATTAGCATGTGCAGGTGTGTTTCATTAGTTTTGCAGCTAAACTATGCAGAACACTGGCCCTCCAGGATCGAGTAATCAATGAATTGATTAATCATTGATATAACTAATAGGGACATGAGGTTTGTGAGCTTCTGTTTCTCGATGCATTTCTCTCACTCACCGCCTTTTTAAAGGTCATCATAAATGGGTTCCTGCCTCTAAGGTCTTGATTAATAATAAAAATTGTTGTTTAAGTTGTTTCTCTGTGGATGATTTGTCGCGTGGAGACGTTTGTGTTATTAAATCACTTAATTGTGTTTGCCTTCCCTCTGCCGCAAAAAGCAATTGGGAGAAAAAGCTCATTTTCATTAGTTTACGATCAGGGGCTGACGCTGGTATCAGTTCATATGTGGCCCCGGCAATAAAGGCTTTATTAGTAAGAGTTGAGTTCATTACGAAGGCTGTGTGTTTCCCTGCCTGCGAACGTCAGATAACCCTCCGGCCAGCGAAGGCCACATTCCTCTTCTGTCACTGCGCAGGACTGCCGAATTGATTCGGGTAATAAAATGACAGTCCTGCCACAATATACGGATGGCCTTTAGTTGGAGAGCCCGTTAGGTGCCGGAGAGGGGCTTGTTTGAGCTTTATTTACACCCGCATGTCAACGCCGCTCACCCTCATGATAAAGCATTTCAGCAGATCTGTGGTGCGTCTGAAATGCCACCGACTGAACCCGGAGCAGGCGGGAATGGAAATGCCTAAAGGACAGCTTTTGTGGATTGTTAATTTAGTCACAATCTCGATTCGGGGTCAAAAGCATGGCGACTGCAGCAATTATAACTCTTATGGAAATGCATTCATGGCATCCTGAGATGTTTTGGCGTGCTGATTAGACTCTAAGTTGTGTTTGTTTTTGAACTATGTTTCTTCTTGACCTCGAGGTTTAAATTTGAATTGCTTTAATTTAGTATGACTCTTTTTCTCTGAGGCATTTTGTCAACTTTATTGCCTGAGTTCCTCTTAGTTTTAAAGAAGCGATTCTTTAAAATAAGTTAACTTATTAGAGTTGAGACTACATTTTTATTCCTACTCAACAAAGTTTGTAGTTTCTGCTTTATAGGGCACCTATGATGAAAAACACCTTTTGTAAGCTGTTTGGACAGAACTGTGTGCAGGTATAGTGTGTTCACAGTCATATTGGGATTATATAAAGACAATAAGTCACTTTTTTTTAATTTCCTGGCCAAATCCCTCCCATTTTGAGGCCCACTGCAACGTGACGTAAGAGTTTGGTATCCCTGCCCACCAAATTGATTGAAAGCTGTGTATTAACATGTCTCTGTAGTAATTCGTATAACCAAATCAACAAGACAGGACGTGCGCAAAGCAACCGCGATTAAAAGATCTGTTCAGCTCTCTGTGATCATCAATCATCATCAAATGTGATCAAGAATGAGTTTTACAAGTTTAAAACCGTTTTAAAACAGTGTATGTTTGTAATAAAGTAAAATTGGCTTAGTTGAAGATGATAAAATCGCTGTAATTCATCACCACAGCCGCATGTCAGTACAATTATAAAAAAGATGCTTCAATCCTGGATTGTGGACGTTAAATAAGGTTTATATTGTACCTTAACAATTCAATTCAATTCACCTTTATTTGTATAGCGCTTATACAATGTAGATTGTGTCAAAGCAGCTTCACATAAAAGGTCACAGTAAATAGGAACAGTGTAGTTCAGTTTGTAGTGTTTAAGTTCAGTTCAGTTTAGCTCAGTTCAGTGTGGTTTAAAAAAATATATATGTCGTTTTAACCATAACGAATATCCATACAGCAGAGGATATTAACATGTATCCTGTCACATTGGCAGTGCAAAGCTAAAGCGCATGCTGTGTGTGTCTGTGTGTGTGAACTTTGTAACGACATTGTGTGTAACTCATCATTGCAAAAAGACTTGAATTAACTCCACAAACAAAAACATCAAATAATCATTGGGAAAGTTCTTACTGTAGTATTTCCCACAAATGTTACATGAGATCTGCTTCCTTCATGTCTGTCACTGTGCTGTTTATCTGACTCAGCCGAGGTGGAGATTGAGGCACACTCTGACAGGCACGTGGGAACTGTGGGCGGGGAGATCTAGCGTTAAAGGCACAGGCAACAAAAACAGCTACATTGTGTCCAGAACAGAAAATCCCAATATTCTGACAGCTATAATAAAAAATCTGATGGGTGTTTTGAGCTGAAACTTAACAGACACATTCTGGAGACACAAAAGACTTATATTAAATCTTGAAAAAGGAGTAAAATATAAGGTTTTGACTAAATATTGCTGATAAGTTTTTTTTCGGTGTATAAATTACTCTGAATGAGATTTTACACTTTGATCTAACACTGTATTACACTTTTGTCATTTGATACTTGGAAATCACTTTTCAACTTTGTGCAATTTTGTTCCAACTGCCTGAATGACAAACTGCACCATGTCCACTTTTGTTATGTTTTCTAAGAGACCTTTTATTAGGTGAAATCTTTGACTTTGTTTTGTCAATC
Organism: Danio aesculapii; assembly: GCF_903798145.1. Lineage (NCBI taxonomy): Eukaryota > Metazoa > Chordata > Actinopteri > Cypriniformes > Danionidae > Danio > Danio aesculapii. The sequence goes on from NC_079453.1 coordinate 39,840,850, forward strand.
CTTATGCAGCTAGCTGAACTTATCCAGCCTGTCATCAGTTTATAGGCAGGACTGTCTGTTTTATTGCCAGTGTAGGACAAGTAAATCCAATAATACAATTCACAAAAATCCTCTTGCAAGGTACGTCTTGGTCTAGTTGTGTCCTTCTTGATTTTCCTTAGAAAGTTTCTTTAATTTCTCCAGCACGACTCGAGCTTGCTGCGGTCAGTTGCTAATGTTAGCTTTGTCAGTGCTAATTGGACTCAGCGTTCTCCATTTTTCCTCCCGTTCCTCCTTGTTTTCTTGTTTATTAAATGTCTTTTGTCTCGAAGTTGAACTCATTTTATCGATGGCCTTGATTTTTCTTTAACTTTAATTGGTTGAAATTACAGTTACCACTTAGGCAAGGCAAGTTTATTTTTATAGCACATTTCATACACAGAGGCAATTTAAAGTGCTTTACATAAACAGGAATAAAAGAGGCAAGTATAAGAAAATAAAAACAAATAATAAGAGTGGTTAAAAACAGATAAAAGCTCAATGCTGCTTTTTTGGTCAAAGCATCACTAGAAATCCTCAAATTCAGTTTTCGTGACTCCTTTGGTGCATTAAAGTCTGATGTGATGTTCTGGATCTTGGCACAGTTTTCTTCAAGCACAGTTGTCAGTCAGAGTCTTGACAGACTGACCTGCTAAACAGTCTAATTAAATCAGCTTAATTAACTTGATTAATTCCCTCACTCAGTCCCCTTTACCATGCTCTGAAATTTGTAAGGGAAATTAGAACTCATTATTATCAAACATTCAATTGCTGCCAGACTGTGTCAAGGGCGAAATTACTAGCCTAATATAAGCAGTTGCATTTTGGTTGAAAAGTTTGTAGCAAGTTTTTGGGGGGTTTACCTTCTCATACTGTTCTGAAGGCCAGTCGAGTAAGCGTTCAGTGTGGCTTTGAGAGGTCAGACGTAAATAGGATGAGTTATTGTAGCTAGATGCAGTCTAAACCAGAGGTTAGCATTTCAAGGTCCTGAAAGAGGATACCTTGCACCCCTGCTTGCCGGTGAGGTAGATAGAGAGTGTTAAGACGTAGGAGAAATCAATGCACCGGAGTCACGTCCATCACTTTAACTAGGCAAGCTGGATACCTCATGCCCTCTCAGGGGCCAATTTACTGAGTAAACAGGACCCTGGAGATGGCATGGCAAATTTCAGCTGTCCCGTTGGTCACTTTCTTAGCTCTTAGTGGGTTTTATTAACTCACTTACAATGCCTCTACGACACAACCCAGTAACAGGGTGAACCTGTAAAACCCTTCGGTGATGTAGAGGCTTTATGATTTGGTAAAATGGGCCAATTTACCACCAAAGCCATGAACCTTTCAAGTCTCCCAATGCTCATTTTGTAAAGCGGTTGCAGTCTACTTCTTTTCGACTGAACTTTGGATTGTTTGTTTTTATGCTCTGTGTTTTATGTGCTGAACCTTCTGAAATTTTAAGGAAACTGAAAAAAAATCATAACGTTTTTTTTTTTTTTTTTTTTTTTTTGTAGCATTGTAGTTGTTAGGTGAGAAGCAGCAAAATTGCCTGTTGAAACATTAGTTATGGTTATACATCTATTAATGATGCATTTCAGCTTGTTTTCCACGAGCTGAAGGATTTATTTGTTTGTTTGTTTCACATCTGTGAGTTAGTATTGAGCTTAGTTTAGCAACATTATTTTATTGTAACCAATTCTTTCCGTCATTCACACTAACACAACTGAAAACACTTTCATTCAGTACTGCGCATGCGCATAGGTGTAAGATGCTTTTACTAGTGTCATATCCGCCCATCGTTTATTTACTTCCCGCCTCTTTGAAACTTTGTGGCAAAATGTTGCAGCTGTTGACTGCTTCCGCTGCTGAACAACAGCTCCCCAGTAAATGTTCCACCCTTTGAAGAGAGGCAATATGGAGCATGTGCAAACTGACCGGACAGCATTCAAAACATCTGCTTTACAATGTCGTTGTTGTGAAAAAGGAATATTTTTATTATCTTATCTTATCTTTATTAAATAAATGTATGTGTATTGCTTAAAGGTGATATATTAACTGAACTTCTGTTGAGTGTGACATGCTTTGCCTATTATTGAAGCATTTTTGCAGAAGTAGATGAAGCTGATAGAAATGCAAATGCCTGATTGTCTAAAATTAACTCAAGCTCTGCAGCTAAACTTCCTGTTAGCAGAGATGGGTTGAAACTGAATACAGAATATGTGCAGTTGACAAAGTTTTGTTTTTAATGTTGTGCAGAGAATTCGTAGAAAAAGAGGACGTATGTATGGGTGCGGCCAATGGAGGACTGGGGAACGATTGACAATTGACTAATTTCACTAAACTCAACCTGTTAATATTAGCCGCCTATTTAAGTTGAAGTCATGAAATGAAAGTTGTTGCGCACCTCCTGAACGTAATTCTTGCATTGCATTGAGGATAATGCAATCGTTGAGGATTGTTTTTGAAAGCAACTCGAAAACGGCATTTTCAAATGTATTCACTATGGACATTCTAAAAAATATACATTTTCGTTTCCTGAACATGCTGTCTCTGTGGACAGAAGGCCAAATGGATGGACAAATATGCACTTTTAACCAAAAACATATTAGAGTGGAAATGGCCTAAATAACGTATTTCAGAATTGCAGGACAGTGCCCTCTAGTGGGTTTGTCATCTGAAACATGCAACGAAACGTTCCTGGAGCAGCTTATTTTACATTTCGCAAAAATGTAGGCTGAGACACATATTTAGTTAACATAATTTAGACACAATTTTATATTCAAAGCTTCCCACTTTTTCATTTAGCTTTGATAAAGCTTAAATTTAACATAATTTAAAATGCTTTAAATCATTGAAATAAGTAGGTGTCGCACGTAGTGCTGGACCGATATTATTTCGAATTGCGATAAAATTGATGACAATAACAATGATAAGCTCTGGACTTTTTTACTCTATATTGATCTAAGAGCTAATCACACAGCAGAAATGTGCAACAATGGGAATCTAAAAGTGTGTTAATATTAGAAATGTACCGAATTTTTGGCCACTGGAAATTTATCGACCAAAAATGTTATGCCATTGAATAGACCCTCTAATTTTTCATTGTTGCGGTACTCTTTTAAATCTGAACGCATTAACAACTTATATCGAAATATATATCGTTATCGTTCAATGTGGGAAATAGTTATTAAGACTGCATTTTTGCCATATCGCACTACAGCCCTATTCACACGTGAAGTAGCTCTTCCAGACAAGAAGAGGAGGAGGCATTTCCCTTCACATGCATTATTAATAAAGAACCAGGAATTGCCTTATCACACTCTTAAAGGTGACATTGAACATGACAGGACTGTACAACCCTCTGACCTCGGTGCTTCTCAGAACAGTGACGAGCACATCAAGTCCTTGGCTGTATATACAGTGCCTTATTTAATTCGGCTTTGTCGGATGGGATATTCCCCATATATCTGCTGACAGAGGGAAACGCTTTAACAAGTACACGGATGTCGCCACATAGTAACAGATCTGTTCAAAAATTGATTCTTTCGCACTCCCATATGCACATGTACCGACCGGCGCACTGTTTAACAAATGCAGCCTTAGAGGAGTGTGACTGTGTGATGCTATAAATCACATTAATGGGGATCAGCAGACTGCATACTGTTCACAACAGAAAGGCCACACACACATAGTCATTCTTGAGGTCTCCATTCTTTCCTTAAAGCAATAGTTCACTGGAAAAGTTTAGTTTTTAGCGTCAACGCTAATATTGTGTTGTATATTGGAAGCTCAAGATTAGACTTTGGACCACAAATCTCAAATGCCTGATCTCACAAGGAAACTTAACTATTTTACATTTGATCAGTTTAGTGGCTAATTCGGATGAATTTGTACGAGTTCAGTCATATGAAAATGTACAAGTTCAATTCAATTCATTTTTATTTCTCTAGCGCTTTTACAATGTAGATTGTGTCAAAGCAGCTTCACATAGAAGTTCTAGTAAACTGTGTCAGTCCAGTTTTCAGAGTTGGAAGTTCAGTTCAGTGTGATTTAGTTTTCACTGCTGAAAGTCCAAACACTGAAGAGTAAATCCATGCTTGTGCAGCTTCACAAGTCCTAAATCAAGCAAGCCAGTGGTGAGGAACAAACTTCACCAGTTGATGAAGTGAAGAAAAAACCAAGAGAGAAACCAGGCTCAGTTGGGCTCGACCATTTCTCCTCTGGCCAAACTATTTTTGGTTCTAAAAAGGAGGCATGGCACCCAACCCCACCCCTAAACCCAACCGTAATTGGGGGGTGAGCAAAATTAAATACTAAATTGTCAAACGGGATCGTACATATTCATACGAATTAGCCTCTAAATGAAAAAGTTCTGAATTGCTGTGAGATAGCATTGATATATCTTTTGTTGAATGGGTAATATCAGTTTATATTTTATGTCATAAATCATTAGAATATTAGGTAAAGATCATCCATGAAGATATTTTGTAAAACTTAATTTGGACAACTTCAGGGTAATTGTCACAGGATTTTTATTTTATTTTTTATCATTATTATTTATGTATTTTTTTGGAACCCTCAGATTCTAGAATACTTATCTCAGCTAAATATTGTCCTATGGCAACAAAACATGCATCAATTGTTGGCGCAATAGCCTAGTGATTAGCGCGCTGACATAGGGTGTAGTAGCGTACGGTAGGTCGTGCCGAGTTCGATTCCCAGCTCGAGGACATTTCCCTACCCTACCCTCTCTCTCTCTCTCTCTCTCTCTCAGATTCAGATTCAAAGAGCTTTATTGGCATGACTGTAAAACAAATCACAATGTTGCCAAAGCAATAACAAAACACAGAACATACATATAGATAACAGAAAAATAAGTAATAATAAACAAACACATGTATATATATCGCTATATTATAAATATCTGTTGTCACAATAAACAAGTTAATTAAAAGATTAATGAAACTATATAATAATAAATGATAAGGACAGAGAGCTTTAATAAGGGATAAGGGGGTTCAGCCTTTTTTTCTCTCTCTCTCTCTCTCTCTCTCTCTCTCTCTCCCCCTCTCTCCCCCCAACTTCGCTTCTTGTCTCAATACTGTCCTATCAAAAAAAAATAAGGATCTCAATTTTCAAAAATTGACCTCTATGATTAGTTTTGTGATCCAAGGTCACATATTGTCTGTTTTTAGTTTTTTCAAAGAAAATATAAAAGTCCAATATTTCCAATAAAGTCACCGCTGAAATGTTCATTTCAAATTCATTTCTGTAATAATTCACATTTTAAATAAATATGTTGAACCAACGATTCTTTGGCCAGTCTTAAAGAGCTGTTAACTTATTTTATTATTGAATCAGTTGCTTGATTAAAACAAATGACATGTTAATTTACCCCACCAACTGGAATATTTCAAGTATTATTTCATTAAACAAATTATAAATTAAAAAAAAAATGTTTGTTTTTTTGTTGTGATAGTCTAAACATTACAATTGTCATTTAATCACCTCCATGTTTTCCTTCTCAAGATTAAATATCTTTTTCTAAACATAAAAAATAAAAATTAAAGAGCACATATTTGACCCCTTTTATGATAATTTTTGGTGTCTTTAGAATGAGTCTGTAAAGATTCGGCTCAAAATACTCACCAGATTATTTATTATAGCCTCCAGAATCTGCCCATTTTACTGTCTGAGTACAGTGCACCTGTCTTTTAGTCTGTGGCTTCAAATGCAAATGAGCTGCTTCTCCCCACCCACCGCTCCCACGTGCATGTCTGCTTCTCATCGAATGTTAACTCAGATAAACAGCACAGTGATAGAGACAGACGCAGATGAAGCTGAAATACAGCTCATTAGTCAAAAATACCAAGTAAGTTTATTTGATGTATTTGTGGTGGAGTTTATTCAAGCCTTTCTGAAACGATGAGTCTCACACAAATGCTGTTTGCAGTACACACACACACACACACGCACACGCACACACACACACACACACACGCGGTGTTTACTAACACCGCTGTGGTGATTATTACAGTTAAGAATGAGATTTTACTGTTGTTATTACAAACATGCAGTTTTAAAAACCTTTTAAACTTATAAAAATCACAGAGTTGAAACAAATATTTTAATCCCAGTTTATTTACAAAAATCTTCTATGGAGATGTCAATCAATTTGGTGGGTGGGGAAAACAGCACTCCTACGTCACGTTGTTGTGTGCCTCAAAATCACTGGGATTTGGGTCCTATTTTAACATCAGGAAATTAAAAAAAGAGACTTATTGAGTTTATATCACTCCAATATGACTGCGGACACACTATACCTACACACAATTCTGTCCAAGCAGCTTACAAACTGACTCCATTAACTTTCACTGCACAAACAAAAAAAACAGTCAAATTATCAAACCATTATACTATTTTGTACAGTTTGTTGATCAGTATATGTCTGTATATATCTTTATAAAGCAAATTTTTGTACATTAGATTTTTCTTTGAAGGCGAGAGGGGGGGGGGGGGGGGGGGTAAAACCTCAACCAAATGTAATGTCTGATCAGACTGTGATTAATTAGATGAATTAATCCCCACATGATGCAATTGATTCAATCAAATTTGACAGAGTCTTTTGTGAAAATGTCAAAATAAGGGTAAAATAAACTTCCATGGTGATCCAGCGTAACACATATTTCTGTAAAAATGAAATGATTATTATTCTGACCTGTACTTAAAATATGTAAGATAACTGGTAATCATTCACACTTTATTTAATTCTTAATTATTAAACTTCATTTTGACAACTGATTAAACCCACTTGCTTGACACCCTTTACACAATTGAAGGATAGTAGCAAAACATAACGATTAAAATATGATAATAAGTACATATTTTAGGGCTGCACGGTGATACTCAAATAAAATGCCATTAATCAATGATAAAAATGTACGATAGGCTTTTTTTCAGAAAAGAATCTATTTAAAACACATCATGCTCTAATGTGTGTGGGGGGGAACCATTTAAAGCCGTGATGCACTTTTAGTGTTGGTGTTTGCTGCTCGGCAGATGCATCTCATATGTTTTCACCTGCGAGTGCGTGTTTTAGTCGCTACTTTATTAGCGTGCTCTTTATTTCTGCTGCTTTCATGGTGGGTGTTGTTTAGCTTTTAGTTCGCTATCCATTCATTTACAGAGAGCCTCCATCCATGCATGTAGCCAAGTAACCAATTTTCTCGCAGAGTTTGAGCACTTACATTTATTTGTGATTTAATATTTCACCTGAAATTGGAAATGGAGAGAAAGTAGCTTTTTTTTTCACTCTGTATATAACTACACCTCCTCCCCGCACCACTGGCTCTTATCAGATGCAAGAAGAGAAAAAAAGAAGAGAAAAATTCTCTGGCTTGTGCATTTTACTGCTGATTTAATTAGCCATCTCTGGGTAAGTTCACCTCAGTATCTGTCACACCTCACTAAAATGAAAATCCATTCTCTAGGAAAAAAAATGTAGATTAATGAATGCCCTTTGTAATAAATGAAAATGGGAAGCGCAAATATGCATAGTCATGAAATTTAATTGTGCTTTGTGGTGATTGGGTTTTGCTGGGAGTTTTGTGTGTGAGGAGGCGGTGGCGATGGGGCCAGAGGTTGCTCAATGTAGCGCGTAACGCACAGCTTCAGCTGCCTAATGAAGCCAGTGTTTATGACTGAATGCAATTGTGTCATATCCACTATGGTGAAACACACACACGTCCTTGGAATTGTGCTTACAGACCGGCATCACAGTCAGTTTATGTGCTCGTGTAGATGGCTGTCAGCTTGCTGTAGAAACCCAGAAAATGGACAGCTTTTTTCAATTGGCTTTCTTTTTTTCTGCAGAAGGGGTGTGTGTGATATTTTTAAACAAAATAATTTATTTTGTCTTTGCCATTATGACAACTTCATATTTTGATAGTTATTTAGCAATATTCTAGTACTCAGCTTCAAGTGAAGTTTTAAGGCTTAACTCTGAAAACAAACCCTTGTGCACTGTTCAAATTGACTCCCCTTTTGTTATGTTCAAGATGAAAACATCCACTGAATTAAACTGCTGTAGAAATGCATCAGATAATTGTTTTTTTCATAAATCTGTTTATCAACCTCAGTCCTGATCTAAACTACTAAATTGTTTAGAAACTTACAGGATTTTAACATTTTAATTGCCAAATTCGCAAATGATGTCACTGATTTAGTGAAAAACATATAAAATGACATATTTTCAATATGAAGAGTAATTGTGGACTGTATTTTTTTACCTTTTATCATAGCCTTGGACGTGTGAACGATTAGTAACAACATTGGCTTTGATACATTGTTAGATTTTCATTTGTTATCCTTAATTTACTGTTGTTGGCTGTTTTTGCCCCATTGACCTCCATTATAACCACATTTGATGGTGCATAAATACACAGTCTTTGTATTTATTTACTCCATGTAGTTCTGAGAGCTGATGTGCATAATTTGATTTTCTCAGACACATCAAGGTAAGTGTATAAAGGTCACTCACACGCACTCAGAAAATCCAAAAACAAACTTTTTTTTTCTTTTCTTTTTTTTGCACAGCCTAAATGGTTAAAGGCGGCAAGTGATGATCAACAATAAAAATTACAAATTGTACCTCTTCTATAACTATATATACATATATCAGGGTCTGTACGGGTGCTGGAAATCCTGAAAAACGCTTGATTTTTAATATAGTGTTTTCAAGGTTAGAAAAGTGCTTGAATTTTGGATAAAGTGCTTGAACCTGCTTGAATTTGAAATTGCAGGTCTCGAAATTCATTCACCGGATGTGCAGATATAGGAGACATTCACGCAGAATGCATACTTGCACCTGAAAATGGCAAACGCACCGCTCAGGAATGGTTTAAAACAGTAGTCATGTCAACTTGCTGCAGTAAATAAAGCCCACAATGCCTGCCCTGCCATAAAGCTCTTCTGATTGGCCCACTGCTCGTGAACTGAACGCAAATGGATTGGTCAATATCAGCTGTCAAGCACTCAGTCAACGCTTTCCTTCAAATGACAGGGAGCTACAACTGCGAAAATATAAAAGTCTAAGTACGACAGAATAAAACAACACTGACAGATGTTAGTTTTAGAAACCACCTGAAGTTACAAATAATGCCACATCTGATCAGTAATCATGTGGTGATCCACTATATACACACACACATATATGTATGTATATATATATATATATATATATATATATATATATATATATATATATATATAGATAGATAGATAGATAGATAGATAGATAGATAGATATGCGTGTATATATATATAATTTTTTTACTGCTTTTATCTTTTATTCTATTCAAACTAAAAGAGAGAAAATGTTCTTGCTTTGTTAAATGTCACTCAGAATTAATAATAAAAATGTAAAAAATTTAAAGAAGGACGAATTATCTGAATAGAACAGGACAGAATTAGTTTGCACATATGTAAGTGTACACAGACTTCTGATCAGTTCAATGGCCTCGCATGCTGTGTCCTTTCATTTAATGTCATTGTTGAAAAAATTGAAATCCAATTCTATCCAGAAAAAAAAGAGAAAGAAACTTACTGAATCAGATTACTCCGTTTTAGATGCACGCTCGCAGTCTTTTTGCTGACTGCACTTATAATAATGGAAAGCTCTAATCTGATTGGCTGATCCAGACGATATTGAGCTACAAGGTGGATAAGAGCTTTTTGTTTTTAAATGTTTTTAAATTCTCCAGAGTTTCCCAGATTGATGCCATTAAACTCTCATTTATTTTTATAATGTGCTTAGTAACAAATAAATAGACAACAATGCACATATTTAAGTAAATAAGCCTGTGGTATAATACATTTAATATTAAGAACTTCATTAAACATCTCATTTAAATGTTAATATATTTTGATCAGTTGAAATACAAGTCAGATGTTTTTTTAATAGGCCAGAAAAGGTGGTGTGGAGCAAAACCTCCTCCAAACTGTGTCTATACGCACGACTAGCCTTCTCTGGGCCAGCGCAGCTTTATCAAATTACTCTGACTGGTAAATATTTTCCCAGCATTTCTATGAAGAGAGATGGTGAGGAGGAGTCATGAATAATCCCGGGGCCTGATAGCGCTCTCTCTTTTTCTCTCCTGTCTGCCTGAAGACACCCATCGGTTCAAGCCACGGCGCTTCATTTTCTCTAGATGTCTCTCCTGCTTCCTTACACGCTGCGTGTTTTCATCATCATCGCGGGACATCAATCTGTCTTCTGCGGGACTGCAGATTCAAACCACGGCCGCTTTAAAGCCGCTCCGTTTCCTTTTAGCACATAAAAGCCGTGCATTCGACCGACACACACGCGCACAAATAAACACAATGAAAGCAGAAAACGCGATAAAGAAATAAGTCATACTAATTAGCCGGCTAATTCTTTGAGGACTGCGCCAGCTTGATAAAGGATGCTAAAGCTTATTAAAGTAAAAGCAGCGTTGTGAATTTCTTTAATATTTTTTTCCTCCCTGCACAGCTTTATTTTAATCCCACTTTATGAAGTTTGCTGCGTGTCGTGTGGGTGGGAAGGAGGAAGAAGAAAAAACAGAAGGGAAGGGGTTTGATTGTGTCGCTGTAAGGCAGCAGGGGTCTCCAACTCAGCTGCATTAACACGCCACAGGCCTTTGTTGCCACCTAGGGTTGGGTCCACGCTCGTGCTTATTTTTCCAGCTCTAAACTCTCCTTTACGCTGCTGTGCATTTCTCTCTCGCTATTTCACAAGAGCGCCTTTTTTTTTTGCCCTTTTAAAATCCAAGATGCAATTAGAATGAAGAATGTGGCATTTCATTATCATACATGTATAAGCAGTAGCCAGAGGGCCGGCTGGCGCATGGAGAGTGAATGGCAGAGTGAAGGATCCAGCTTTCCCTGGAGGAGAGTGATGGAGATATCCCACAATGCCGCTGCCTGTCAGTGTGATCGGGCCCGCAGTGGGCCAGCATCTCTTCCTCACAAAGCAAATGTCACACTGTCAGCAAAATGAGCGGCCTGTTTTACAAAAAAAGAGAATGAATTGAAATGGAAGCTGTATTGAGTGAGGAAGTTCTCATATTGGAATAATTTAGTATTTTGACATGTGTATGGTGGCTTTCAGCAAAGCGTTTTTCCTGTGGTTGTCGACGGATGGTGTGAGCGCTGTCTTCTGGTTTTATCCTGTGGCTGTACTTCTCTAACTTTTCTGCTTCTTTGATCAATTGGGAACTGGGAGTACTGACAATGTTCCCTCAGTTTGTTTTGGAGTTCAGCATTGAGGAATACTGTCAGGGTTTATTTTTTGCACTTGTGAAACATCATGATGGTGAACAGCAAAAACCTTTATTGGTCCATCGGCAAATCTGCGAATGGACTCTGTCAGACCGGCATTTAATTCAGTTCAATTCATCTTTATTTCTATAGCAGTTCTGTTTAGTTCAGTTCAGTGTGGGTTAATTTTCACTGCTGATAGTCCAAACACTGAAGAGTAAATCAATTGATGCGCATTTAAAACTGTGATGTAAAACATCCAACATTCTGAATGACTTTTAGAAAGAATTTCAGTGAAATTATGTATATTGTAAAGTCCAGTTCAAAATGTTTCAAATAATAACTCATTCCAAAGTTTGAGATTTCGTTTAAATGGTTTCAAAGTGCAAGTTTTGAAAGTAAAAAACCCTGATCATTTCTGTGTAAATTACAAAAGCAGTCACATTGTGCAAATGTGTGCTGTAGGTGTTCAGCCTGTAGGATGAGGAATGCAGTTTTTTTTCAACATAACACTTTTCAAAACTGCAAAGGATAAACTTATTTAAAACTTCTCAGCCTACATACTGCCTATTGTATTATAAAATATTCTTAAAACAGAATGGTGAATTTACATTAAATATTATTAGCTTAGAATTTTCAGAGTAATGTTTAGTTTAAAAATATGATTTATCAACTTGCCTCTTATTCACATTACACTACAATTTTTTTCTTTTTTAAATATTTCCCAAATGATGTTTAACAGAGCAACGAAATGTTCACAGTATGTCTGATAATATTTTTTCTTCTGTAGAAAGTCTTATTTGTTTTATTTTGGCTAGAATAAAAGCAGTTTTTATTTTTTTAAATCCTTTTTAAGGTCAAAATTATTAGCCCCTTTAAGCTATATATATTTCCATACTCTACAGAACAAACCATCATTATACAATAACTTGCCTAATTACCCTAACCTGTCTAGTTAACCTAATTAACCTAGTTAAGCTTTTAAATGTCACCTTAAGCTGTATAGCCTATATGTCTTGAAAAATATGTAGTAAAATATTATTTACTGTCATCATGGCAAAGATAAAAGAAATCAGTTATTAGAAATGAGATATTAAAACTATTATGAAATGTGTTTAAATAATCTTCTCTCTGTTAAACAAAAATTAGGGAAAAAAATAAACGGTGGGCAAATAATTGAGGGGGTTTAATAATTCTGACTTCAACTGTATATATAAACAGTATATTAGTACTGCTTTAAATGAGTTTTCAGTTTGACATGATCCTTTAGAAATCATTCTGATATGATTTGGTGCTCAAGAAATATTTCGGATCATTACCAATGCTAAAAAAGAAAACACTTGGCAAAATTATTAAGGTAGGTGTTGTTTTTTTTAACCAAAAAAGAAAAAAAAAAAGAAACAGATTTTGTCGAAAGGCATGTTCATTTTTGATTCACCCTCATTAACTTTTGACACAAACTGTCTCTGTTTCTTATTCTGCATTTTGTTTTCACTTTTGTACATTATAATTTTACACGTGATGTCATTTTTTTTGATTTACGTGCATTAATTTATAATCTACAACCATGATACATTTGGCTGGATTTTGCTCCCATAGGCAAGCTGTTGAACTTCGACTTGACTTAATATGACTTTTTTTGTACTTTTAGAACAATATTTTTAATTCATCAAACACCTGTTGCCACGTGTTTTTTAGCATTGATAATGATCAGAAATATTTCTTGAGCAACAAATGATCATATAAGAATGTTTTCTAAAGACTCTTGTCAAAGTGAAAACTCAGTTTAAACCAGTACTAATATACTGTTATTAATACTGTAATTCAATATTAATTCATCTCTGCATGCATCCATGTGTTCTCTCTGCTGGTGTGCTCTGCTGTCCCATATTCAGCACACACAGAGAGGACTGTCCATGAGTCCTGCTTTCACCCTGCCTCTAGAGTTCAAAACTAAATCACAATCAGACCTTGTCGTGTGGGTCAGTGAGTGAGCGTTTGTGTTCATGTGTGAAAACGGTCAATGGAGGCTCAACGTGAGATTGTTAGCATGCACTGGACCTCCCTCCTCCACTCTTGTAGCCCTTTTAAGTGCTGACTGGCCTGATGATAACGAATGGTGCCAGCGGTAATTGGAAAATTGGCAGGCTTGTCAGAGAGATTTGGTGGATGGCACAGGCTGATCCGGCAGCAAGGTTCATGAGGTGTCGTCCCACCAACAGATTTATATCTCCAAACGGCCCGGCGACGACAAAGTACCCAGAGTTCAGGAAAAAAAGTAACTCATTTTTCATAAAGGCCTGGCTGCATATCAAAAGTCATGCACAGACAGAGACAAGAGCCATATGGGAGAGACATTGCTGAATAAAGCAAAGCTGTCTGGCCAGATGAACTGCTGAGACGGCGACTCAAGACACCGTTTTGATCACAATTCTGAATCCTAAATGTCTGAATTCAGCTCGCTTATATTCGTTTTCCTTAACCTGTTCATTTGTAAGTTTGAAACACTCCTGCTGATAATTTAAGGTTTGCAATGCAAGTCCTTTTAGATTAATTTCATACCTATTTTTTGCAGTTTCTGTTCATTTATTTGCAATATTTTGCTTGAATTTAAACATAATATTTCTATTTCTAAAGATGTCTGGTGACTAAATTGTTATTTTTATAAATATATCTGTTTAATAAATTAGTTTTGTTCAAATATATCACCTATATTCATTCAAATAATATTCAAAAATAAGATTTTTATTGTGGCCTGAAAGTATTTTTCGTCAACTTTTTTCTAGGTTGTTACTATATTGGTTGGATTTGTGTCTATAAACATATAAAGAGCTTTTGGGAGCAGGAGATGCCTTTAATAACATGTCTAAAAATGAAAATAGCCTTTATTAGTGTGTTGTTTATTGAGACATACTTCATTACAAGGTTCTGACTAGGTGATTACTATGTAAATGCTATTACTCTATTGATTGATTTTCGTAATGTAAGCAGCTTTAAGGAACAGTTGAGGCTTTTAATGAGATTTTTGTGGTTGACGCTTGTTTTCTGCTTTTGCTTTCTGTAAGTAAAGTCATGAATCATCATGTGCTTCTCAGCTGTTTGAGTGTGCGGTGTGTGTGTGTGTGTGTGTGTGTGTGTGTGTGTGTGAGGGCTGTGCGTAGATGTGTTTATTAACCTTTGGAGGAGGGGATAATTGCATCTGTCAGACTCACTTAAAAGCTGAGATGGCCGTCATTTCCTGTTTGTCGTCTCCTCTAAATCTGCAGGTTGTGTAAGTGACTCTGGTGTGACGTTTGCTCTTTGTTCTCTGCCGTGGAGCCTCTGAAATTAACATTATTCAGAGTTAAATGTAGATACAGCTTCCAATCATGGCTTGTGAGATTTTTTTAAGCAAATTTCAAGGAAGATGCATTCGCATAATACTATATTTATTGGTTCCCTACTATAATTGTATTAAGAGTTTTAAGAACTTTTATTGGGGTGTAAATTGAAATTTAGCTGGCAAATAGTTTATTTAACAATGTATATTAGTGTTTTTAATAGTGTAATTACTATGTTATGACCAGGGGTGTAAAGTAACTGATTACAAATACTCAAATGACTGTAATTGAGTAGTTTTTCTCAGGAATTGTACTTTACTAAATAGTTTTATAAATGAGTACTTTTGCTTTCCCTTGAGTACATTTTTAGTGCTGTGTCTGTACTTTTACTCCACTATTTTCCTTCAACCTGCAGCCACTACTTTATTTTTTTCTTGTCTATGGGGATTAGAAAAATTATTCCTGTGATTCCTGTCCAATCAAATCGCACATAGAAGGTAAATCGGCTCATAATGAACTACCTCAAGACATGGGTGATTTATAATTGCAGCAAACTGTTAGGAAGCATTAAAATTGTCTAAGAAGATGTCCAAAATCTTTACACGCATTGACCCAGAGACTGTTTAGATGCATGTCACGGATGAGAAGATGACAGATGTTTACTGTATGATGACTGAAATGGCCTTAAACACACAGCAGGTGTTTGAAGTCAACATGACGTCAAATTGATGTTGTACCCCAATGTCATGGGGATGTTGCATTCTTTTTGGAAATGAAAATCGGAATGAAAATAAAATTAACCAAATGGGGTATATGCCGAAGCATGCTAATAGGACTTTGAATTTGCCAGTAACCTGGGTTAATCGTTTCCGGTGAATTGTATGCCAATGCAAAATCGGCGCGTTTTGTTTTCTTTATAAATCAGCGATCTCCACTGGCTGAGTGATATCCGATATAAAGTGGGTCTCAGATTGTACAAGAAGCACTGCATTAAATTACATTTTCCCCCGCCATGTCTTTATTATATAAGCATTTATTTTACCCCAATATATTCAATGAAGCTTCTGCGCTAGCCTGCCGATTCTGACAGGCGCGTGCGAGCAAATGGCTTTTTGTCTCGTTTTACGCTTGAGCAACTAAATGAATGCCAAAATCTGTTTAACTGATTGTATTTGAGTTGTGTTACAACATCGATGCTGTAAAAAGAACTGTATAAAATAGAAAAAACTCACAATAACAGGTCACCGGAAGTTTATCAGTATGGAAAACACACTAGCTCGGCATATACCCTATATCAATATCATTTGGTGTTGTTATTGTACATCAAAATAACGTTGTCCTTGGATGCTGGCTAGACCTTGGTCACCTGACATCACAGCCTAAATCTAACCTACTATTAACCTCTTATGACGTTGTGTGCCTGCTGGGCAATACCTAGATACACTACAGAATGTTACGTTTACACACACACACACAAATTACATGTAAATGCATCAGCTTTTTACAGCATAATACTCACTACTGTTGAGTACTTTTGAAAGGTCTGAAAGGTCTACTTTTTACTCATACTTTGAGTAATATTGACAACAGATGCTTTTACTCTACTGCACTACATTTTTAGGGAAGTAATGGTACTTTTACTTGAGTATGATTTTTCAGTACTCTTTCCACTACTGGTTATGACTATGTTTGTTGTCAAGTTAGCAAATGCTATGTTCACTAATGTATTAAAGAATTTGCTACTTTCATTGATACACTTATAGGCATTGATAAGGCTACACTGTATAACAAAAATGCTGTTCCACACAATTGCTTCATCTTGTCCCAACACAAATCAAAAGTTAACTCAATCATAATTCAAGAGGATCGAACACAAAAAAATTAAGTTGTCCTAAAAAAACTTAATTGTTTTATGTTTAATCCACTTAAATTTGTAAAAACTAATAAGCTAATTTAACTTTTTCATGTTGTCCCACGACAAATCGATTGTGTGGAACCCAGCATTTTTTTTACATAGCAGTATTTGGTGTTGTCAACTTATTCGTTTTTAAACTATTAATTAATGACAGGATAACAGAAACAACAACAAAAAAGAACTACTAACATTGTACATGAGTTTTACAAAGAGTCAAAGCATAAAGTATACATATACAAAAAAACAAAAAGCTGTAGAGTAAACGGGAACTGGTTTAAGAGTATTGGAAAAAAGTTGAGAAATAAATGAACAGTTTTAAGAGCTTTGAGATTTTTAGAGGACACAATAGACCTAATGTACTGTTGAAGTTTCTTTTCAAAAACTTAAAACAGTGTATCTGACATTTTTCAAGAAATAAAAGAAGATTGATAATGCAATATTCCTTACTTTTATCCTCAGGACTTGTCTACTTGTTACTTAGAAATGTGAGGACATGCCGTCTGCGACTCAGTGCTCATTTCTATGTATAATTTCTTTGTATAACTTATTAAAGTAAATACAACTTTGCAAAATGGAACAATTGTTGAGTAACAACACTAGCACTTACTCCATTGGTATGTGTTTGATTGCTGTTAATCCTAAACTTCCAACACAATCTCACGGCAATTCGTAACTTTTTGATTTAGTAGCTAATTCGTACAATTTAGTACGATTTGCTCATCACCCAATGACCCATTTAAAGACTCAATTAGATTAACTAGGCAAGTTAGGATAATTGAATAATAAATAAATTTGTTTTGTAGAAAACCAAAACAATATTAAGGAAGCTATTAATATTGACCTTAAAATTGTTTTGTTTTTTTACAAAACTAAAAGCAATAAGACTTTCTTCAGAAGAAAAAAAAAAGAATCAACATTTCAAAGCAGTGTTAATCATTTTAACTTCAACTATACATCTATACCTTTTTATGGTTAAAGGAAATACTTTTGTTTATTTTTCAGGAGGAAGAAGCACAAGAAGTTGAAGAAGAGTCTGTGAATGACGAAACAGCAGAGCAGGAAATCCCAGACTGAAAAACTGACATGAAGTAACTGAACTCACTTCCTGCTGAATGGCGGGATTCAAAGTGGAAAAAAAAAACCCACAAGAACTGCCACTGCTTCACCAGACTCCAACTCTAACGTTTGATAACCAGTATATCGATGAAATGACCACAACTGTGGATGCTGTGATCTCTTCTATATATTTTATTTTCAGATATATTGCACAGCATCTTCCGTCATGGTTTCTGACACTGTTCTTAAAGATTATTTTTTCATACACTAATTTGACATTTGCTATGACTCATGGGTGTGAATGTCATATCTGTATTTGTGCCGTCCCGTAAACACCTCTTTAATATGCATTTTATATTTGCCTTCATTTTTTTTTATGCCAAAGCACACTATGTGAAAATGAACACCGACAGGAAAAACTGACCGTCATCGTCTTGTGTCATATAAATAATTCATTACATCCTGATGATGAGAGCAAAATCTATTTTATTATTTTGTTTTTTACAGATCTCATTTTTATAACTACAGTATATTCCAGAACATGCTTTATCATTGACGGTGTTGATGTCCATGTTTAAGGCTGTTCTCAGTTTGAGTGTAAAATTGTGGGACAATCCATCTGCCTCAGTGATTTCAAGTCTGTATTTAGGTACTTCCAAAAATGAAAAGTGACCTTCATAATAAACATTGTGATTTCTATTATTTTTTTCTGTTATTGCAAAAGTAGCGTATCTACTGGACCTGTCAGTCAAGATAAATGGCACGCTTAAAGAAAAAGGCAATCTCAAGTGCACTTTCCACAAATGGAGTACAAAAATAGGGCTACTAAAAATGCTCATCGAGTGAACAAGCTTTTAAAGAAAAGAAATCTTGTTTTTTTTTTAGGTTGTTTTTAATAATTTGGTTTGGTTGAATAGTTTGGATATGATTTAGCTAGTGATAGAAGTTTGCTAAAATATCAATATGTAATATTTAATAATTACTGTAGATTAAGATTAATTAAGAATTATTAGCCCTCCTGTTTATTTTTTCCCCCAATTTCTGTTTAACTGAATGTTAACACATTTCTAAACATAATAGTTTAATAACTCATCTCTAATAACTGATTTCTTTTATCGTTTCCATGATGACAGCACATAAAATTTTACCAGATATGTTTCAATATATTCAGCTTAAAGTGACATTTAAAGGCTTAAGTTCATTAGGTTAACTAGACAAGTTAGGGAAATTAGGAAAATGTAATAAAATATGTATATAATCTAATATTAAATATGTAATCTGAATATAACAGTGGTTTGTTCAGTAGCCAAACAAAAAAATATATATATTGCTTGAGGGGGCTGATAATATTGACCTTAAAACGCTTTAAAATAAATAAAAACTGCTTTCATTCTAGCCGAAATAAAACAAATAAGACTTTCTCCAGAAGAAAATTATTATAGGTAATACAGTGAACATTTCTTTGCTCTGTTAAACATCATTACAAAAACTTTGACTTAAACTGTATATAATAAAGATATAGACACAAACGTATCAACCAATAAATGCTTATTTTATAAAGAAAAAAAAGTCTATAAAAAAGACAATGATGTTGATGAATGTTTCATCAGTCAAAACATCTCCATCTCTAAATTATTTGAGTGCCCAGAAAAGGGCTATATAAATGTAAGAAATTATTATATTTTTATTAAATACACAGTCTTATGAAAATGCACGATATGACTTAAAGACAGAGAAAGCAGTTTTCTATCACTATCTAACCACAACTTCTCTATCTGGAACATCATCCGTTTTGATTTATCAACGTGTCTTACATTAGTTGTGTTAATCACTATTCCTCATCCTCCCATTTTTTAATCATAAATGAAAAAAAAAAGAAAAGTGTTCTCCAACTTTCTAAATACAATGACGTTGTAGTAACAAAATTCAGTAGACGTTTTATTTTCAGGTTCTTTGGTAGGAAAGATCTTCAGAATGATTGAATTATTGAAAAGACAGAACAATCATACACACTGAGACAAACTCACTCACTCAAGCCTCATTCACACTACAAGCAACTATTTATTTCAACGGAGAGTGAGCGAGCGATTTTATTTTATTTAAAAAAAATAAAAGTAAACTAATCACTTTTTTCCAATACACCTTTTTTTTTACCCCAGCTTTTCTATATCTAGCAAAATAACAGTCCACTTCTAAATTCAACACGGGCTAGAAGTGTAGATATTATAGACTTAATGAAGCACTAAATATGTAATATTGTGATAATTACAGTATAATTATTGGAAACTGACGTGCTAAAATAGTCTGACAGTGTAAAAAGAGATTCGTTTTTATACTTTATTAAAAAAGCGAGTACAATTTGCATCATTCTAAAAATTGTCAACTTAACAGTTGCAAGTTACAATGGGTTTACTTACATTACTTTTGTAAAGTCAACTTGTTGCTTTTTAAGGCAATTTGTTTACTCGCTTTAAATAACTAATCCCTTTTTCACTTAGCAAAAACATTACTAGAAACACTGAAAAAATGATTCATTTGATTTACTAAATGTTTTCAGGTAAGTTGAAGCAAAAAAAAATGTATATGGGCTAAATTTAAACAATAAAATAAGAAATGTAGCAGTTCAACTTGTCTTTCAATTCAGCTCATATAAATTCTTTGCAACAATTTGCAATTAACCCGTTTTCAGTGTACTGTAAAGTGACCGATAACATAAGTATTTCACCTTAGTTAAGCAAAAATAAATGAAATATTTAGCAGATTAGATTTGAATAGTACTACTTGATCTCAACATAGTTTTAATTGCGAGGTACAGCCGGGAAGGTTTGGTCTTTTTAAAAGGGCCACAGACATTTTATTTTGAAATCTGGCTACTTTAAGAGGTTCATTTTCAGTTAGATATTCATATAACCAATTAGTTCTCACAGCCAAAACATGAAACTAAAGATCGTATCAATTATCATAGTGTAATTATTTAAAGGGATAGTTCACTAAAAAATGAAAAATGTCAATTTACTCACCCTTTACTTTCTTCAAACCTTTATGAGTTTCTTTGTTGAACGAATTTTGGAAACATGTAAATGTTGACGTCCATAGTATTTGTTTTTCCTACTGGTTGCCAGTTTTCCTCAAAATATGTTCTTTAATGTAATAAAGAAACTCATGAAGATTTACAGGGTATGAGCACTTGATGGAGAGTAAATATTCACTCCAGTGACTGATGACTTGAGAGATGCAGATTGAGTGAGGTTTGCCAGTGGGCAGTATAACAGAAAAGCATCTCTCTCTGCTCTGTAATGTCTTTGACTCTCAGTGCACGTCATTTAAGCATTTCCTCACACCACAGGGGCCAAACACTGCTGTATCCCAGGATCTCATTCATTGCTCCCTGTGCCTGTCAGGGGATCTGGCTTGCATTCTGACATTAATGCATGGAGGGGTGTAATTCCAATTTGTTCCAAAGCAACTATTAATTTGCCCATTTCAGGAGCAGGAGGAACCCCTGTAAGACCACTGAACCATGAAAGACATTATCTGAAGGGCTCCCTTTCTTTCTTTCTTTTTTAAGAAGAGGAAGGGTTTGGTGTTGTGCTGCTGATTGATTCTTTATTTGCCAAAGTCAAGGATATTCACTACAGGTTCAGTCCAGCTGATGGTTCAGATTTTGATTTGTTTTGCTGCCATGCAGTAAAATTAGTAAAGGAGAAAAATTTAAATAATAATAATATAGATTTTTAATTATTTTCTTATATATTTTTTTACGTATTTATATAATTTTTATATAAACATGTTTTTATATATAACTATATATTTTTAGTTTTTTCACACTGTTAAATTGACATGTAGTGTTCTACGTTTTTAATACTAAACTTAAAAAAATCTCAGATTTTGGTTGAAGATGACCAAAATAATAAGTTTTTTTTTTTAACTAATAATAATAAAAAAGTTTGTTTTTCTTCAGTGGATTCCCATCGACAGATTAATTTAATCATTAGCAAAATAATTATTGTACATTTTGATTTCAGATGAAGGTGACTTGAAGGTACACTGCAAAATAAATAAATAAACAAATTCTTAGGGGATTTTTTGGCTTGTTTCTAGTCCAAATATCTAAAAAAAATAAATAAATAAATAAATAAAGTGTTTTCTAGGCAATCAAAACATAGTGTCTTGCTTTTTAGAATTAATGTCAAGTTTAAGTGATATCCATAAAAAAGCTACATAATCTGCCAATGGTGTAAACAAATTAATCTCATGTCAAAAGGAAAAAAAATCTATTAATTTTGACACATAATTCTTAAAACAAGACAATATTTTTAGGTTGTCTAGATAATGCTTCTTGATTTAAGAATTTGTAGATATTTGGACTTAAGACGAAATGTAAGAAAAGCTGATATCTTTAAGAAAAGAAAAGATGATCTTTTATGATAACAGAATCTCCATAATTACTATTCATTCATTCATTTTCTTTTCAGCTCAGTCCCTTTATTAATCCGGGATCGCCACAGCGGAATGAACCACCAGAGCACATGTTTTTTTACGCAGCATCCACACACTCTCATTCACACACATACACTACGGACAATTTAGCCTTCCCAATTCACCTGTACTGCATTTCTTTGGACTGTGGGGGAAACCAGAGCACCCGGAGAAAACCCACGCAAACCCGAGGAGAACATGCAAACCCCACACAGAAACGCCAACTGACCCAGTCGAGGCTCAAACCAGCGACCTTCTTGCTGTGAGGCGACAGCACTACCTCCTGCGCCACCCCCTCAATAATTACTAATATAAAGTTATTTTGAAAGAAAAAGTAAAATGTGTATTTTATGACTAGGCACAGGCATATTTTGAGTTTTAATATTACTAAGGTAGTTTTGATTGGCCATTGGGTTGATTTTGGGCTACACTGTTAGACTTTGCCACAATTTTACAGTTAATTACTGCAAAAACAGTAAAATACCACATACTTTCTTTAAAGTAAAGAAGTAAAGAAAGTAAAGAACTTTTATTGTCATTGTAGTTGTACAACGAAATTTGTTTGGTAACTCACAGAGACCAGCAGCAATATAAAAGGAGAGAAAACAGACAATAGACATAATACTAAATATAAGATGCAAGATAAAATATACTAAATGAAATAAGTCACATTTACAGTTCACTACTGTAATATGCACTGCATTAAGGGTCATTTTTTAACTTTTACAGTAACTTACTGTTAATTAGGAATTTGCGGTATTCTGCTGTAATCAAAGTAATCAAGTACTGCTAGAGTAGTTGAAGACAAATGAGACAGTCGATGGACAAAAATTAGTCGCTTGCTTGATTAAATTCAACAGTAAATACTTAAAGGAAAGGTTTTGTACTGCTAGTGTAAAATGTAAATACATTACAGTAAAACTAGCGTAAACATTGTCATTGTAAAATTAAAATATGTTGAAGGTCATTTTATCATGAAAAAAGTTGCAGTAAGGCTATTGTACTGTAAAAAAAAAAAAAGTTGAACTCTGCTACTGTAAAACACATTTATAGTCAAGTTACTGTAAAGGGGCAGTTGCGGTAACACAGATCAACTTGATCACAAGCAAAATAAACATTGTAAATTTTGACTTGAAAAGTACACCGAAAATATGTTTTCTTCAAAAAAAGTTTTGCCTAGTTTCTAGTCCAAATATATAAAAAAAAATGTAAATCAAAAAACATTTTCTAGACAATCAAAAAAACACACAAAATGACAAAATTATAAGACATTTGCCTTAAAAACAAGCTAAATAATCTGGCAGTGGGGTCCTGTTTACAAGATTATTTTGCTTGTTTTAAGGAAAAACTTACTTAATTCTGGCACATGATTTCTTAAAACAAGACAATATGTCTCATCTAGAAAACATTTCTTGATTTAAGAATTTGTAGATATTTGTACTAAAAAACATCAAAGACAAACATTTTTTGCAGTTTAAGATGGTCTTTTATGATAAAAAAATTAATAATTACTAATATAAAGTTATTTTGAAAGAAGAAGACTGTAGAATGCATACAGTACAGTGAAGTAAAGTGTGCATTTCATGAATTAGTAATGGCATGTTTTAAGTTTTGGTATTATTGGAGTAGTTTTGCTTGGCCATTGGGCTACTTACTGCATGTTAGGAATTTGCGGTATTCAGCTGTAATCAAAGTAATCAAGTACTGCTAGTGCAGTTGAAGACAAAACCAAAAAAGTTAGTCACTTGTTCGGAATTGATTAAAGTCAATAGTAAATACTAAAAGTAAAGGTTTTGTACTGCTAGTGTAAAATGTAAATACATTACAGTAAAACTAGTATAAAAAAGTGTTATACTGTAAAATTTAAATGTGTTTAAGGGTATTTTAATACAAATAGAAGTTGCGGTAAGGTTATTTTACTGTAAAAAATACGTTTTTGCGGTAGCACTCTGCTACTGTAAAACACATTTATAGTTAAGTTACTGTAAAGGGGCAGTTGCGGTAACAGTGCTGTTAGTAAGTTACCACAAAAATACAATTAAATAAATCTAACAGTGTAGTTTTGTTGCAAACACACACACACACACACACAGAAAGTTTCTATATTGAAATAAGTCATCATGTTGATCTTTGCTCTGACTTCACTGCTCTTCCACGTCACTCTCTCTCTCTCTAATATCTGCTGTTTGATGAGCAAACGAATAACTCCAGATTCACTCACGAGGCCGCGCGACATTTCCATCAGATCTCTGAAGATCCACGGTTGCGCTCGCTCGTTGTCCCAGGGTTTTAATTGCTCGAAATAAAGCCTAAAATAACATCACCTTGGTATCAGGCGGCATTCGGATGACCTTTTCCACGCGCTGTAGTGCTGTGACATAGTCATTTTGCAGACTTTAATGTACTAAGAGAGAGAGCTCTGTTCACAGGGTGCTAATCTGCAGCTCTCAACACCTCGTTCCACACGTACTCATTAGGAGACGCGGGTCTTAAAAGGGTTCCTGACACACGGCGGTTAGACATGTTAATAACTCCACTCTAGGAAATACTGTATGGAAGATGACAGTGTAAAATCCAATGCGATTTTTTTTCCTATTCTTTAGGGTTCGAGGAGGTTCAGTTCAGTCCTAAGTAGGTTGAGTAGGTTGTCTCTGCTTAATAAAGCAGATGTGACAGAATATGGAGAGGTTTTTTAGGCTGCTGTGTAATTGTTGCCTTGAAAAATGATTACATCAAAGCTGAATTATTTCTCCAAGTGCAGCTTGTCATACTGTAAATATTAATATATCTGAATTCATTTTGCCAATTTACTTCTGTCACACAGATGCGTTGTTATGGGTAATGTTTGAAGCAAGAAAAAAATTATGCTCAGCCGATGTAGCACTATGGTGCAAAGGTGCATTTATTTACAGTGCAGTGTCCAATCCAAAAATCCCCAAAACAAAGTAGTGAAACTATAAACAAAAATAAACAAACAAGAAACAAAGACAATAAAATAACAAAATAAATATGTTCACACAATTCGCTATCCAGACTCTCAATACTTCTCTACCAAACATTACGCCACTACCAGGGTGTGAATTCTGCATTGACGAATCCTTATTCCAAAATGGATTAAATTTATTTATTTCCTCAAAATTCTACACACAATACCCCATAATGACAATGTGAACAAAGATTTTTTGAAATTGCAGCAAATTTATTAAAAATAAAAACCTGAAAAACCACATGTACAGAAGTATTCACAGCCTTTGTCGTGCAGTTCTAAATTGAGCTCAGGTACATTCTGTTTTCACTCATTCTTGAGATGTTTCAGCAGCTTAATTGGAGTTCACCTGTGGTAAATTCAGTTGATTGGACATGATTTGAAAAGGCATACACCTGTCTATATAAGCTCCCAGGGTTGACAGTGCATGCCAAAGCACAAACCAATCTTGAAGACAAAGGAATTGTCTGTAGACCTCCGAGACAGGATTGTCTCGAGGCACAAGCCTGGGGAAGGTTAGAGAAAACTGTCTGCTGCTCTAAAAGTTCCTATGAGCACAGTGGCCCCCATCATCCATAAGTGGAAGATGTTTGGAACCACCAGGACTCTTCCTAGAGCTGGCCGGCCATCTAAGCAAGAGAGAAGTTCTTATGTGGAGAGAGGAGAATCTTACAGAAGGACAACCATCTGTGCAGCCATCCACCAATCAGGCCCGTATGGTAAAGTCCTAGATGGAAGCCGACTTGACTTGAGGCTGTAATTGCTGCCAAAGGTGCATCAACAAAGTATTGAGCAAAGGCTGTGAATACTTATGTACTTATGTGTTTATTTTTAATAAATTTGCCACAATTAAAAAAATCTTTTTTCACATTGTCATTGTGGGATATTTTGTGTAGAATTGAGGAAATAAATTAATTTAATCCATTTTGGAATAAGGCTGTGTAACAACAAAATGTGAAGCGCTATGAATACTTTCCTGATGCACTGTGTATTACATCTCATTTATTAATAAAATGTTTACATTTTTAGTGTTTTGTTGGATATAGTGACTATTTTAGAGTTTACTGTCGGTCAAACTATACAAATTATAAGTCTAATTTTTCTTTTTTAGGCATATACATCTATTTTACTAGTTTTGTGAATACTCTTGTGAATACTTAATATGTCTTTCAGTGCTCTAGAACTGTCAGTTTCTGACAGTTGAATCATATTTTTTTCTAGCATTGATTGGCACGATTATGCATTCACAATAGTATAAACCGTTATGGGGGGATGAAATGTATATTTATATTATACATTTTTAATTTTCTAATATCTAATATTGTTGGTTATTGCCAAAACTATAACTGTGCAACATAACACTGATTTTTCCAGGGTCATATATAATATAAATACTTCGTTTTCATCAAGTAAACCCTTAAATTTAAGTGATTAGTTATATATGAGGCGAAGTGGGGGCACAGAGGGTAGCGCTGTCACCTCAAAGCAAAAATGTCACTGGTCTGAGCCTTGGCTGGGCCAGATGGCATTTCTGTGTGGAGTTTGCATGTTCTCCCAGTGTTGGCGTGGGTTTCCTCCGGGTGCTCTGGTTTCCCCCACAAGTCCAAAGACATGTGGTACAGGTGAATTGGGTAAGCTAAATTGTCCATAGTGTATGTGTGTGTGTGTGTGTGTGTGTGTGTGTGTGTGTGTGTGTGTGTGTGTGAGAATGAGTGTGTTTGGGTGTTTCCCAGTGATGGGTTGCAGCTGGAAGGGCATCTGCTGTGTAAAATATATGCTGGATAATTGGCGGTTCATTTCATTGTGGCAACCCCAGATTTATAAAGGGACTAAGCTGAAAACAAAAAAATGAATGAATGGGTTTTATATGAACATGCATTTCTGGTCCTTCATTCTGATTGGCCAAGTCTACTTAATAATGCCTTAGTATCCAGCTCTTTATCAGGTAAATTTAAATACCTGAATTAAATCATTCCAATTAATTTTTTCATAGAGATTTAAGAGAGAGATTTAAAAATCACAAATTAAATAATTGCATTAAGCATGGATATAAATAAAACTATTCATTTAAGGTTAGCAGAGAAAAATATCTTCATTCGGTGCATAGCATTATGGGTAATGTAGTCTTTCTGCTCAAAATTTTGTATTCAACAATTTTTTTTTTTGTTGTTAGTTGAATTAGTGTGAAGAACAAAAGCACATTTGCGTGTATAATCTTAACAAAGGTTGGTTAAAAAAAAAAGCTTTTTGTAATTCACAACATGATGTACTCTGCAACTTTATCAATTCTCAGACACTACATTTTAAAATGATGTATTTTCTTTCCAAATGGCTAATGCTGGTTTTAATGCTATCAGAATATTTTTCGTCCCTTTCACAGTCAGCATCACCTCTGCATTGAGCAGCCCAGTCACACTCATTAACAGATACAGAGGCCACAGAAAGCTAAAGTTTGCTCCTTTCATCTGTGCCGATGCGTCTGTTTGCAGTGTAAATGAGTTCCCTGTGGGTGTTTACTGCTGACCTGAAGGAGACCAAATCCTCTGGAAACATGAGCGACTGAACATATTCCAGAGCCTTTCATCTGGCACTTTTTATGCACCATTATAGTCAAAACTATATCTTTAAAGTCGAAGCAAATGTATCTACAATAATACATAAAAAAAAGTTGTCCGATTTATTTATTCTTAATATGTCTTTGCACACCAAATTTGCATTAATGCAAAACGGTAATCTTCATTCATTCATTCATTCATTCATTCTCCCTTCGGCTCAGTCCCTTTATCAATCTGGGGTCGCCACAGCAGAATCAACCGAAAACTCATCCAGCACATGTTTTACGCAGCTTATGCCCTTCCAGCTGCAACCCATCATGGAGAAATATCCACACACTCCCATTCACACACAACGGACAATTTTAGCTTACCCAATTCACTTGTACCGCATGTCTTTGGACTGTGGGGGAAACCAGATGACTCAGAGGAAAGCCACGCAAACACGGGAAGAACATGCAAACTCCACAGAAATGCCAACTGACCCAGCAGAGGCTCGAACCAGCGACTTTCTTGCTGTGAGGCGACAGCACTACCTACTGCGCCACTACGTCGCCCCAAAACAGTAATGTTACTTTTTTTCCCATTACCAGCCACTGTGGCTAGTAGATTTCTAACATTATTAGCCACTCGCCATTTTCACTAGCCACACTTTTGTTGTTGGGAAAATATATTTTACATGCAGAAATTTGACTTTGCCATGCTAAAATTACTTGATTTAGATTTTGTGTTATGTACACGTGCCTCCTCATTCATTTCACCTTTTGTGTGTGTTGTGTATGAGCTTGCTCAATGTGCATGAGCAAATGGGTTGTGTCGCATGGCAATTAGTTTTTATGTCACATGACTTTTCAAGGCTCAAAATTAAGGATTTACCAAATTTATCTCTGACCACACCAAAAATAAATAATTATTTCTTAGCCACAAATTTGAAATGTGTCAAAACAAGCTAAATATAGCTGTATAAATGCACTTTTTATTCAACAAAAAATATTGACATTTAAAAAAGAACTATTGTTATGTATCTTAAACTATGCACAGTAATCTGTCCTGGCTAAAGGTCCCAAATCACCGGGTAACTACACATAAACAGGGAGTTATCCTCGTTTTAAAGCAATGTTAAAGCAATGTTATTGTAAAAAATGATAATTAAACTATATCAACAAAACTGTAAGCAAAAGAAAGCATACCATGAGTGATAATGAAAGGATGATCATACGCACACTGTTAATGTCAGGGCTGTTAATAATCTGTTCAAAGAATTATTAAACGAAAGCATTGACCACTCACGCTGCAGTGACATCACCTGTGTGTGCACGCGCGAACAGTTATTTTTGTCAGTCGTGCTGCTTCTCGATTCTAAGATCACATTTGCACACATATTGAGCCATCTTTATTGTCGAACCCAGCTTTTAGGAAAACTATGGTTTAAAAATTATTTCTAACCAGCCAAAGTGGCTAGTCGGAGTGCCTGTCTAATCTGCCACAGCTGAAATCTACCCGCATTTGGTAGGTGTTAATGTCAAGCCCAGGAACAATTGTTAAAAATGTAACATGTTATTAATTTTACCATTACTTTAGTCGTTAGTGTCACATAATCCTTTAAAAATCATTTTGATCTGTTGATTTGATGCTGAGGATAATTCTAGGATTATTATTATTGTTATTGTTATTAATATACATTTGAATTTCCTCATTATTTTTAAGAATTATTTGAATAAAAATATTTGTATTTACTGTCTTGGTCAATTTAATGTATCCTTGTTCAATTTAATAGAAATCATTTGGACTATTGCATTACCTGACATATTTAAAAATAAAAATACCTTACGAGTAAATCAGCTCTCATATCTCATTTTCCTCTGCTTTTCCGGAGGTCGGGTTGAGGGGGAAGCAGTCTTAGGAGAAAATCCAAGACTTCCCTCTCCCCAGACACTTCCTCCAGCTCCTCCAGGGGGATCACAAGGTCAGCCACACAGTCCCTTCAGTGTTTCCTTTAAGGTCTCCTCACAGTGGAACATGCCTGGACCACCTCCCAAGGTAGGCGTCCATGAGGCATCAGAAACAGATGCCCGAGCCACCTCAGCTGACTTCTCTTGATGTGAAGGTGCAGCGGCTCTACTCCCGGGTGACAAAGCTCCTCACCCTACACCCTACTATGCGAAGGAAACTCATTTCGGTTGCTTGTATCCGAGATCTTGTTCTTTCGGCCATGACCCAAAGCTCATGACCATAGGTACTGGACCACTAGATTGACTGGTAAATTGAGAGCTTTGTCTTTCGGCTCAGCTCTTTCTTCACCACAACCGACCGTACATCGACCGCATTACTGCACCAATCCGCCTGTCAATTTCACGTTCCATCCTTCCCTCACTTGTGAACAAAACCCAAAGATACTTGAACTCCTCCACCTGGGGTAAGGACTTTCCTCCAACCTGGAGATGGCAAACCACCTTTTCCAGTGGAGCACCATGGCTTCAGACTTGTAGGTGCTGATTCTTATCCCAACCATGTCATACTCAGTAGCAAACCACTCCAGTGCATGCTGAAGGTCCATTTGTCCAAAATCAATGAATTTAAAGCATACCAATGTTTTTAAAGAGCCACACATGGGGTCACTTACAAATGTCTTTTTGAGATCATTGAAACGAGAATAATTTGTGTGGTCATTAATAACGTAATTGATGAGATGACTTCAGGTTTGTATTATCAATGATGTGATTTGTAATACCTTGATTTAATGACCACTATTATCCATAAAATGCTGCTAGGTAAGAATGCACACTTCCCCCATAGATGAGGTCATAAATGAATGAGGTCATCAATAAAGACACTGGGAAGGTCATCCATGTTGACCCATTGGTTATGAGGCAAAAATCTTTGGAATATTTCGGACCTGCACCTTTATCTTGATGGCCACTCACCGTTTTCTAGCCACTAGAAAAGAGCCACTGCCTCTTTTCTGTTTGGTTAGAGAAGTGTTTCCCAACCCTGGAGGCACACTAACAGTACATATTTTGGATCTCTCTCTTACCTGACCCATTAACCAGGTTTTGGAGTCTCTTCTAATGATCTGATGAGTTGATTAAGGTGTGTTTGATTAGGGAGAGGTTGAAAATGTGTACTGTTGGTGTGCCTTCAGGAACAGGGTGGGGAAACACTAGGCTAGAGAACCAGTCTCTAAACTGAGCCTGATTTCTCCCAAGGTTGTTTCTCCAAGTCTGTCAGTTGATGGAGTTTTGGTTTCTTGCCACTGTTGCCATTGGCTTGTTTGGTTGGGGTCAGTAGAGCTGCCCTTCAATAGATTGTCCTTTAGTAGTGACTTTTAGATTTAACTGAATCAATTTTTGAACTAACTAGAATTACACCAGCATCCTGGTACTATTCAAAATCACATCACATGATTGCATGAGACCAATCGAAGATCAAAGCACGACCTCTCTGGACAGGAATGAAAACATGGACCAATCGCTCACTTTTTAATGTCTAATCATCTTGTTTAATGCCGCCCATTTTTGCAGCGCCATACAACAGAATTTCGCACGCACAAACTCGAGTGTGACTGCGGCATAAGACCTTGATTAGCTTGTGTGTTTGATTAGGGTCGAAACTAAAATCTGCAGGACACCGGCCCTCCAAGAACAAGTTTCGTGAGCCCTGACATTGAGAGATATAGAGAACAGCTGCGTCAACAGCCAAGGAGCAACTTCATTAATATCTAAAGGCTAGTCTAAAGGCAATATCAAAGATAGTATAAAAGGTTTGATTTTAAGAATGTTCAGGGTTCATTCTGACTCTAGTGAACCCAAGGTCCTGCTGTGCACTTTGTTACTACTCTGGAATAAAACTTATTTTTCTTCAAGACGTCCTCATCTTTTTTTCTTGCAAATTACAAAATTACAATTACAAATTGTTTTAGTTTTACAATTAGTTTGTTACCAAAAGTTCTACAAGTATAATCCATTGTTAATAGTTTTGCTGTAACCATCAGTTCACCTTTCTTTTAAACAAATATTTAGTTGCAGAATTAATGCACTCAAAACAAAACACGATGCTATGCAGATAATTTGGTCCAGTATTAGCCATGTAAGCATTGCAAAATAAACCACTTCAAGGTGATGCATTTAGTCTATTAGGGTCAGTTCACTGGCAAACAGTAATTTTACACTACAGAACATCAGTAAGAGGATTATTAAATAATACCTCTACAGCATCTCCTCCTGGTTTTCTTCCATCTCTGCATAGTCGTGACCCTGGCTCCATTTCTGAGTCGCTTTGCAGTGTTCGCAGTCAAGACGACAAGGTTTCCACTGCCCTTGGTCCCTGTAAAATTTACACCCATATAAAAAGGTAAATACCCTGCAAAGTCTTACTGATATAAGCTACTGATCGTCTCCCTATTACAGTTTTATGGACTGTGTAATTTAGATGGACCCAGCATGGCTTCCTATAACTCCCATTGTCCCTCCCAGTCCTCTGCGCTGCCTTTACAGGATTACTGATCTCAGATGCATTACCACTTATGACAATACACACCATTTACAGGATAACATGCATGGAGACCTTACTCCCTTGATACACAAGATTGAATTTACTGTTCAGTCTCAAATGAAAGAACGACATTATCTAGGATGTTCAACATGGGCACAAACAAAAAAAAAAGGTATTTATTTAAATTATTTAAGTATTTAATGGTAATTATTAAGCACATAGTATCAGCTCTCTATGGATTGCATCAGAGTCCAGTATAAAGAAAATAATTATTAAGTAATAAATTAGTATTTGAAAGCTCTTAAATATGCTACACATGGTTTATTATCTAAAGTCAAATGAAAATAGCAAATAATATATTAAATGCAAGTAAATAATGTCAGTTCTACCTCAGGGATCTTGACTTGTTTTCAATTTACATTCCCATTTTACCATAGTGAAATGTTGAATTTGTTCAATAAAAAAAGTGAAATATCAATAATAACTATTGTTTTCTGGAAAATGTGTTGCTCATTCAAATGTTTTGTCACTTGCTAATATGTCTCGTCTTTTTTTATAATCAACCAATTTTTATTCATATGAAATACAATTACACAATTAAGCATTTTTTTATTTAAAACAAATCCCCCATGGCAACCTTGATAAAATATAGTATTTTATACATATATTTTTGCACATGTACACAGATGACAGAAACCACTTCTGATTACTGAGATTATATAGAGATGAATAATGCTACAAGGCAACAAATGATAGGTAGACAACATATTAAATTGCAAACAATCAAATATCATAATCAGTTTAGTGTATGAAGAAGAAAAAAATGTGTAGGAATTAAGCAAAAAACTTGGGAAAATATTTTATCATAAAGTAAGAAATTGATAAAATAGGAATAAGATGTCTGTTGAAGTCAGTTTCATGAGTGTGTGTGTGATGCAGTGTGTTTGCATGAAGTGGCTTTGTAAGAGGGTCAGAGTGTTTTTGAAACAGCAAGGCTTGAGAATATCACCCATTGAGAATTTACTAACAGTGGTCAGCGTATAGACCAGGGATGCCCAAACTCGGTCCTGGAAAGCTGGTGTCCTGCAGATTTTAGCTCCAACTTGCTTCAACACACCTGCACAGATGTTTCTGGAAAGCCTAGTGAAAGCCTGATTAGCTAGCCCAGGTGTGTCTGATTGGGGTTGGAACTAAACTTTGCAAGACACCGGCCCTCCAAGACCGAGTTTGGGCACCCCTGGTATAGACAATACACAAAGCGTTGACAGGTTGTTGGAAACCGGCTCAATGCAGGATGACAATATCTCATTTGGTTAAAGCCAAAAGAAGGTTGACTATGGCACAAAAAAAAAAACTGAAAAAAAAAGTGGTCTTAACTTAAAATTAAGGCAAATTACTGCACAGCTTTTTTTTGAGCTGACTCAACTTTTAACCCAAGTACTGTACCTGACTCGAATTAAGTCAACTCAAAAAAAGTAAAACAGTTATGGAGCAAATTACCTTACAATTTTTTCTACACTGTACAATTATCTGTAAATAAACAGTATCCCATCTTTTTTTTTTTTTTATTTATTTACCGACTTTTGAATTAATGGGACCTTAAACTATCCTCAAACAAATATCAATGCTGAAAAGTGTGAAAAGTATATTTTTATTGACATTTTCTATTTAAAGGGATATACTGTATATAAATTGGTAATAAACTGGAAGAACTTTTACTGTTATTTTACGAACACACTCATCTATATATTATTTCAGAAACAATATATTATTTGAAACTACAAAAAATGTCAATAAAAGTCATTTTGCTTAAAATGGCACAGCTCAACATGAAAAGTCAACAGAACAGAGATAAAGATCCCATGTTAATTTCATAACTGTAAATAAACGGAAAACACCAGTAAATCATAAAATACAGAACCTGTTTATTAGGAAGTTAATTTTGGCCAATTAGTCCAATTTTCAAGTGCATCACATGGACAACCATGTAAACATGATAACCACTAGGGCAGTAACGGCACCAGGCTGAACTTTGGAATGACATGTCAACGGGAGGAATGCTCTGGCCAATGTTTAGCTGGAAAACACTGGCCCCAGCTCTCAGATATAAAAGGTAAGAAAGATGTAACTGGGGTGGTGCCTTTTTAAAAAGTCACACATTTGTATCTAAAGGGTCCATATTGTTACCTCAAATGGACATACTAGCTAAAACAATTTACCATTTCAGAGTGTATGGATGTAAATTTGACACAAGCTACTTACCATTATTACTGATCAGATATGGATTTCATGACAATGGTGTGTTTTGGTGGAAGTGGGCTTTTTAAGCTGGATAATGCAGACAGTTCAGTAATGGTTTACAGGACATGATAAAGAAAGAAAATTCCCAAATCTCAATCAAAATGAGAATGTGCTTTACAAGTTTCATTTATGGGACTCCATTTCATTACATTTATTTATTTTTTATTTCATTTAATTTTTTTGCAGTCCTGTTTTAAAAATTAATTTGAATTGCTCATTTATTTTATGCAGAAATAATACAGTCTTAGTCAATCAAAACAAGCAAATCGTTGAGTAACAAACTGAGGCTGTATGCCGCTGCTTATCTTTAAGCTGAGAGGCACTTACTTTCTGCAGAGATGCTATCCTGCTGAGCTCACAATGTGTTGCAAATGCCAGATCTAATGCATTCTGCATCTGTGCCGCATACAACGTAACATTAGGCTACTTCTACTCTCCCTCCTCGTCATCCATTAAGCTGTGAGGAAGCATCAACACTTGGGAAGGCTTAGTGAAGAAACCGTATTTGTCAATAAAGACACTTTTTTGATTTCGAGATTGTGGGAACTAGATAGCATTCACTTTTGTGTGACAATCATGCCTATTTTAAGATGATAGGCTAGAGGGGTTTTCAATTGGGTCACTGATGGCAAAATGTTTCTTTAATGTTTAAACAGTTTTGTTTTTTACTAATACAACACATTATAGGTGAGCATAAGAGACTTATTTAAAATAACATTTAAAAAGTGTTGGGGGTGAAAGTTTATGTATAAGATGCCCTTCCCCTTGGTCCTTCAAACAGTGTAGGGGAAGGGCTTCAGATGTTACCCCTAAGAATTGGGACACCACTAAAACACCTGCACACGTCATAATATGTCTTAATGAGCTCTTTCTTCATATGAGATTGCCGACTGCGACTGCTGTAGTTATTCCAGTTGCGTAATTTTTTGGTAATTATCTTCAGGAAATCATCAAAGGCATCGATATTATGTTATCATAACAATTAATGTGCCAATAAGCTTGTAACTGTACTGTGCATTTACGCCGTGGCCATATTCATCCATTTAAACACAAGAAAACAACAACATTATAGCAACCAGACAATGTAAAAAGGTAATTCCACTACACATTTCTGACAGGGTATTTGTGTGTCACTAGTTATGGTTCCATCCAAAAATGCTAATTAAATGTATGCGCAAAACTTTAATATCGTATAAAAGAAATGCAAATAAAGCAGCGTTTCCATCCAACGAGTCAAAGAGAATAAATTCGTCACTTCCTGATTAACTGGTGCCAAATATTAAAAGTAAAAACAGAATTTGCTGCGGTAGGAGAAGCTGTGTGAATCTTTTCTTCATTTAATAAATGACTTGAGTCTCAGAAGACGATGCAGACATGCAATGAACGTGTGGTGGCGTTTGAAGGTGTGAGACGCGGAGCACAGATGCTCCTGACATTCTGGAGGTCATTAATAATATAATAACTCATACTGAAATGGTTACGGCATTTTAGAATGACCAAAACAACATTTCAGATGTTTTACAATGTGCTCAGCCTGCTGGTTTGTCCATTCACACACATTTTCATCATCAGATGATCTCATAACAAAATCACGACTTTTTTTAATGCACATACTGGAATTTGTTCTGTAAAAGTGTTTCCATCGTAGTGGGAACATTTTTTCTTATCGAATTAAGTTTATCCTACTCAGTTATTCACATATCCAAAATGAACATAGAAATAATTGAATAAAAACGTAGCTACTGAGTGACAGATGTGAAGGTATGTTGTGGGACTGCTATACAGGAGTTTTTATTAGGGATTATAGACCATTTCAATGTGGTCATGTCATTGGCCCATGAACATTTCCTGCTTGTTAACAAACTATTTCATAACTGTAACGAGGCAATTCAATCATCACTTAAATGTTAAAACAGCTATCATAACATTATTTATTTATCAATATGTAGCTCTTGTTGGATTCTCAGAAGCTATCGAAATTAAAAATGTAAAACCGGAAATACATTGGGACCATTGTTTTTGTTTACATCCCTAAAAATGGTCTATAGATAGTGGAATTTATTTTAGCCATATTTTTTTTTAAGTATGACGGTAAAATACAAACGCCATTATAAATGTATTAAAAACATTTGCCAGTGTGTTGTAAAGCAATTTAATGCCAAAATAATGCCAATAAGTACTAATTTGTGCATCTCCTGACTTGCATATGCAGCCATGTTGTCGTTGTAGCTGGTGTATTCTGGAAATTGTTTGTACCCCTTGGTTTTGAGTGTGACCCTGGAAAAATCTCAGTTTCAAGGGGCTATCTAGCCCTTCCTCTTAGCCCAACACCTTCAAGCTAAATAAAATTGGCACACGCCTATCTCTTCATGTGAATGCACAGAACAAGGGGTAGGGGTAAGAGGAAGGGCTAATTAGGATTGGGCCTAAATTCCTTCATGTTGTCCCACCACAATTCGATTGCAGTAATCGAGTAATTGATGTGCACATATCTTTAAAAAAAAAAAATAGTAATGATGGGTAAAACCAAATCCAATGAAAGTTGCATTTAACAACAAATTGGCTAAAAACTTTGAGGAAGGGGCAGTGCTTATGCCAGCATTTGTTGCTAACTGCCTAATTGGTGAACATGTTCAACCTACACAAAAATGCATTATGTTTACAATTGCGGTTAATATGAGCGTCGAGATGTTGAAACGTTTTCCCCAAGACTCTTCGGGCCTATATTTGCTGAAATGCTCCATTATTAAATGGCCGCAGAGCTCTCGCGCTCCCCATGACCTGCCAAGGATAAAGAATCTGTTTACTGTAAATTGCACCCCACTCCCCCCCAAATACCATCTGCCACTTAGAAGGCTGCTGTGTTAGTGCTGGCTAAAAATAGACCTTCTGATTGGCTCCTAAAGGGAAAAAGTGCCCACATCTCCCAAAAAGCCTCTGAATTTGATGGATAACCCGAAAGAACATTGGCACGGGGTCGCCTTTCATCGAAGCTGCCTCCATCCAAATCATTTAGCTAATTTTGTTATCCGGGATGTTTGAGAGCGAATGAAAAGGAAAGATAAGTGAATGACGGAAAGAGCATTTTGAAAAAGAACTTTTTTTTGTAATCTCCCCAGCACTCTCTAGGGTGGGTTTGCCAGCCCAGCCACCTGTAATTGGCTTATCCTGCTTTCTCTCCAGCTCTGTCACTGTGATTTGCCAGTTTGGTGATATGAGGAGACAGAAGTGCTGCTTCTGTGTCTCTTTGTGTTTGACTTTATGGGCTCTGGTAAAGTGTAACAGAGAGCAGAAATGCTGAGGGTGATTCAAACACCGCGGCTCCCTCCTGCTATGCAGTAATGGCACAAAGCACACTGGCATTTATGGGTGAAGTGAGCGCGCTGCAGTCTTCTTCTCATTTCCTGGGAGACTGACTTCCCTACACCATCCATTTACACTTGTCATACTGACTATTTCAATAAATAGCAAGAGAAAGTCTGTGGGTCAAGTGGAAACCAAGGCTGCGTTCCAGTCCAATTTTTTATGCCTTTCACTCTCCAACTTCCCTCCATCGTGTTCACTCGGATGTACATCACTGATAACGTTACACAACTGTCCAATACTGGCAGAACATCTTAATGGGTTTAAATGGAATGGAGACCAAACTTGGTCCTGGAGGGCTGGTGTCCTGCAAAGTTTAGTTCCAACCCCAACTAGGCTGCATTTACACTGCAGATCTTGACGGTCAATTCCGATTTTGTGACTGTATCCGATTGTTTTGATGACCCGCTTACATCGTCTTTTAAAAGTGACTCGTATCCGATCGTCTGTATTTACACTGCACACAGCAAAGGCGCAATGACCGGGGAAAAAAAAAAAAAGAGCGGGCGCTGACTAACAGCTGATAATAAAAGAGTGCTCTTTTTTTTTTTATTCCTGTGTGTAATCTGTTCACAGCTTTTAACAAGCTGTTTTACTATAGTTTATGACAGAAAGGTTCTCATTTGTCCATCTTCTTTTGATATATAGGCTTTTTTAAACCTTAGCCTTAATGTTATGTCCATGGTGTGATTTATGCACTAGTTTTATATTAGTTTATTTTGGTTACGTGGCGGATATTGCGCTCTCTCGCTCTTGTTAACATGCTTAAATACCTGTGCTATATGACAATATGAAAGCTGTTTAAGTCCTCGTGTATGAGATTTAAGGTTTGGGACTCTGCTGAAGTCTCTTCTGAAAAGAAAGCGTCATTCGTCAAAGCGTCAAAGCGAGTTTAAGTCATTCGCTATGGTTTTTAATGACACGCGAGTCACATTGACAGGTAAAAATCCGATCTACCTGCTTACACTGCAGACACGAGGGCACAGATCTGATTCATATCGGATAAATTTCCACATGTGAACAAGGCCTGAATCTGATTTGAGTAAATCGGAATCCATGTGATTTGTTCCTGCTTACACATACATGGGCCATATCCGATCTGTGCCACATGGGGAGAAAAAAATAATAAATCGGAATTGAGTCATTTGAACAGTGCAGTGTAAATGCAGCCTTGGACACACCTGAACCAGCTAATCAAACTCCTTCTAGGTGTACTAAAAACTCCTAGGCAGGTGTGTTGAAGGATGTTGGAGCTAAACTATGCAGGACACCGGCCTTCCGGGACTAAGTTTGGACACCAAAGCTATAAAAGCTTGAGCACTTTGGAACTACACTGTTGTGATGTCACAATCACATTGTATTTTGGAACATATTAGGTGCTTAAAATTGAGGGCTTAAGGGGATTTCCATGTAAACTTCCCTCATTGACTTGATGAAGTGAAATGCACTTGAAAAAGGGATTCTCCCAAGGGAACAAGTGAAGGGAAGTTTGCGGAGGAATATCTAAAATTAGATTGGAATGCAGCTCAAGTCAGAGTTTTTAATAGAGTTGGCTTATCCAACTTGTAGGAACACTATCTTTTTTAATTTTTCGCTGCTTATTCAAACTGCTTATTTAAAATGAGCTGAAACAACACAATTCTTGAGCTGTTTTTGGGACCACTTAATTGTCTTATACTCAATCCACTTAAATTTGCTATTTTTATTTTTGACCTTGGATAACGGTTTCATGGTTTTGTGATTACTGCTCTAAAATATATTCTTTTTAAATGTCTGGGTAAAAAACTAAAACTTTTTCCCTTTTGAACACAAAATATTTTATTTTAAGAAACATTTACAATATTCTGGAACAGTGAACATGTCAGGCTACACAAGCAAAATTAATAATTGACTTCTGTCTTCATTAGTTTCAAAAACACAAAATTACTTTACGTATTAAAACAGTATCTTGGGACATCTTTTCTGCTGGAGATACTGTTGTCCTAAAATTTGTAAATAAAAAATAATAATAATAAAAAAAATCTTACCCATATTTTAGGAATGGTATGGCAGAAAAATTTGGCGGTTTTAAATCCCTGACTTTTATACCAATTTACCTTGAAAACGATTATCATCCAATGCCTATAGTTGCTTTAGTTTTCTTTCCCTGAAAAGGAATTTAATACAGAGAATAACAGCTGTTGTGAATTGTATCTCTTTGCAATCAAAACTTAAATATTAAAAGATTATTGGTGATTGGGTGTCAGTCTGATAGGAACTGGAACATAGGTAAATTAAGACCTGTTTAAAAATGTAAGACCCACAACACTATACTTCAGTGAATTTAAGACTTGAATTTAAGAAAGTTTTTTAAATTTAAGACTAAGACCTAGTAGACACCCTGCATTTACAGAATAAATTCTAGCATGTGCATTAAAAAAGTATGAAAGGTTGATTAAATATATAGTGTAAAAGGATGGCATCAATGGAAAGCAGCAGACTGACCACATTGTAAAATATCTTCAATGTTGTTTTGGTCATTCTGAAAACCCTCAGCCAAAGTCTGTCATCAAAGTGGTTCAGCATTATTACCTCCCAGTCTTAAGCATATGCACTTCCAAAGTGTAGTCTTGCACCTATAAAACCATAGCTGAAGCACAACTAATTAGTCATATTATAAATAAAAAAAAAAACACAGTGGCTCCTCCAACCACAGCAAATTCCTAAACCCTTTTATCAAAAAAGAAAAAGTGTGCATAAACTACCATGGAAACACTTTTACCGAATAAAATTCCGATATGCGCATTAAAAAAATACACATTTTAAAACATCTACAATGTTTTTTTGGTCATTCTAAAATCCCTCAGTCAAAGTCCATCATCAAAGTGGTTCAGTATCCCAGTCTTGGCGTGTTCATTGCATTTACTGAAGCATAAGTAATTAATTATATTATAAAAAAGACTCACAGTAGCTTCTCCAACCGCAGCAAATTCCTTTTTTAGGGGCAGCAGCTGATCAGAAAGTGAAGATTTTGTTCTCTTTGACTCACTGGATGGAAACGCTGCTTTATTCACAAATGTTTTATGTGATATTGCAGTTTTGCGCAAAAATGTAATTTGCATCTTTGCATGGAAACACAGCTTTGACAAAGAACACAACGTTTTCACTTGCCAAACTTTTAAACAAGACCAGGACAATTACATTCAAGATGAAGCAGATTCTTGTCACATCTATAATGATCATCTGTAGATGCCGGCTGTGTCTTCGGCATGGAGATGTATTTAAAGGTCACTAGTGGTTTTACAAGAGCTGTTAATGGTGCCGCTGCGTTTGAGTGAATTGGCTGATCTGTCAGAGAGAGGCTTGTTTATGAGTGGTTAGTAGCCCCCTCCTGTCCTGCCAGTGCACAGAGCTCATTCCAGCGGCCGTAAAAGTCCACAATTGCTCCGATTCATCAAAGAATTAGCAGGAGTGTGACGGCTCTACTGAGGTGCTCTTAACTGATCCAGGTGCAGATAGCAAGAGGGAGCACGCAAGGTGTTCAAATGAGCAAGAACTTCGACATGACAGCAAACAGTGTAGCAGTGTAACTGGATGATGAAATTAAGCACGTTAAGAGGACACATATCACACACGTTTAAAGGGACAGTGCACAAAAAATGAAAATTCAGCCATCGTTTACGCATCCTTAACTTGTTCCAAACTAGTTTGAGCTTTTTTTTTAGTTCTGTTGAACACAAATGAAGATATATTGAAGAATGTTGGAGCCCTGTAACCACTGACATCATAGCAGAAATAATAAATACTATGGACTTCAATGAGTACAAATTTGCAAACACTAAAATATCTTCTGTGTTCAACAGAAGAAGAAAAAATTTGGATTGGAACAAGTCAATGGTGAGTAAATGATGGCAGTATTTTTATTTTTGGGTGAACTACAGCTGAAGTCAGAATTATTAGCCCCCCTTTGAATTTTTTTTCTTTTTTAAATATTTCCCAAATTATGTTTGGGAAAAGCAAGGACATTTTCACAGTATGTCTGATAATATTTTTTCTTCTGGTGAACGTCTTATGTTTTATTTTGGCTAGAATAAAAGCAGTTTTTAATTTTTTATGAATCATTTTAAGGTCAAAATTATTAGCCCCTTTAAGCTAATTTTTTTCCCGACTGTCTACAGAACAAACCATCATTATACAATAACTTGCCTAATTACCCTAACCTGCCTAGTTAACCTAATTAACCTAGTCAAGCCTTTAAATGTTACTTTAAACTGTATAGAAGTGTCTTGAAAAATATCTAGTCAAATATTATTTACTGTCATCATGGCAAAGATAAAATAAATCAGTTATTAGAGAAGTTATTAAAACTATTATGTTTAGAAATGTGCTGAAAAAAATCTTCTCTCCTTTAAACAGAAATTGGTGGGGGGGGGGGGGGGATAAACAGGGGGGCGAATAGTTCAGATTTCAACTGTATATAGTTTGGGGGGTTGTGAGACTACACAATATTTCTATCCATCACAGTTTTTTTCTGCCACTATGTCAGTTTATTAGATTTGGACTCCTAATTTTTTTCATGGGTGTTCATTCCTGGCCAATTATCACTTCCTATCTGTTTTTTATTTGTGTGTGTGACAAAACTAGCTACCACAATGTGTTTTGCCGTCTTGTCTGAAAAAGAAAAACCTGAAAGTGGACAGAAGAAGAAATAACTATATTATTTAGCCAGCAGCTAGCTCTCTGCAACTCTCACATGGTCACCCACTGAAGCCAAGCATGGCTGCACCCGGTCAGTACCTGAATGGGAGACCACATGGAAAAGCTAGGTTGCTGCCTGAAGTGGTGTTAGTAAGATCAGCAGGGGGTGCTCAACCCATGGTCAGTGTAGGTCCTAATGCCCCAGTATATTGATGGGGACTCTATACTGCTCATTGAGTGCCATCTTTTCTGATGAGACATTAAACAAAGGTCCCAACTCTCTGTGATCGTTAAAAATGTTGTTCAAAAAAAGAGTATGGGTTTAACCCCGGCATCGTGGACAAATTTGCCCACTGGCCTCCACCATGGCCTTCTAACCATCCCCATATCATACTTGACTCAGTCTCCTCTCCAGTGCTACACACTGGTGATGGATGAGGAGATTCCCCCTATGTGCAAATCGCTTTGAGTGTCTAGAAAAGCTATATCTAAAATTACGGAATTATTATTATTATTATTTATTATACTTATTATAATTCTATTATATA
Organism: Danio aesculapii; assembly: GCF_903798145.1. Taxonomy (NCBI): domain Eukaryota; kingdom Metazoa; phylum Chordata; class Actinopteri; order Cypriniformes; family Danionidae; genus Danio; species Danio aesculapii. Next base: position 39,883,848 of record NC_079453.1, read on the forward strand.
TTATTCTAACTATTAATTATTATTTTATTATATAAAGCTACTTTGAAACAATAATTACAGTAAAATACTTGAATTTAATTATTTCTCTGTCTTTTTCGCCAGTTTAAACGTTGTGTACAGAACTGATGTTCTGTATGTGCCAATAGCCTAGTGGTTAAGTGCGCCGACATAAAGCACCGTGGTGCTCACGGAGATCCAAGTTCGATTCCTGGCTCGAGGTCCTTTGCCAACCCTTTCCCTCTCTCTGCTCCCAATACTTTCCTGTCTGCAACCTCTACTGTCCTTTCCAAATAAAGGTGAAAATGCCCTAAAAATAACTATTAAAAAAAAAAAAAAGAACTGGTGGTCTTTCTGTCTGGATGTTGTAAAGGGTTTCAGAAGATGTATAGCTTGTCATCCAATAGTACACTACACAATGGAAAAAATTATTACACTGATTTGAAATACTACAGTTTTGTACTCGTATTACTTTTTGTAGTCTCTTACATTTTACCTGCTTTTTTCCTGACTTCAACATTCTACTAAAGATCTTCTGTGCTCATACTGTCAATATTTGGCTGATATATACTGTATCATAACACTGGCCTATTCAATTTAACTAGGTGCAAACAGAAAAAAGTTGAATAACAGGGGATTTATTTTTGAGTACAGGAACATTCTGTGACTCTTTTAAACTCCATTTAACATCATCAATTTGAATAAAAATCACACCATGTAGTTCTTGCTCTAGTTATTGCCTCAGAAAGTCACGGTAAGCATTTTGCTAAAGAGCACATTCACTCAAATAGGTTATTACAGTTTCCTAAACGTGTATTCTCAAAGGATTTGCATTACGTACAAGCACAATTCACTTCATTTAACAGAAGTTATCCATAGTCTGCCAACCAATTAAAGTTTGTATAGCTCTTATTTATTGATAATCAACCCATTGCAGTGATATCAAACATAGAAAGAGCTTTAGGCATTCTAGTCGCAAATATGTGGGATGATAAGCATCCTCTCTAATTAAGCAGCTTCTTACAGTTATAGTTCACCCAAAAATAATTTCAAAATACAGAATTTACTCGCATCATTCTTTCGCAAAACCTGTAAGAGATTCTGCAGAAGACTAAAAACATTACAAATGTTGTTAACCATTTACTTCCACTATATGAGCAAAAACAAATGCTTGGATATTTTTCATTAAAGTAAAAAATAGTTTATCCAAATTCATAGCCCTCATAAGTTAATATGATGTTCATGCAGTTGACTTGAGCAGGTGTAATTGTTGCAGCGTGAACTCACAAAACAAACGGACCAAGACCTCGTGAGTTTCCAGATGGAGAAAATAAAACCATATGTGCTTGCATAAAGTGAGTGCATTTGTCCAGCATTAAGCATTGATTTGGATGCTAAGTATGTTGGTGCAAAATACATACATAAAAAAGCTGACCAATCAGGTTGTGAAATTACCAAGCGGCAACCTTCTGCTCTCCCTCGTGAAGCAAATACAGAAGTAACAGAAACGGCAATTTATCGAAATTCCGCTAGTCCTCCTGGCTCAATAAGAGCAGATTTCTATTGACCCCACTGTTAAAATGGCCAACAATGTTCACAGCCTGGTACAAAGAACAATTTTGGTGTATATAGCTAATATTACCCTTCATGACAACTCTGAGGGGCAGGGGGGAGGGGGTTGGTTGGTAACTCATCCGTGTCATATATATTAAGTTATATTAAGTCTGCATAATTAAGGGCATGCCACTTGAGTGACAGGTGGGTCTCACTGGTATCAGTATCTCCAGTATAAAAGGACTCTCCCCATCAAAAGCTACTGGTCAGCCCACAATTCAGCAAACATTAGAAAAACAAATCGCTTATAAACCAACATCAGTTTTTAACCAGACTTTTAAAAATAACTTATTTTAGTGTAGTAATCACAATATGTGAAACCGTGATATTTTTAATCCAAGGTTATGATATTGTCAGAATCTTATACCTCCACTAGGTCCATCAAGTCATGCTGTGGATGTCAATGGCTACCGGTTTTGAGAATTCTTCCAAAATATGTTCTTTCATGTTCAACTGTGGGAAAAAAAAAAACAAAGAAACATTTGAAACCATTTGAGTGAGAGTACATTTTTCAGTTCAATTTTCCTTTTGAAGTACATACCAAAACAATTAAAATATTAACAAAATATGTTCATTTTGGCATATTTTGTGACAAATTACACAACAACTAAAACAATGCTGTGCTGAGCTGAATGCACTCAATGATTGTGCTTACATGTGCAATGTAATGGGCAACTAGGGTTGCACTGTTTAGCGGTACTATGGTAGTTTCGCAATATTGCCATAGTATTGCGATACTGCCATAATATTGCGATACTATCATAGTACTGGTAAACAGTGCAACCTATGGCAATACTATGGCTACAAAATACTGCCGGTGTCACTGAACTTTGTAAACAGTAGTATCATCATTAACAGTCTACATTACATAATGCTGCATACAATAAAATGCTTACACGTTTGTGCAACAATAGATTATTTTATTTGAAATGTCTGTGGAGCCTTTAAAGGGTAGCAAAACTGTGTAAAATTCACACCTTTAGCCGTTTTCTGATGCTTCACACATCTGAATCAGTTTATTTCTGTTCCTGTCAATATGATTTAGTAGCTACAACAACCGCAACAATCTGTTAAAAGATTCTTTTTAAAAGATTCTAAAAGAATCTGACTCGCAAAGTGAAATTTTGAATTATTTTGGATTCTAACCTGATGACTAAAAAACAAAAAACACACACAATAGATGAAAAACAGGAAACACTGAAGCATTTTTTAACCACTTCATATAGCTAAATTTTGTTGGAAAAATGCTTTTTTTGTAACTAACTTTGTTCTAATTTGTATCTTTATTTTAATGATTATTTTGTTGGTCAGTTATCTACAAAATAAACAAAAAGAACTAATGCATTTTAGGTTGAAGTGATGTGCAAATACTTTTTTCAATAATAAGGGAATTCAATTCAAGTAGGCCTATTATAAAAAATATAGTATTTCTGACGATTTTCTTTATTTCATAGATTTGAGTTATGAATTACAGTATCGCAATACTACTGGTATTACAATACTTCAGCTGGTATAGTATCGTAACGTGAATTAATGCTATTGTGACAACCATATGGGCAACATCGTGACTATGACGAGAGAAAGGGACAGTTCACTCAAAACTGAAAATTGCGTCATCATTTACTCACAAACCTGTTTGAAATTCTTTAAATGGTTGAACACAAAAGCTTTTGAAGAAAGCTGAAAACCTGTAGTCACTGACTTCATTGACAGAAATCAATGGCTACCGGTTTTCAGCTTTCTTCAAAATATCTTCTTTAGTCTTCAACAGAATAAAGAAACTTACAATGGTTTGGAGGCACTTGAGGATCAGTAATTAGTTTCTAAATGTTTCAGTTTTGGGTGAACTGAAATGTTCAACTTTAATATCAGTTCTCTAAGAGATTTAATTACAAGAGCTGTTAAATGATTAATGATTAAATGATATTGTTAATATTAATAATAATAATAACAATAATAATAATAATCTTATATGAGTAAAACGATGTTTATAAATTAAAGCAACTGATGTTTAGAGAAAAGGCACATTTTTATGAAGCATCTGGAGCTCGGACAATTGGCTGCCTTGTGTTGGATGAATCTGCTTGACTGGCACGCAAAGCCCATCACTCTCACATCTGAACTGCCTCTGATAAGGCTTCATTACCATAAGTTTATTTCTTCCCATTGAGCTGGGCAGTCTAAAACAAAGGCCAGTTGATTATTTTGCTTGATCATTGTACCATTCAAAGCGGCCGATTGCGAATGGATGGAAAACAATAGACTTTCCCAGAGGATCCCGGAGGCTGACATGCATACAGTAACGGGACCGGTGACACTGACGCAGGATCAGTGTGGCCAGGCCTGACAGTACACCCATGGGATGCACATGAGCTCAGTGACGCTGAATCTGAGCCTGTCAAGGGCTGTCCATGTGTTTGAATGGCTGCAGTCCGCCGAGGATTTTGCATTTCAGCAGTCCGTCACTGTCAGACAATAGCAATGCATTTGGCTGCCGGACAACGATTTGCTTTGTGCTATATGTAAAATTATTTGTTAGTAATACGCTTACATGTATTGAGATGAAACTGGGGTTTTACAGTCACTGTACATCTAATAAAACTAAACATGAACACTGATTTCCTAGAAAAGATTTAAAATTACTTCCTCAATATGTTGTTTCAGATACTTGTTCCCTTGATAATTGATGAAAGGCTATGAATTCTATGTATTTAATACCAAATTACTAATATTTCTGTGATCAAAACTTTGCTGATAATCAAAGTCAAAGAAAAAAATAAATAAAAATTGGGCCACAAATAGCCTCAGCCAGTAAGCTCTTGGGCGGCTGTCAACAAGGTTCATGCAAACCTAAACATCCCAAAGTAATTTTCCCAGAATTGCTGTAAGTTTCGTAAGTTTTTTTTTTTAACTAGAACGTAAAGTTCTCATTAGGGGCTTAGTAACTACTAGCTAATCTGCAACTAAATTGGTTCGTACCACATGTGCACCACATGTTCTTAAGGCAAACCGTAGATAGTAGGTCATAAGCTCTCCGTAAAGTCATGCGTAGTCCCATCGAATGAAGTAATATCCAATAAAAAGCATTTAAATCATTAAAGTTCTTTAAAATTCTGCAACTAATGTGTCTCTATATAACTGTCCTATGAAAATCACATGATAAATTACATTTTTATAGTACATTACAGTCAGTCACTATAACAGATGCACATACCTGCATCGCTAACCGTGAATGCACACGAAATACATATGAAGTTATCAAAACATTAAACTTGATTTTTATATCCTACATGTGAAAGAGAAAAGAGCAGGGAGAATATCTCAGAAATTCTTGTTTTATTTGATACAATTAACACAAAACACTCACTGAAAGATAATTAAACGCTTCTTTCACATAACAAAATGCGAGATTTGGGAGAAAAAGAAGGCGATGAGTAGAGGGAGATTATTCTATAGATTGCATAAATAATACTTGGCACAATTACTGTTTTTACGTTACTGTGATGGTTGGGTTTAAGGTTGGGGTGGGGTTAGGAGTTAAAAAATACAAATTAAGATTTTTCTAGTTAATGTTTCATATCGATAGGCTTCATATAGTAGCTACCAATCAAAATATATGGGGTAAAGCAAATTCACCAGCCTAGGTTATTGAAGTAAAGTTGGTTTTATATTCACACAATTGTTCAGTGACAACTTGTAACACGGTTCCTGTATCGTTTACTATGTTTCTTTGAATACTGGGTCTGAAATCTCATCTAAGGATGGCTTGAAAACAACATTAGCACTATTTAGTTGAATGTGAACAATGTTGTACTCTGATAATATGATTTCCCTATTTAGAATTAGCAAAGATAAATTTATTAAGGTATTAAGTTAACGTTAGTTAAGGAGAAAGTCTGAATGTGCGAATATAAAAACAACTTTACCTCAATGCATAGGTTTGCTGGCTGTGCCACAAGCTGTGGAAACAGCCCAATGAAAAGGCACTGAAAAAGTCAGTAAAGTCTAGATCGGATATGCGGCCAGCCGGAAGTGTGATGTGCACATCAATATAATAGCATTTTTTAATGACACTGTATAACAATAATTACAATTTTTACAGTACTGTCACGGCTGGGTTTAAGGTTGAGGTGGGCGCTAAAAAATTCAATATATTTGGGTAATTTAATAGATCAATAAATCATACTCGATAGGCTTTATATAGTGGCTACCAATCAAAATTTCTAGAGTAAAACAAATTTACCAGCCTAGGTTATTGAGGTAAAATTGGTTATATATTGACACAATCGTTGAGTGACAACTTGTGACACGGTTCCTGTATCGTTTACTATGTTACTTTGAATACTGGGTCTGAAATCTCATCTAAGTATGACTTGAAAACAACATTAGCACTATTTATATGACTGTGAACAATGTTGTACTCTGATAATATGAGTTCCCTATTTAGAATTAGCAAAGATATATGAGCAATTCCATGCAAATGTCAACCTTGCCATTAAAAAAAATAAAAGTTTCACCAAAATAGTGAAACTGTTTCTAGATTTTTTGTCTGAGCAAGTATTTTACATGAATTAAAAAATACTCAAAAATGTCTCTATTAGAGTTTTCAAACTATTATAACTGATTTACCAAAGTCACACTAACGGCATTTTCACATCTGTCATATCCATAACGAAGATTTTCCCTCATTAATGCAAAAATGTCAAATAAAACCAAATCAATCATTTTTGTTTTATAGTGAACCAACTCTTATTCTTTTGATTGGTATTGTTTCTTTTGGGTTGTACGGTTTAATACACAGAATTTCTACAAAGTAAGTTGTATACTGTAAACTCGCAGACGTTTTTGGTCAGATCCATAATGCATGTTTATTTTCCTAATTTAAAATATAAAAAAAGTTTACAGATTGATATTTGCTCCCAGAACTCTGTGGTTAGTTGTTTTAGAAAATATAAACAGATGTTTTAATATTATGTTAATGTATAGTTTCTCTGTAAATTTATGTTTTGAGATTTTACTGCAAATGTCACAACAATCGAGCAATTCCAGCGTCATTGATAAGTTAACATTGGTTAAGGAGAAAGTCTGAATGTGCGAATATAAAACCAACTTTACCTCAATGCCTAAGTTTGCTGGCTGCCATAAAGGACTGAGGATGTAATGCAGATGATTAATACAAACACTTCCAAGCACAGATTCCAGCTGAACCAGAGGTGTTTATAGAGGATTATGGTACATGAAAATGGGCAATGGATGGTACAATAGCAGCACAACTAAGAAGGAGAGAAAACACGGGATTACATGTGGCTTTCTGCCCCTTAATGTGATTTTCTTAATGACAGTTTTACCTTTTTATGCACTTCAGTGAGGACAGTGGCGGGGTTGAGATTAGAGAGAATGTATTTTCCCTCAAAAGCCGATTAGCCTGATTTGAAACAGAGCCAATTTGAGTCTATTCTGTTCCAATTCACACAGACTGGGCCGCAAAATGTAAAATAATGAGAGCAGTGCTTTGCGTTACCTAACATTCTGCCTGTTTTCATGCTACAGCTCCACGGTGTCTCATAAACCAACACATGTAAAGCAACAACATTCAAAGGCCTGCAGTTTGGGTGGTAGACTTACATTTGTATTTCAAAAAGCTTGACAGCCTTATTTTTTGAGTCGGTAAAGCAAATGAGCTAACATACCTTTCATTCCTTCAAACATCTGTAGAAACACACACGAGGACTTCCTCCAGGACTTCACCATTTCTTCTGCTGTTCTTGTCTGCCATCTGGTGGTTGTACAAGGACTCAAATTCAAGTGCTGCTAATACATGTAGACTCGTCCAAAACGTTATCGAGTGTATAAAAAAACACGTTTCGTCATTTGTGTTTACTGGCTAAATGTTGGCTTATGTGTATCATAAATCGCCCCCTATATACTCCTTCACCATCCTCTACATTTGTCCACTAATATAATCCACTTTCCACTTGTGAATGAAAACGAGTGAGTGAATTCGAACATTGATGGGATGCCGTTTTTTTTTAAACTTCTTGGTGAGGCCTTGTGATAGTTATTTAACATTTAGAGAGCTGTCTATGAAGCTATGTCTATGATTCAGATTTATGTCATGTAGGCCTCAAATGTTGCTTTAATTAAATAATAAGTTGTTTAGAAACGTACTAATAGATAGGATTCCGCTGTGGCATCTTGTGGTCAGACCGAAAATCATTTGACGCGCAAACCCACGGTGCATTATGGGTATTTTCTTGCTTTTGAGATTTTTATTCTTTTATATTTGAATGTTTCATGACATTTTGGTGCCTATAATCAGCTCTCTGATTTCACACACACAAAATAAGTCTCAATTTCGTGGGATTTTTGTCTCCCCTGTCTAAAACCATTTAAATTGTCTATTCACGTTTCTGACATGTTTGTAGCATGTTTGACACGTTACTAACACACTAGCAGTTTTAACACATGTTGATTACAGTTTTTTAACGTTGCTAGCATATATTAATGCACTGATAAAATTATTTAAAGGTAATCCCACAATAACATTTTAACTGAAAAATCATTGCTATGTTCTCAATACGAAATGAAGACATTTTAAAATGCCAAATATTGTATTATGCCACTATTTAAGAGTGGTCCCAAAGTATCTACTAAATTCTTACATGAAAAAGTGTCAATTTAAGGAGTTAACTAATTTAAGGCTGATTTAAGGCTGATTAATAGTTTTGCGTTAAGCGCACACGTATGCTGCAGCCTTCACGGGCCGCATAGACGCTGGCATGCGCCTCTCAAAAAATTTAACTACACGTCGCAACAATGCGTAGCGCAAGCTCTGTGATTGGTCGGCTTGGTATCGCTGACGAGAGTGGGCGGGGCCGAGAGCCGCGCCAACTAGTGTTGCCAACTTAGCAAGTTTTTTAGATTTAGCAACTTTCCTTACTACCCTAGCAACTTTTTTTTTTTTTTGCAAAAAGCACCTAGCAACACATTTAGCAATTTTTAACATTCATTTGGCTACTTTTAGCTATTTTTAAAAAGTAACTCAAAAGAGCGCAGCTGCAGGTTTCACTCAACACACACACACACACATATCACATTCAAGTTAAATTGCTAGCTCAGTGTTTTTCATAACTGTTAATTTACTGAAATTTGTTAACATGTATAATTGTTGGTAATTTAGGTATCAATGAATTCCAATAGTGCTATAATCGTTGTCACTTTCACAAATGTGTTAATTTCACAAGTTCAATATAGTATCAAGTACACAAGCTGTGATTGTTTTAAAAGAATGTAACTGTTCAATATCATTTTTTATTTAAAAATAAAACATTCCTATCAAAAAGTGTATTTTACAAATAGTCAACAACATACAAATCAAAATGGACATATTTCAAATAATGTTTTTGCTGACATGGCCAGTCAATATGAGAAAACCAATTATTTTGTGTATAACATAAAGATGTAGTTTTGAGTTGCGATTACGCCATGACATCATCACATAATATGTTAATAAGAACCTATTTATTGTGCATTTGGATGAAATGTTTTAATATAATATAATTGTAACCCCACCGGTCTTACGCCACCCAACCCGTTCCGAGTTGGTATCGAATCAGCAATCTTCCGCATGGGAGTCGGGTGCTCTACCAAGGAGGCTAAAGACCATGGCCTCTAGTGTTTGTCACCAGAGCACCTCTAGAGGTCAGATGAGTGAGGTTTACCTGCACAGCACTTACTAGCTGGCCTCCATTACACTCACCCCCCTAAACCTCACTCCCATTCGGGTCACGGCACCAATGTAACCCCGCCAGTCCTACACCACCCAACTCGCTCCGAGCTGGTATCGAACAATCAACCCTACGCATGGGAGTCGAGTGCTCTACCAAGGAGACTAAAGACCATGGCCTCTAGTGTCTGTCGCTAGAGCACCTTTAGAGGTCTCAGGAGTGAGGTTTACCTGCACACCACTTACTAGCTGGCCTCCGTTACATAATACACGGCGCCTCAGAGTAGAGACATGATGGGCTTACCCTTGTCAGATAATATGTGATGACGACACTGATATGCAAATTAGTGCGTGGCGTCATCTGTCAACATTTAGCTACTTTTCATTAAAAAATAGTTAGCAACACTGGCACAAACCCGTTGGAGCAAGTGTTTACTAAAGTCGAGTTCCGTGAAGGAGCTCCAGCTGGAAAGTTTTGCTTTGCTTTTACCATGTGATTAAAGTTGTTGCCCGTCCGCCGGTTCCAGCCACTTGCACATTAGGGTAGCGTTCAGAAAAAGGAACATAAAAACCTCACTGCCAGCTAGCATTTCAGAAGTGTTTCAGAGCAACACAAACAGCATGCAGAAGTATAAATGCATAAGTACATGCAAGGCATGCACCGTGGGTCACGCTGATCACTCGACGCAAAAGTATAAACAAGGCTTTTTACTTCTGCGTCAAGCGCACTTGTATGCTCTGGTGCAGCCTTTGTGCGGTCTCATTGACTTGAGTAGCCATGGGTGACACAGATGCTGACGTGCACCTCTCAAAAACGACGTGTAGCGCAAGCTCTGTGATTGGTCGGCTTGGTGCTGAGAGCCGCAAGCCCGATGGAGCAAGTGTTTACAAGTGTCGAGTCCCATGAAGGAGCTCCAGATGGAGACTTTTGATTTGTGTTTACCTTATGATTAAAGTTGTTGCATGTCCACCGGTTTCCACCTCTGAATGAGCGAGTTTAAGCTACTTGTAGCATTTAGAAAAAAAACTAAATACCTGCGAAGAAACATGACATAGAGGGAAAAAAACCTACTGCCACCTAGTGTTTCAGAAGTGACAATGCAGAGCAACACAAACAGCACAAAGAAGAATAAATGCATGACCAAATGCAATGCAGGCACCGTGGGTCACGCCGATCACTCGACACAGAAGTCTTGAAGGCCTAAATCTGAATGTTAAATGAATGTTGAATGCCCACTTTAATTGGTTTTCAAACAGCAGACTGTGACTTAGTCCCTGTTGTGCAAGTTGCAACAATTCCACTGGCTTGCTTGGTTTTGAAACTGCAGAGCTGCGGATTGATGGATTTACTCTTCAGTGTTTGGACTTTCAGCAGTGAAAATTAAACCACACTGAACTGAACTAAACTAAACTTTAACTCAGAAAACTGGACTGACAGTTTCAATTTACAAGATCTTCTATGTTAAGCTGCTTTGACACAATCTACATTGTAAAATCTCTATAGAAATAAAGAGGAAATGAATTGAATTAAATCCCACTTTATACACTCCATTAATAAATTCAATTATTGCGCACTGTGTAGGCTAAAAAGGTATCAAAACTGACAATAAACTACGTTTGAATACAAGTATGCTAACCCTAATCATTTAAAGGATTTCCTCACTTCACCAAAATGTCTAATTTGGATGACAACATTTATTTAATATGTGTAGAAATCACAGTACAACACTTAATTGGAGTCAAGATGTTTATTTCTCGTCTTTCACATTCAAGCATTTATAATGCATTTTAGATATCCTGAAGAGAAAGCAAACGGGATCGAGTAGCCCAACTTAAACTTTGCAAGTAACCACGTATTTACACATTCGCTGAGAGCCACGATGATGTGATCCATTCCGAATAACAGACTCGAACATGACCTTACATTCGCATGTGAGAGTTCACACAGGAAGAATATGGAAGGCTATCGGGGCCAAAAGTCTTCAAACTAAACACATGAAACTTGATTGTGTCAAGTACAACAGCCAATGAAATAGCTGTATTTGTGACTATATTTGCTTCTGAGATACAAATGTACACTGTGATATATGTATATAGATGTCAGATGTGTTTATTTGAAGAATATTGTAATAGTACACTGGCAGGCACAGTACCAATGCAAATGTAAGCATAATATCACCTTTCATAAAAATTCACCACCTCAACATGGTGAATAACATTCAAAATTGCTGTCTCAACAAGGTCAAACTGTGTGTTGATCAAATTTCATGTTTCTTTCAAAAACCTTTGGCATCAACTCTCTTTCATACAAAAGAAAATCACAATGTAATGCGGGCAGATGACGTTTTAGCACCGTTTCACCAAGAGTGGGTGATGAACAGCATCACACAGCTGTCGGAGTCTTGTACTCAATCCTTTTCTAGTCTGCTAACATAATAAACAAGCCCTCCAAAAAGGAAAACTGTGATACATACAGAGAAAAATCACAATAGAGGTTTTAATGTTAGCATAAAAGCATGTCTTTTGCAGTAGTATGAAATATGCACTGTTATAGTTCCGTTTTAAGACCTCTATAGATTACAGAATGATTACTTCTCTACAGATTAACCATGTGCCAATGTACTATGTCAAATCTGAAGTTTAACAGAACCCAGTATTGCTTTGCACTGCAAAAAAAAATCCTAAAAGAGATAGTTCACCAAAAAATGAAAATGCTGTGAACGTTTACACACCCTTCACTCGTTTCAAACTTTCTTTCTTCTGTTAAAAACTAAAGACGATATTTTGAAGAAAGCTGAAGACCTGTAAGGGTAACGTCTATAGGATTTGTTTTTCCTATGGGAGTTACAAACTTTCAGCTTTCTTTAAAATATCTTCTTTTGTGTTTAATGGATGAAAGAAACTCAAAAGGTTTGGAACCATCTGGGATAGAGTATACACGACCAGAAAAAAGTCTTGTTGCCTATCTATTTTTAGGAACAACAAATAATAACTTGACTTCTAGTTGATCATTTGGTATCAGAACTGGCTTATCTGAAAGGCAAAGGTCTCTAGATTTCGCTTCTTACCAAAATAAAACATGATCATGTCTTGATTTTTAATTGTTTAATTAGGACAGTAAAGGTCTGAGTTTGCTTAGACACAAGTCTTGTCACTTAACAGAAATAATGTACAGTATAGAATATAAAGTCATGGTGCAGTGGGAAATAATATTGTGTATGACTCCCATGAGCTTGAACGACTGCCTCCATACATCTCTGCAGTGACTCAAATAACTTAGAATTTAAAGTTATCTGGAATGGCAAAGAAAGCATTCTTGCAGGACTTACAGTTCATCAAGATTCTTTGGATTCTTCTTCAATGCCTCCTCCTTCATTTTACCCCAGACATGCTCAGTAATGTTCATATCTGGTGACTGGGCTGGCCAATCCTGAAGCACCTTGACAAAGTTCTTTGCTTTCAGGAACTTTGATGTGGAGGCTGAAGTTTGAGGAGCAGCGCTATCCTGCTGAAGAATTTGCACTCTCCTGTGGTTTGTAATGTAATGGGCAGCACAAATGTCTTGATACCTCAGACTGTCGATTTTGCCATCCACTCAGCAGATCTCTCACATTCCCCCATACTAAATGTAACCCCAAACCACGATTTTTCCTTCACCAAACTTGACTGATTTCTATGGAAATCATGGCTCTATGCTGGTTCCAACAGGTCTTCTGCAGTATTTGTGAGGATTGGGATGCAGTGCAACAGAAAAATCTACCTTCTGCCACTTTCCCAATTGATCAACTAGAAGTCAAGTTATTATTTGTTGCTCTTACGACTGGGATCGACGACAAGACTTTTGTCAGGTAGTGTATGTTCATTATGTGGGGGTGAACTATTAAATGACCTGATCCAAATCAACACCCAAACCGGATAAATACATTCAAGCTGAAGTGCAGGTCCATCAGTCAAGAATCAAATCCGCAAGTTTCAGCCCATGTTATGACATTAGTTTGAACATTAAATGATTTCTGATTTGGGACGTCTATAGCATGCATGCGGGACTGTCACATATGGAATTAAATGTGGCCTAATTAAACAATTCATGCATTCAAACAACTCTAATTGTAAAGTGCAATTATAGCAATGAAAAATAAAACTTATAAAGAGGGTTATACAATAAGTCTCAAAATCACACAACATGGTATTTACAATTTCACAATGGTCCCGCTTAATAAGAACAAAGCAATCAATCAAACAAACAATGCAGTGCATATTCAAATGAAAACATTAGCACAATAAAAACAGACATTCAGCAACAAATGATGCCGTAAAACATCTCTGTACATCACTGATGATCACTTATTGGCCAGTAGAGGGCAGTGATGTGCAAGAACGTGTATTCTCCAAGGCAGGGGTGGGCAAACTCGGTCCTGGAGGGCCGGTGTCCTACACAGTTTAGCTCCAACACTAATCAAACACACCTGAACAAGCTAATCAGTGTCTTCAAGATCACTAGAAATCCATAAGCAGGTGTGTTTGATTAGAGTTGGAGCTAAACTGTGCAGGACACCGGCCCTCCAGGACCGAGTTTGCCCACCCCTGCTCCAAGGTATAAAAAGCACAAGTAATAAAATTAGCAGTTTTTCACATTCAAGGTTAAAGTGAAAAACACAGCAACCAAATAGCAAAGCATAGCGCGCAATGAATTCCATCACAAATCACTCTCATATACACAGTCACATATCAAGCACTAAAAGGTGTCCTGGACAGAATATTTTTAAAGTTATTAGAGGTGTCCAAACTCAGTCCTAGGGCCGGTGTCCTGCATATTTTAGTTCCAATCACAGTTAAACACACCTGAACCAGCTAATCAAGCTCTTTCTAGGTACACTAGAAACTTGCAGGCAGGTGTGTTGAAGGAAGTTGGAGCTCAACTATGCAGGATATTGGCCCCCCAGGACCGAGTTTGGATACCTCTACTCTATATGCCTATGAAAAGTAAAACATGACCAGAAAATGAACTCGACAGCAAAGACTGCTCAACTCTGAACAAAATAAAAAGATAACATTTTAAACCAGCCTAAGATGTTTTTCCCAGTATTGTTCGACTGGTCTCCCATCCTGACCAGGTGTTAAGTGCCTATAACCGGTCAGAAATAAGACCACCAAATCAAGTCAAATTAAATTAAGCCCAATGTATACTGTATTGTATCAGTCAAAAGCATTGCCTTTCAAAGTAAACCCCATTAAACAGCACGGACGAATGCTTAACACACTGAAAAAAAGGACTCATTGGATTTACTATTTGTTGCAAACAATTTATATGGGCTGAATTTAAACAAATTAAATTTAGTAATGTTCAACTTTGCTTGAATTCAGCCCTAATAAATTGTTTTCAACCATGTACGGCTATTTTCCTTTCCTGAATATGTTTAAGCAATAAAGGTATCTTTGTATTCATTTAAACTAGAGTTGTAGGTATTTTCTAATCCCTTCATTATTTATCTATTTTGGTTACCGACAGAAGTGTATTGTTGCTCTGTCTACTCAATCTTTTTGGAATGAACTAATGGCTTGGACAAGTGTTGCCACCTTGTGGACAAAGCAAGCAGTGCAATGAAAAATAAAAATTCAAGTTGCACACACAAGTTTGTCCGTTTACAACGATTGGGCAGCAAACATACAATATGTGCACATTATTCAGTGGAAAAAGTGTGAGTTATCTTAAGTATACCTTGGTCTTTAAAACGTTTTTTTTTTCTGCTGGCAAGTCACATACATATACATACATGTTAAAATAGACAAAAAAATTAAGTTATCTTAAAATTCAGATATTTAATATTCAAGTTATGAAATTCAAATTAAGAAATTCAAATTCAAAACAATTGTTAATGGCATATAATTTTCAGTTTTATTAAATTACAATTGCTAACAATTCAAATTAACATGATTCAGATTCAGATTGTTTCTTCATATTTTAAGCTCCATATTCACACACCTTGGATTTTAGTAATAACATACTGTATGGTCGCAAATGGCCTTTTTTTTTTTTTTTTTTTCAATAATTAGTTTGTCCACAAGGTGGCAATGATGACTTGAAGGAGTGGATTCACATAGTAGTTGATTCACAAAAACTGCATAAATGGAACTGACTGGAAACAAGTGACAATGGAAACCCCTGTGCAAGAGGTTGTATACAGTAGCTCAACTCATCGGTACAACTCTAGCTTGAAAGAATACAAAGACATTTATATGGGACATACCCCGTTGTGGGAGAATACTCACAAAGCACACATCATTTGTGTCATTTCTAGTCCAAATATATAAAAAGTCTTAAATCAAGAGGCATTTTCTAGACAAGCAAAAAAATATCGTTTTGTTTTCAGAAATAATAAATCAGAATTAAGTGGGTTTTTCCTGTATAAATAATCTGCCAATGGGGAGAGTAAAATATTCTTGTTTTTGGTTTAAAATAAGATTATTTTGCTCACCCCATTGGCAGATTATTTCGCTTTTTTATGGTATTTTTAGATATTTGGACTCAAAACAAAACCACAAAAAATGTAAAATTATATAAGAAAAGCACTGAAATGACATACGAATTAAATGTCTGTATACACAACTTAAGTATACTTTGAAAAGCTTGCCTTCAACTGTGCACACTACACACATTAAAACACAAATATATTTGGGCTTTAGATGTTAGATTCAAACAAACGGCAATACGTCAATAAAACCCCAAGCTGAGTGCTTTTGAATGAACTTCACACAGTGTCCATGGCAAACTCTCTGCGCAGCACTCAGAGTGAAACATTCATTTGGTCTCGTTCCAAAACGCAGTCTCAGTATCCCAAAATTCGCTCTGTCCACCAACAGGGACCCTGCAACTCTGTAATGAGGAGAAAAGCAGTGCACGATACAATCAATGGCGCCATTAAACTCTTGAGGTCAAACCGCAAACGCTCTGCAAACAGCAGCACGGATCCATCCAGAATGTGGCATTTTCGAAGTTCTGTGCTGATTACGGAGCGTTAATAAATCTTTGGCTGAATGTAAATGTCCTGCTATGAGATGGATGTGAGAAACCCTCAATCCTCCCAAGCCTTTTATTTCTCCTGAGCTGAGAGCGAGTGTCACACAAAGCAAAAAAAAAAAATGGCGTAGCTGTACCCTGTGCATTAGAAAGATGACAATACAAGACTATCTTTCCAAACCTGATAGCGGACGCATAAAACGGACATTGTCCTCAGCAGAAGACCTTTTCTGAGAAAAACGCTGACTTAAAAGACCTCTAGCTCTTTGAATATGACAGCAAACATGGCTATGTCAAGATAGAAAGTCTGTGTAACATATATACAGTACATTTATCTACAGTATATGATCAAGTGTCAATTTCGAGGGCAAAAAAATTCAAGAATAAAGGTTTATGTTGGTAAAAAAAGGTGAATTTGATCCAACTCAAATCTGCAGCAAAAAAAATGAGGAAGTTTTTCGCCCTTCAGAATAGACTATATCTGTTTAAATGAGTGGATTTCGCTAATGTAACACTGAGAAGAGGAAACCAAAAATGCTTGAAGCAAAAACGCAGATGAAGCAAAAACGCAACATTCAGCAAAGAAACATTCATCTGAAGAGTGCACTCGCAGCAAACGCACAATACCTTGCGAATAAAACCTCTATTCACTCTCTCTGAGTGTGTGACTGTTTGAAGGCAAGCATGAGATTGTGGCTCTGAAAATGAGGGAGGTAGAGACTTTGCTTCAGCTGCGATCATCTATTGGACTCCCCAGTGTGTTTGCTCCTACAATCTGTTCCCCTTCTGCTGTCAGTCAGTCACAGAGCCAAATGAGCCCACCCAATTCAAACAGGCTGTCCCACTTTCACTCTTTTTTTTTTTTTGTTTGTTTGGTTATGATGTCATCACTTCCACACGTGTGACCCAAGCATTGGATTTGACCCAGGCGCAGCTGTACCGCCCATGGACTGCCCGTATCCCATCACGTTATTGGCACCGTAGAAATTCATTCCTGCCATGTGTTGAGTCATCTGCGTGAGAGAGACAACAGAAATAGTCATTACAAGCAATTAAACGAAAACAACCATGACACTGACATTTGTTGTTTTCATTTGTTTTCCCTCATGATTTTATTTGACGTGTATTGTTGCATCCCAATATGCATACTGTCCATCCTGTATAGCAGTGGTCCCCAACCTTTTTATCACTGCGGACCGGTCAACACTTGACAATTTGACCGCGGCCTGGAGAGGGTAGATTGCTAGGCGATCATCAACCTTTTTCTTAGAAGATGACAAGCTGCCAAAACATTACTAGTATGGATATAACACGGATGGCAGTTATATCTGCGGGCGCTGCGGATAATCCGTGGGTCGGATAATAAAAAATACATTATGATTAATTGCGGGTGGGTCGCGGGGGGATGAGTGTAATTATTAATGATTTTTGCTTTGTATTTTTTAAACACATTTGTTAAAGCAGAAATGGAGGCGAACCCGATCTGAGAGAAGCTTAAAAAGGCAGAATTAAAAACAAAACAAAAGGAAGGAAAGAAAAATGCTGTGTGGGAGCATTTTAGCAAAGGTTAACAAGGATGAACCAAATGCTGGGTATGTAATAGGTAGGCCCACACGGAATCTGCGCACGCAGCGTTCCACAGATTTCGGCAGATTTTTATCCCATCATTAAGTGTATTTATTTACTTGTGTAAATTTTTATTTGTTCTGTTTTTAAATTAATTTCAGTCATATTATTGATTAATATGAAATTGTTTAAATTATTTATTTACAATACAGTTTGTAAAGTAATATTTTCTGTCTTTTAGTTGAGATATTACATGAGAGACTTGCTTTGTTTACCAATGTATAAGTGGATCTAATTGGATTTGCATTGTAAACATTAAATAAGAGTTCAAAATGTATTTTTTTTATTTAATATATGAAGTTTTTAATTACGACACTCCCAAAATCATTCCGCATAAATCCGCAGATTATCTACTAAATTCTGCGCAGAAATAGCAAAAAATATCCGCAGATTCTGTCTGGCCCTAGGCTATGCAATGGCTGTAAAGCACTTCATATGAAAGCCACAAGACCAGTAGCTTAAATATGAAACATCATGTGTGTCCTAAGTCAGGCAGGCATTTTAAGTTCTTACATTCATCAGGACAGCAAAATATACCACTGGAAGTTGCGAGGATGCATGTGTGGACCTGTGCTGCCTTGATATACATTACGCTCCTTCCATGTTGTCTCTGGCAAGGGATGAATCTGCTGTTAATAACAAACGATCCACGCTGACCTATCATCATGGTATTGTAATTACTGCTCTAAAATATGTTCCTTTTAAATGTCTGGGTAAAAAAACAACAAAATACATTGTTTTCCAATATATATATATATATATTTTTTTAAAATTTAAAATATTTTGGAGCAGTAAACATGTCAGGCTAAATAATGAAAATAAATCATTGACTTCTGCAGTCTTCATTAGTTTCAAAAACACTGATTTCTTTACAATTTAAAATGGCATCTTTGGATATCTTTTCTACAGGAGATGCTGTTGTCCTAAAAAACAACAAAAAAAGGAAATAAAAAATCTTACACGTACCTTAGGAACGGTATTACACAAACTTTTGGTGGTTTTTTTCCAAACCACGAAATACCTTGAAAACGGTTATTCTCCCATGCCCAAACAGCAGCTACGCTAATTATTTTATTTATTCTCTATTTTCACCTGGGGATACTCATCCCGAGGCCTCTAAAGATTGTGCAGCACCATTAATGTGATCCAAGACATGTGAAGAAATGATGCAAAGGCATCAATAATCCTGGACCAGGCCGCTTCCTGAGCTGATGCTGTGGCGATCATGGAGGAGTGGAGAGCATGACACTGATTCCTGAAAGACTTCAGTGACAGACGAGTCTTCGCATTAATCCCGAGTGCCAGCCTGTACACCCACCGGTGACCTACACACACCTGCAGCTTCTCCATGACGGATGTCCAGCGTTCTCCAGCCTCCGGCGTCTAGACTGCAGCTCTGCACAGGAAGTTTGGCCAGAGGAGAAATGGTCGTGCCCACTTGAGCCTGGTTTCTCTCTAGGTTTTTTTCCTTCACTTTCATCAATTGATGAAGTTTTGTTCCTCGCCATTGTTGCCACTAGCTTGCTTGGTTTGGGACTTGTGGAGCTGCGGATTGATGGATTTACTCTTCAGTGTTTGGACTTTCAGCAGGGAAAATTAAACCACACTGAACTGAACTAAACTGAGCTTAATCTCTGAAAACTAGACTGACAGTTTCAATTTACTAGAACTTCTATGTTAAGCTGCTATGCCAAAATCTACATTGTAAAAGTGCTTTAGAAATAAAGATGAACAGAACTGAACGTTTCTGTAACTGATACAAGTTTTATTTATGGAGAAAATTAAAAGCACTGCAGTGTTTGGGTGTTCTGTGTGTTTGTCTGAGATAAATAATCTATCGAAATCTGTATATTCAATACAAAGTATGAAGCTGATCGGTAAGTTCTTGTCACGTGACTCGCGAAACTGGGCGCTTTCCCTCCTTTTGGAAACAACAAACTTGAGCATGGAAAAGATGCGATATGTGAACCCGCCGTCGTTTGCGATCTCCAGCAGTTGACCTTGTTCTTGCACAGACATGCTGGATTGACCCGATTTGTTGATAAATGGGTATCCATTCCTTGGCAGTTCACAGGTCCTTCATTGGGCCTTTTCCCATTTGCAAACTTCCAAGAGACATCTGTTACTTACTCGTTTTGCTAGCTTGTGGGTTAAATTTTGGTGCTCAAGTGACCAAGATGTAACCGAAAGAATATGGTAATTTTTTCTTAATAAAAGATCATTCAGACTCAGATAATAAATAAAGCGTAAATAATTAAGGATTTCTTGTGCGGCCTGATACCAATTGATCCACAGACTGGGGGTTGGGGACCACAGCTATAAAGTATTCAAAAATAGAAGTAGTATGTCCCAAAACATAGTATGTTGAAATGAGTATTCCTAAAGTTACCCAGATGGTGTACTATTTCCAGTAGAAAATCAAAGTGCAGATTTGTGTGCACGCTAACCCCTAACATTGCCCACAATGCATTGTGTATTGGACATGAGTTCAACTAGAACAACAAACACTGGTAAAAATATGAGATGCAAAAAAGAAATAAGGGAAAACAGCATTAGAACAACACCAGTAAATGATCATTCACTTGTGATTTCTGTACGAACTAACTCTGTATCATGTATTTTGCTGCAAAGACTACAAAATGGATTTGAGCTGAATGCACCAGAAATGTTAAGTGCAATGAATGTAAACAAAGCCTAAACCATTTGCTTGTTACCTGGCTGATGTTCCACTGCAGCTGTTGGGCCTGCTGTGCTCCATATGCCTGCTGAGGAATTGCTGTCATGTTTCCCATCATGCCGTTCTGCATTCCCATTACACCGCCCTGCACCCCTGCCATGTACGGAGGAGCAGCTGCCACTCCGGGTTGCGGCATGACACCTGCCTGTCCCACTATGTTCATATGTGGAGCCATCATAGGTCCCATCATGCCCTGCTGGGCACCCAGGGCCTGGTATTGGCCATATCCTGCAGCAGGAACGTAGCCCATCTGGGTTGCTCCCATGTACATGCCAGCTGAAACAGAAGAACATGTATAAACTGTACAGAACAACAGAAAGCGGCTCTATTTCGTTCTTAATCTGATCTTACCATGAGCAGCCATGTTTGTTTTTGGCGCTGTACTGCTGTACAGGGACAAGATTGAGTCCTTGGATAACTTCTTTCCACCGTCGTCACTTTTGGTTGGAGGATCAAGGAACAGACTGAGGTTTTCGGGCACTGATGCTGCTACCCGTCCAGTGGGCATGGACCCTGAGCTAGGCTACAATAAAAAAAACAAACAAACAAACAAACAAACAAGCAAACAAAAATCACTTGTCTGTAATGGATTAGGGGAGCATGGTGGCTCAGTGGTTAGCAATGTCGCCTCACAGCAAGCAGGTTGCTGGTTTGAGTCCCAGCAGGTCCAAATGGCGTTTGTGTGTGGAGTTTGCATGTTCTCCCCGGTTTTCCCCACAATCCATCTGCTGCGCAAAAACATATGCTAGAATAGTTGGTGATTAACTTCTCTGTGGTGACTCCTGATGCTGTATATAAGGGACTAAGTTGAAGGAAGATGAATGAGTGAATGAAATGGATTAATCACGCCAAAATATAATAATGAATCAAAATAATAATTCATTGGTGTAATTTTATATAATCATGACGCACATGTCCACATATTTGAAAGATGTTATTTCAACTTAACCTAAGCTAAATTAATTTTGAACCAATAAGATAAAAACACTTCAATATGAATTATCTTGTGAATTGACTAGTGTTGGGCAAAGATGAATCATGATTAATCGCATACAAAATAAAAGTTTGTTTTGACATAATATATGTGTGTATATATTTATACAACAGTTCTGTCTGGTTCTCGAATCTGATTGGCTGATAGCTGTGTGATGTTCTGCAATAACAGCACTCAGACAGCCTTTTCACCCTTGTGTATTACTCCGCCCACTTGTAGCAGTGCGATATGGCTATATATACACAATATACATATATACATACATATATATACATATATATACATATATATATATATATATACATATATATATATACATATATATACATATATATATATATATATACATATATATATATATATATATATATATATATATATATATATATATATATATATATATATATATATATATATATATATATATATATGTATATATATATATATATATATATATATATACTATATAAACAAGCTTTCTGTTTCAACCTAGCACTAGATATTGCCAATTTTGCAATAATCAATCTTATTCTCTTATTTCTCTTAATTGGGAACTTCACCCAATTCAAACCAAACTTAAAAACTATTTTCAGTCTGTGTGAATCAGAAGCTTCTGAGACTTCAGTATGTTGATGTACTTCCAACTAAAACAGAATATTGATTAGAGGGTGGGGCTGTCTTATTGCACACCATTCTCTCGTAGCAAATAAACAGTAAGAGGGGTGTGGTTAAGAATATTGAGGCTGAACAGTCAAACTGACGTCAACAGAAAAGGATGACCACTCCAAATGTGAACGGTCAAAATTTGACAAACAAACTTTCTATTTCAGTGAATTTACAATGTGCTCTAGCAAGATAAACACACCCATCATTGTAGAAAGTATTCATGTAGCCCCAACTCAAAAAGTTCATTCTCTCTTGAAAACTCTTTACCGTGCTCCTGGCAGAGTTTGAGCTGCTGACAGCTGCAGGCAGAGAACTGAAGAGGTCGAGGGCAGGACTAATTTCAGTACTTGGTTTGCCATTGGTCACTGGAGCTTGAGGTGCTGGGGCATCTAGGAAAGATAATTTTAATGTAAAATGTCTATACTGACATGGTTGTTCTGAAGAGTGTACATATGTTAGCATGTTACCTAGTCCTAGTAAGTCATTGACAGACTGTGACTGTTTCTTTGGAGTGTTTTTGAACTGTTGTGGCTCGTCCTTTTTCTGCAAGACAAACAAGTGTATAGTTTATGTGTTATTTAGTGATGACATCAATTTAATCAATACAAAGTTCCTACAGGAATTTATAATGTGTCTATATATTTTGCTACTGTTTTATATTTTGCTACACAGTCCCAATTTTGCTATTTTGTAAACTGAAAACTGCTATTCTAATAACCCATTAAGAAATTCCTGAAGGAAAACATGACATTGAGTTTTCAAGGATTTAGGTTTATAAACCAGCAGTTAGCAATAAGGGGGATTATTTTATATATATATATATATATATATATACATTTAAATGAATGAATAATAATAAAATTACACACATATAATATAATATAATATAATATAATATAATATAATATAATATAATATTAGGCAGAGGGTTGCTGAAGAACTACTGAGAGATTTCAGCTGCTGTCTGGGCTTTCACTGACTTTCTACACCTCCCTTTCTTCATGTGTTCAATATTTTTTCCCTGTGTCTTTTCATTTATTACACATAACTTCATTTGTAAACTAGTTTGATTTTTATTCTTTTCATATGTATTTCTTTGGTTGTTACCAACATCTGGTGAAAATTACAAGTCAACAGCACCATTAGAATATGTTTTCTGAGAAAAATAATGATGTGTTCAATACGTATTTGATACTTAATAGTATAAATATAAAATTACATTAAATTATTACTATAACTATTATTACATTTAATGATTAAATTAATTATTTATATTGTCCCCCATAATGTTGTTTTCATTTGAGGAAGATGCCATTCAAGAGAGCTCTGAACCATAGTGAATCAATTAAGTTTAAAAATACAGTTTCTGTTGATATAAAAAAGGGTTGAAAAGAAGCAGCTTTGTCACAATTATAGGAGAAACACCTGACATCGCATAGCCTTAAATGCTGCATTAAACAACAAAAGGCCTTTGAGTCCAAAAGATTGAGAGCTATTGTTATAAACACCTGAACAGCACAAACACAGAAACCCACCAGCTTCATCTTTTCAAAAACAACGGGAGCCTCTTTTGTTACGGTTTCACTCTTTTCTTTCTGAAAATGGAAAAGAATGTTATTATAGTACAAAATCAAAGTGACAATAAAAAAAAATGAGATATTTTTATGCCACAATCTCAGGACTTACCCTGAATGACTGGATGTCAATGCATTTATCCATATATTTTTTCTTATCATATTTGTCACGGATAAAAATCTCAGCCGCTCTGTATGGTGTGGCTTAAGGAAACACAGTATGAGGGAGAATAGAGAGAAAGAGAGAGTTTTGAGTTTATTGTCATATCAGCTTCTCTGGCCATGCCATGGCAAAATCGGATAAAATTTATAAACATTTTATAAATATCACTTTTCTAGAATAAAAAAGGTTGATAACGATAAAAAGACATCAACAGCAATAAATAATACATAAAACAAGAGAAGTCAAAAACTGTTTTTTAAGATTTACTTACAGTATGATCAAAATTCTACCATTTTTGGTAGTAAATATTTCCATTAAAATCTCGCCAAGTTAAAATTGTTGTCTGATAAAATTAAAAATATGGCATTACAAAAGTATATGCTTAACAGTTTTTCAGCTATTGCAATATTGACATTTTGGAGGAGCTTCTCCTTTGAGTAAATTTCCATGAGTAATGGTAACATTTTACTTGAATGGGTGTTCATAAGGCTGTCATGACACCTTTATAATCATGACATCACATGAATGTGAAAGAGTTATGTATGCTTATAACAAATGTTATCAAGTGTCATTTGCTCAGTTATGTCATTTTAAATGCAAAAGTGACATTATTTGTTATGACAACCTGAGATAAAAAATACATTATAACTCATTTTCTGTCTTTGTCTTGACAACTTTTCATTCATAATTTTTTTTTCACAGCAGAATGAACTACCAACTACTCCAGCATATGTTTTACGCAACGGGTGCCCTTCCAGTTGCAACCCATCACTGGGAAACACCCATACACTCTCATTCACACACATACACTACGGACAATTTAGCTTACCCAATTCACCTATAGCGCATGTCTATGGACTTGTGAGGGAAACCAGAGCACCTGGAGGAAACCCACACCAACATGGGGAGAACGTGCAAATTCCACACAGAAATGCCAACTGACTAAGCCGGGGCTTGAACGAACAACCTTCTTGCTGTAAGGCGATTGTGCTACCCACTGCTATATTTTATATTTATAGATTTTTTTTTTACCTCAACTACTGTGGTAAACGCTTAATTTGTAATTAAAACGTCATTAAATATTAATTACACTCTTTAAAAAATTTGACAGATAAATGACACTTATAATGAGGCATGTTAATGAAAAATGGTTTGTTCCACTGAAAAAGTGATCAGAAAAATATTGATGACACATTCATAATGGCTTCATGACAAGTTAGAATTATTAGCCCCCTTTGATTTTTTTTTCTTTTTTAAATATTTCCCAAATTATGTTTAACAGAGCAAGGAAATTTTCACAGTATGTCTGATAATATTTTTTCTTCTTGAGAAAGTCTTATTTGTTTTATTTCGGCTAGAATAAAAATAGTTTTTAATTTTTTAAAAGCCATTTTAAGGTCAAAATGAATCGCCCCTTTAAGCTATATATTTTTTTAAGAGTCTACAGAACAAACCATCATTATACAGTAACTTGCCTAATTACTCTAACCTGCCTAGTTAACCTAATTAACCTAGTTAAGCCTTTAAATGTCACTTTAAGCTGTATAGAAGTGTCTTGAACAATATCTAGTCAAATATTATTTACTGTCATCATGGCAAAGATAAAATAAATCAGTTATTAGAAATGAGTTATGAGTTAAAACTATTATGTTTAGAAATGTGTTTAAAGAAATCTTCTCTCCGTTAAACAGAAATTGGGGAAAAAATAAACAGAGGGGCGAATAACTCTGACTTCAACTGTATTTATGACAAGTTTTGCTATCTTATTAATGTCAAGTTGTCATAACAAAAAATATCATGTTTGCATTTAAAAATCACATAAATGAGCAAATGACATTTAATAACAGTTGTCATAAGCATAAAAATTTATTCGCATTTCTTATGAATACACCCTCCAAGTAAAGTAGTTACCGTATAACCTTAAAACATGCATGTATACATGAATGCATTATATGAACTAAAGGATACTGGTCCGTCTCTGGCCGTTGGAAGCACTCTGGTAAAAAGGCCTCATATAGTCTCCGAGCTTTGGCATTGCCCATTTCCTGAACAGACTGAGCACAAACATAAACATAAACATATCTATATCATCCATACACTGTGATGAAAAAAAATGGTGCACTTTCTATGGGAAAGCTCACCTGTATCTGCTCTTGAGTCCACTGATCCAGGTTTACGGATTTCACTCGTGAGATGTGAACACCAAGATTCCGGTGGATTCCAGCACAGCGGATACAAATGAAGATTCCAAGATTCCAGGACGCCCATCTGGGACCTGATGGAGAAAGAAAAAAAAAGGGAAAAAAAGGGCAATTTTTTTAATGTATTTTTTCACAGGCAGGACTACAGTCAGTTTACCATCAGTCTACCATTTTATTTACTACAAAATAATGAATTCATTCATTCAATTTATTTTCAGCTTAGTCCCTTTATTAATCTCGGGTCACCACATCAGAATGAACCTCCAACTTTTCCAGCATGTGTTTTAGACAGCGGATGCCCTTCCAGCTGCAACCTATCACTGGGAAACACACATACACTCCCATTCACACACATAGTCTATGGCCAATTTAGCTTACCCTATTCCTCTATAGCGCATGTGTTTGGACTGTGGGAGAAACCGGAGCACCCAGAGGAAACCCACTCCAACACAGGGAGAACGTGCAAACTCCACACAGAAATGCCAACTGACCCAGCCGAGGCTCAAACCAGCCTCCTTCTTGCTGTGAGGCAACAGCAATATACACTGCGCCACCGCGGTGCCCCTTCAAATTTGCACCTTCATTTTTATTTGATGTTTCATTTTATAATTTTTTTTGTTGCTCTAATTTATTCTACAAATACATTGAGGGTTAAAATATATACAAATACAGCTGAGAGTAGGGATTTTCAGTTTTTATTCAGCAAATTAAACAAAAACATTAAATTGCACAAAATTACAATAATACATATATAATAATAGTAATAATAATACGTATGTTTTCGAGCATCAGATCAGAATATTAAAAGAATAGTTTTTGGAGAATAACAATATTAAAAAATAAATATTATTATTATTATTATTTATATGTTTTTTGAGCATAAGATCAACACAATAGAACCTTTTCACATTTCCGGGTTTCTCAGTAGCAGAAGTCATCATAGTTGGGAAAACTTAGAGCACAGTGAATGGGAGAATACAACAAATATATATTTTTTTCAATCTTATTTGCTCAAATAATAGAAGACAACCTCCATGATGAGGTTATAAAGACTTTCAGAAAAAGGGAAAGAAAAATAGTGTGTGACTGATGACGGCAGCCAGAGGAGAGAATAAAGTCAAATTCACTGTCCTGTCCCATAGACACTGCTTTAGAAACGCCTCGCACAAGTGTTAATTTGCTTTTTGTAATTTGAAGCAAAGCTGATATATAATACATACATAAATAAGTATAAATGTTCATACTTAAAAAAAAAAAAATATTACAAACTTTCAAGGATTTAAGATGCTGATGAACATTAAACGTGTCATAACAGTCTTGTGAAAGGGGTCCATATAATATTATTTTGGAAAATAATAAAAATAATATTTAATATTATTATTATCATTATTAATATTATGTTTTTGAGAATGCAGATCAGCATAATATAAAGAATTTCTTGAGAATATCAAGAATAAAAATAATAATGATTATTATTATTATTATTATTATTAATGTTGTTGTTGTTTTTAAGCATCAGATTAACGTAATAAAATGTGTTTTGGAGTATGTGACACCAAAGACTTGCCAACACAGAAATAAATGTAAAATATATTTAAAATCCTAAAATGTAAAATAACAGGCTATGTGAATTGTTTATTTGATAATAAATTTGTCAAATTCTTCAATGAATTTCTAAATTGTCTAAAACTTTATTTCCTGGGTTTCGCTTTTACTGTATTTTTAATATTAAATAAATGCAGTCTCGCTTAATATGTAATAAAATCCTACGAACTCCACGGTTTTGAACAGCAGTGTACACATTTATCTAATAATAACAACAATTATTATAGAAAAATATATAGATTTTGATCATAATATTTATTTATTTACAGTACATCTGCTTGAATTAAATTCAGCAAATCATTATTATGCTGATTTAACTTCCTGTGGGGAGTGGCCGGCCCAACTCAATTGATATTCCATCTCATGAACAGAAACAGAGCAAAGGAAAATCAGAATTCATCCCAAAACTCAAGCAATTTAATGAGTCAGTGAAGGAGAGAATGGCCAGAAAAACACAGACAGAAGGGAGCGAGTGATAGAGAGAGCCTGCTGAGGAGAGATATTTACATTCTCCTGCCTGGCATTAGAAGAGAAAATAAGAAGCTTCGTGCACCGCAATGACTAATCCAGTTTGGGCAGTCATGTGGACACGCTGGCACAACGCTGATAACACACACACACACCCACCAGCCCCTGCAGCATCTGTAGTCCTTCCCACTGCTCTTAAATCATACACGATAAAGCCCACACTACATTCAACAAAGCCATCTGAATCTGAACGCTGCCTGAAGGTGCTCTTATCACCATTTTATTCCCCGTTATGTAACCGTACTCCACTGAGACATGATGAGCAAGCTTCAAAGACAAAGCTCCAAGCGGAAGAGATGACATGACGCAATGCCGGTTTGGTCCGAAAGGTGGCAGCAGCGTGTTGTGTTTTTGCTCTGGTTGGTCTCCTGATGTGATGTCAGAGAGGATTGTTGTGGCAACGTTTCTGCTTAATTGCTTGGTGTTTTCTGGAACGAGCGCACAGCATCATGGGACGGTCATACCTGCTGTTTACACAGCGCACCTGCTGTGCTTATATTCGTCTGAGTGGATATAATTTGACACAAAATAGACAGTTTTTGGTCTTCAGGCGTGAGTTTAAGGATTAGTCTGTGCGCCCACAGTGTTTTCAATAACACTCACAAAACTAAAAAATCACTTGTGGAAATAATGAGCTCCAATCAGACTGCTGGGAATAAAATGAAATACATCCCTAATTCCATGCAAATGTCAACCTTGCCATGAAAAAAATAATGTTTTCAGCAAAATAGCGAAAACATTGCCAGTATTTTTACAGGCTTGTAAAAATACTCAAAAATGTCTCTGTCAATGTTTTCAAACATTTATATTTGATTAACCAAAGTCACACAAGGGGTGTCACGGTGGCGCAGTGGGTAGCACGATCGCCTCACAGCAGGAAGTTGGCTGGTTCGAGCCTGGCAGGACCAGTTGGCATTTCTATGTGGAGTTTGCATGTTCTTCCTGTGTTCACGTAGGTTTCTTCCGGGTGCTCCGGTTTCCCCCACAGTCCAAACACATGCAGTATACAGTTAGAATTATTAGCCCCCCTGAATTAATAGCCCCCTTTATTTTTTTTTCCCCAATTTCTGTTTAACGGAGAGATTTTTTTACATACCATAATAGTTTTGTTAACTCATTTCTAATAACTGATTTATTTTATTTGCCATGATGCCAGTAAATAATATTTGACTAGATATTTTTCAAGACACTTCTATACAGCTTAAAGTGACATTTAACTAGGTTAATTAGGTTAACTGGGCAGGTTAGGGTAATTAGACAAGTTAATGTACAACGATGGTTTGTTCTGTAGAATATTGACAAAAACTAACTTAAAGGGGTTAATAATTTTGACCTTAAAATGGTTCATAAAAAAAATTAAAACTACTTTTATTCTAGCCAAATTAAAACAAATAAGACTTTCTCCAGAAGAAAAAAATATTATCAGACACACTGTGAAAATTTCTTTGCTCTGGTAAACATCCTTTGGGAAACATTTTTAAAAAAGAAAAAAAGGGGGGCTAATAATTCTGACTACAACTGTAGGTGAATTGAATAAGCTAAATTGGCCGTAGTATATGAGTGTGAAAGAGTGTGTATGGGTGTTTCCCAGTGTTGGGTTGTGGCTGGAAGGGCATCTGCTGCGTAATAACATGTGCTGGATAAGTTGGCGGTTCATTCTGCTGTAGCGACCCCTGATTAATAAAGGGACTAAGCCGAATAGAAAATGAATGAATGAATGAAAGTAGCAAATTACACTACATCAATTACAATTGACCATCCCTTACACCTTAATCTATCCTTAAACCGACCTATACCACTAAACCTACCCCTAACCCTACCCATATCCCACCAGAAGTCTTCTGCAATACATTACAGTATGAACACGGTAAGTACATTGCATTTTTTTTCTGCTACAAGAACATAATAGTAGTTAAGGACACCTAATATAAAGTAAGACCCAACCTTAATGTAGTGTTCCCTAAAAGTGTAATAAACAACTAGTTAATTTGCAGTTTAGTTAGTTTAGCTTCATAAAAACTGCATATCATTAAATTTTGAGAGTTATGAAAAGAATCACTCCTGCACTGCATGTGTACAGAACAGGATTGCGCAATAAAGCATAAACTGGCAACCGATTTTAACTCTAATGTGTACATTAACAATTCCTGTTCTATTATCTGAGCTTTTTCAGCATCACTCATCTCTAAACAGCACATAAAACAAATAAGCAGTGGTTGGCTTCTGCAAACGTCAGTCAGATGGTCTCTTTCCTGTCTAAATGGCCGGAAGCGGACCAGACTCTATTCTGGAAATCAATGGCGAGACCATCTAACCTTGTTTGCTTTAAACCTTTCTATGTCCCAAAAAAAGCTCAGAAAGACAAAATCCAATCACGGGAATCTGAGATCTGATATGTTATTCTGCTATAAAATGTGCTGATTTGGCCTTTAATGGGAGCACCAGGGCATTGCTTTATATCTGCACTATGCTCACGGTCACTCTAACATCTGAAATTTGCTATTGACTCTAATGCGAGATGGCTCTGTGCCAGAGAGGAAAGGGATATTCCCGACGGGATGCATGCAGCTGTATAAAACACACTTTCCGTGAGCTCTTCTGTGCTGTGGGCCTATTTAGATTACCTATTCATCCCCCACCTGCAAAAATCCCTCCTCTGTCCGTCTCCCGCTGAAGCCGCCTGCAATGGCAAAGGGGTAATCAGCTTGTGCGGTATTACTGGAGGACGCCGGGGGAGAGAGAGAGAGAGAGAGAGAGAGAGAGAGAGAGAGAGAGAGAGAGAGAGAGAGAGAGAGAGAGAGATAAAGAAAGTGCATCTATGTGTAGGATGGAGGACGGACCGAAGAACATGTGAGGCTGTAATAAACAGCCAGGTGGAGTCAGACAGGTTTCAGGGTGAATCACAAGAGAGAACAGAACAGGATGGAGAGATTCGCACATGCAGATTACACTTACTGGCCTATTAGAGAGAGAGAAGTGCCAGGAAAAAGGACACATGCCGAGCCACCTGTTTATTAGTGGTACTTAATAAACTAAATATGAGCATGATGGTCATATTTACAGAGTTGGGATTTGAGCTATGTTGAGATATGGACACTATAGGCATGAGTTTACAGACATATGTGTTGTAATCTTTTTATGCGATTATGATAATGGCTTTTGACATGGGAGATGATAAAATAAAATCAATTTACAGGGCTAAATAATAGCTAAATAAATAAATAAATAATAGCTCACTGTAGGGCTACATAATAAGGACGGGCTTAGGGCTGAGCGATTTACGAAAAATAGCTAATTGCGATATTTTTGTTGTGATTGGATTTATGATAACATTTTGTAAAGTTCAAAGCTCAAGTGTTTACACACTTTACAGGGCACCTATGATGCAAAATCAACTTTTGGTAAGCTCTTTGGGCAGAACTGTGTGTAGGTATAGTGTGTCCACTGTCATTTTGGAGTGATATAAACACAATACGCCTCTTTTTAAAAATATTGTGATGTTAAAAAATGATCTGATTTCCAGTGATTTTGAGGCCCACTGCAATGTGACGTAGGAGTACAGTTTTCCCCGCCCACCAAATTGACTGACAATCGCGCATTTACATGTCTCCGTAGTAACGTAGTAATGTCCACAGAACAGGATTTTCAAAGAAACTAGGATTAAAGTTGCTTGTATATGTATATGGTATAAATATTACACAGTATAAATAAATGTTTATATAATAGTTATATCTTTATATTGCATTCATGTGGCAGCCTTTGTGATTAGCTAATCGCAATGTTTGAAATCACGATTTTATTTCAATTTCGATTAACTGTTCAGCTCTAGATGAACTTAGAGAGAGAGAGTGCACATGGCTCTAAATAGCATAAAAGTAAAAGAAATTGTGGATTTCTTTGTTTTTTTTTTTATTTCAACAGCCTTAAAAACTAACCCATTGAAAAGAGTGTAAAACATCTTCATAATGAATACAAATATATTTTAAAAATCACACTTTTATTTTTTGTTTGTCACATATAGCTGACCATATACAGTTGAAGTCAGAATTATTAACCCCCCTGAATTATTAGCCCCCCTGTTTATTTCCCCCCCCCCCAATTTCTGTGTGACGGAGAGAAGATTATTTCAACACATTTCTAAACATAATAGTTTTAATAACTCATTTCTAATAACTTATTTATTTTATCTTTGTCATGATGACAGTACATATATTTGATATTTTTTAAGACACTTCTATACAGCTTAAAGTGTCATTTAAAGGCTTAACTAGGTTAATTAGGTTAACTAGGCAGGTTAGGGTAATTAGGCAAGTTATTGTTTAACGATGGTTTGTTCTGTAGACTATCAAAAAAAAATTAGCTTAAGGGGGCTGATAATATTGACCATAAAATGGTTTTCAAAAAAATTAAAAACTGCTTTTATTCTAGCCGAAATAAAACTAATAAAACTTTCTCCAGAAGAAAACATATTATCAGAGCTACTGTGAAAATTTCCTTGCTAAACATTATTTAGGAAATATTTGAAAAAGAAAATCAAAGGGGGTTTAATAATTCTGATTTCAACTATGTGATGGGTAAAAGGTGTGTTTCAATCTGGCTAAGCAAGTATGTTTCAAAACTGTGGGAAACAATGTCGCTTTTACAATAATAGATTGTGTCAAAGCAGCTTAACATAAAAGTTCTAGTAAATTGAAACAGTGTCAGTCCAGTTGAAGTTCAGTTTAGTTTAGTTCAGTGTGGTTTAAATTTCACTGCTGAAAGTCCAAACACGAAAGAGCAAATCCATCGATGCACAGCTCCACAAGTACCAAATCAAGCAAGCCAGTGGTGACAGTAGCAAACCATTCAAGGTAATAATTATTATTATTATTTTCTGTTTTAATTTAGAATTTTAGTAATTGATTTGTTCTTTTTATACATACTATCTTTACTAATTTTCATTTTAGTTTTAATTACATTAACTTAACTAAACTTAAAACGTAAATAAAATTAAACAGATGTTTTTAACCATATAGTTAGGCTACTTTATTAGGTTCTACTTATGTTAGTTAGGTGTTATACCTGTGGGTGTGTATGAAATTTTGGTTTTGCTTTTGTATCAGCTGATTTTTTTCTTTTGTTCTTTAAAGCTTTAGTGTTATTTTTTAAAACAGATGTTATGGTTTTGACTATCTGTTTAATCGAAGTGAGGATAATATATGTAA
Organism: Danio aesculapii; assembly: GCF_903798145.1. Lineage (NCBI taxonomy): Eukaryota > Metazoa > Chordata > Actinopteri > Cypriniformes > Danionidae > Danio > Danio aesculapii. The sequence goes on from NC_079453.1 coordinate 39,917,501, forward strand.
TATTAATATTCTGGTGGCACCAGTGCTGTCAATGTGTTTTTTTTTTTTTGTTTTTTTTTTTGAATGCAAACATACAGACATCCCTGCAGCATTAAACCACAAGAATCAACAAGTCTAAAGACAAGTATATCTCAATCTCTAAATGAACCTCTTAATGAAGGAAAGCACAATGGGGGAAATCACAGAGCTGGCTGTGAACTTAAGACCCAGTTTCTTCAACTGTGCTGAGGGATTACAGGCCTGCCAGGCTGTTTTTTTTTTCCTTTGGCAAAATACAGGGCTTCTCCCAGCCCAAAATATCCAGAGGGCATGAAAAGGCCGAGCAGATGGACTTTATGGTTTATTCAAGATGAAAAACCATCAATACAGGCCTTGTTAATTATACAGACATGAACTCATGAACTTTTACGATAGTACCTTTACATATATTAGTAATCTCATAATTATTATTAATTATTATGAATAAGACAATATTATGATTTTCCTGTTAGAATATTCCTTTAATGTTCTCATTTTATATTGATTCATTAACTCACCTGTCATTTATTCATCAGGGTTTCATTCAGTTTTTGGTTTTTCATTTTTTGCGCTAAGCATGCAAACAGACAGCGGAGTAAATAGTTCTGATTTTCTTTCGATTTTCTTCATCAAACTACTAATCACTGCCGTGTATTTCCTGTCACCAAAAAAATTCAATATGACTGTAATAGTATGGTATAGTTGTCAACATGTCTATACAGCACTTTCATAATGTATATCTTCAATGAAAGTATGGCCTCAGCAGAACAAAGGCAATCAAAAAATGGTAGATTCTTAAATCAGAGTATTGCGTTAATTTTGTTAATATCCAAATGGTTTATTTTATAAGGCCTATTTTATTTTCTGTTTTTTAACAGAGAATGTCTACAAAGCCCTATACAGCCCTGACTGCACTTCAATTAGAGCCTTATTAATGGTTACAATCTTTAGTAGGCCTTTAAATAATTCTTTATTCTCACAGCCATTTTGCAAATTTGCCAAAATACAACCCACACAGGTCAGACCCTGGTTGTGTGCAGACAGATTCTATTTTACAGACATTGTAATACTTAATTTCAAGTATCAAACAGTAACCCTATAGGTCACAGTGTGAATTAAATTAAGGCAGAGTGTTTCTTGTACATCGAGAAACGTGAGTTAAAAGGTCACGAAACACCAAAACACATTTGTTGAGATGTTGACAGTCTATGTCCCACGTTGCTAAAAACATTATTAGGACACATATATTTCACAAAAAAGTGAAAATTGGTTGTTTTTGAGTTATTTCGAGTAAATTCTTTCTTCCAGTTTGAAAAGAAATTTTGAAACTACGTCATGACAATTAGATCCTTTCAGTTCCAGCGTGGTGACTGGATGTCTGTACCGGCCAGTACAACGTGACATCTTTTGTTGAGTTTTCAGCATTAATTCATAAGAAAGACTTGGTTCGAACCAATCAGCACACTGTATTGTGAATGAGGTGAAACTTCATTAATATGCATGATATAGCTTCGAAGACAGTTTTTACCTGTTACAGTGTTCAGAGGGACGCCACGTTGTGTTGCCAACTGTAATTATAACAAGTGGAAGAAAAAAAATGTTCAGAGACATGGGTTGTCAGTGTTGTGTTTATAAATGTGCCGCAACAAAGGTTTTGTTTCCATTTTTCCCCGCAATAAAAGCACCGATGGCGTGTGGAAATGTGTGGATTACAGTGGTCTGCTAACACGTGACAAAAATGTTTGTCATGGCCCTTTAAGTGGCTTTAAGGCATAATTTTTGTTTCAAATAACTGGCTAACCATGGCTAAAAGTATGGTTTATCATCATTCAGCACAAAAATCGATGTAATTCTGACTGGCACTTACAAAAAAATATAATAATAATTAGTGCTTATTTTATAATAATAAAACATTTTACTGTCAAATGATTAAAATCAAGTGGTTTGAAAAACAGTAGAAAAGCAAAAAGGCTTAAAATTACACTAAATAAATATTTTTCTTTTTATTCTTTTATGATGTAGTCAAATTATTCTGACTAAATATCCTACACTATCTGACAAAAGTCTTGTCACCTACCCAAGTTTTAGGAACAAAAATAATAACTTGACTTCTAGTTGATCATTTGGTATCAGAAGTGACTTATATGAAAGCCAAAGATTACATTTATTTTACCAAAATAAAACATGATCATGCCTTGATTTTTAATTAGGACAGTAAAAGTCTGACTTTGCTTAGACAAAAGTCTTGTGACTTAACAGAAATAATGTACAGTATAGAATATAAAGTCATGGTGCAGTGGAAAAATAATTAATATTGTGTATAACTGCTTTCTTTCAACTGAGAAATATTGCTAAGTTACAAAGTATGCTATCCATCTGAGATGCAGAAAAGCTAGTCCATGCTTTTATGACTTCTAGGCTGGACTACTGTAATGCACTGTTTGCTATAGCTGCCCAGCATACTCTATTAACAAACTTCAATTAGTACAAAATGCAGCTGCCAGAGTTCTTACCAGGTCTAGAAAATTTGATCACATCACCCCAATTTTATCCTCCTTACACTGGCTGCCTGTTAAGTTTCGTATTGAATTTAAAATATTGCTTCTTACATATAAAGCTTTAAATAATCTAGCACCTGTTTATCTAACCAACCTTCTGCCTCGCTACAATCCAACTCGCTCTTTAGAATCTCAAAACTCAGGGCTTCTGGTAGTACCTAGAATAGCTAAGTCGAGTAAAGGAGGTTGAGCCTTCTCATTTATAGCTCCTAAACTCTGGAATAGCCTTCCTGATAACGTCCGAGGCTCAGACACACTCTCCCAATTCAAAACTAGATTAAAGACCTATCTGTTTAGTAAAGCATACACTCAGTGCACCACTTAGCGGGGTTTCCACACAGGATCTGCATCTTGTTTATATACACTATGAACAGCAGCTACGCTAATTATTCTCTTTATTCTCCATTTCCACCTAGGGATACTCTTCCCGAGGCTCTCAGACTATGCAGAGTCACTGATTCGATCCAAGACCAACGACGAGATGATCCCAAGGTTTCCATATCCTGGACCTGGCGGTATCCTGAGCAGCTACTATGGTGGTCATGGAGGAGTGGAGAACATGAGACTGATTCCTGTGACGCTCCAGGGACAGACGAGTCTTCGCTGAGGCCAGCTTCCAGCCTCATATTACATATTCCAGACATATTACATCTATAAATTAATGAAATAGGGTAGTTTACTGTAAAAATGAGAAATTACTTTTACGGTTTGTACCGTATTTTTAACGGTAAAACACTGGCAACCACAGCTGCTGGTGTTTTTTACCGTAAATTTTACAGATTTATTTTTTACAATGTAGTATTTGTGATGATTGGGATGCAGTTCAACACATGATTCAGCAGAAAAATCTACCTTCTGCCACTTTTCCATATGATCAACTAGAAGTCAAGTTTTTATTTGTTGCTCTTACAACTGGGATCAACGACAAGACTTTTGTCACGTAGTGTATATTGATACATAAGTTAATACATAAATTATAATTACACTGAAAACCCTTTTCTGGGTGTCTTTTGTGAATAGTGTATAAAAATTGTATTTTACTACTAATATATTCTACTATGCCAATGCTCCTGATCTGAAAAAAGTCCCCTTCTACACAAAAATAATCCTTATAAATAATCATCTAAACTGAGGAAAGCACATCATGTGGCAGCCATGTAAATAAAGACCTTCTTTCATTCCTTGTTCAAGTGCAAACTACTAAATGCTCCACAAATGACTACAGGGAAACAAAGTTTGCAACGATAGAGAAATGCTTCTAGCACATGACCCTATTGACCTCAAACACAATCAACATCGGATACAGCCAGTTAAACATGATCAGAACACACACAGAAGAGTCTTTGTGAATGCAATCAACTGCTTTTATTGGTTATATCTGTACAATTTTGTTTATTAGACTTGTTAGACAATGTTAGATTGTTTACTCTTTTGCCCTTCCTGAGGAGAAATCATGTTTGAATCAAAGATGTGATGTACTAATAGTGTCCGCATTAAACTAAATGTACAAAACTGTTTAAAGAGGAGTGAAAAAAACATATTAGATGCAAATATTATACATAAGGTTTAAATGTAGGTGATTTAAACTGTGAAAACGTGGGTGATTCGGATTAAAATAATGTTCCATCATCATTAGAAAGCTATATATACACCCACATTCAAATTAAAATACATACTCAGTCTGACTTCTTGTACTTATTCAAATGTTTTGAGGAATAAATGATCATACTAAAGTGTTTTAGATTATAAATGATTAAATAACTTCTTGCTGGCAAATAGGTAAACCCAGAAGATTATAGAATTATAGTAAATGAAATGGTAAAATTCAGGATTGTATTGTATGAGGGGCGTCACAGTGGCGAAGTGGGTAACATGATCGCCTCACAGCAAGAAGGTTCCTGGTTCGAGCCCCGGCTGGGTCAGTTGGCATTTCTGTGTGGAGTTTGCATGTTCTCCCTGTGTTCTCGTGGGATTCCCTCACAAGTCCAAAGACATGCGGTATCGGTGAACTGAATAAGCTAAATTGGCTGTAGTGTATGTGTGTGAATGCAAGAGTGTATGGGTGTTTGCCAGTGTTGGGTTGCAGCTGGAAGGGCATCCGCTGCATAAAACATATGCTGGATAAGTTGGCGGTTCATTCCACTGTGGCAACCCCAGATTAATAACGGGACTAAGCCGAAAAGAAAATGAGTGAATAAAGAATAGTATTTTGTGGCTGCACTATGACTGTAAGGCTACGTTCACACTGCGAGGCTTAGTGCTCAAATCTGATTTATTTTCTCAGATCAGATTTTTTTGATTAGCTGTTCCCATTGTTGTTAGAAATGTGGCAAATATCAGATTCGCAGTGTGAACAGATCATGGTCCTACACTGACCCGCATGCACAAAAGTACATTACGGACAGCACAAAATGTTTAATTATGCACACAATGTGTATACTGTAAGAAGCACGTTGTCAGATTATGCTTAATAGGTTTGTTGCCATTTTCACAGACAACCGTGGTGTATTTCATGAACTGTAAAGGGTTGTCTCGCTACTACTAATGTGTATTTCAGCATTTGAAACCTAAATTAAGTCACTTGTTATTGAAAATACTGATCATCTGTGATTTATGACAACCACGTCTTTTTTCGGACCACCGGTGTCTCGAACTCATCAAGCGTTAATGAGTAGCCGCCGAATGAACTGTGAAGGCGGAGTTGGTTTATCTCCGTTTGCAGAGTTTTACTCTTTATGAACAACAGGCACATGCAGAAGGGGGGTTTGCCCTTTTTTTCTCTCAAAGAGAAAGTTCATCCTTAAAATGAAAGTGCCTCGCTTTTGCGCACAGATCCCCTATCCGCAACAACCCCTCTTCGGCTTCACGATCAACCCGTGCCCCAATCGTTAACCAGATTGGTTAACAAGCACCAGTTTTGCCTCCAAAAATGTGTTTTGAATAAAACTGAACTCAACTTCAGCACCATTGCATTATTCATTCTTTTAAAGTACTGTGCAGGTTTCCCACTTTAAGCCAAAAATCAAATTCACTGACTTTACACTAAATAAAAAGCTTAATTTCTATGACATCTAATAAATAATAAAAAAACAACAACACTATCTCACGGCAGTTCATAATGTTTTAATTTAGTTGCTAATTTGTATGAATCTCATTCGTACAATTTAGTACGATTTGCTCATCTGCCAATGACGGTTGGGTTTAGGGGTAGGGTTGGGTGCCATGCCTCCTTTTTAAAATCGTACATTTTTGTATGACTAAACTGACAAAATGTAAAATAGCTATTTTCCTCGTGAGATCGGGCTGGGAAAACAGGTTCCAGTTGTGCTTGTATTTTAATAATATTAATAACATAGTAATAATTAGGGATGCACCGATATGGATTTTTTGTCCGATATCGATAACGGTATCTCTTAAGATTTGGAGGACGATAACCGATATATTAGCCGATATATATAAATATTTCAAAATGTTATACAACTGAACAACTGATTTTATTTTAAAATCTTCGTAAAAGTTTGAACTGATCTTATGAACTGATTAGCCTACTCAAAGTACATTAAGCAAAAAAAAAAAAAGATTCAAAACCGCAAGGTGATTATATAAACAGGCTGTAAAATTACATAATCTATCGACTTAAAGATATTGGCCTAAATTTGATATTGAACCGATAACGATAACATTAAAAATAGCATTTGTCGGGCGATATTGATTTGGCCGCCGATATATTGTGCAACCCTAATATTAACAGTGATTTAGCTTGAATATCCTTGTGCATGACTTTAATAGCTACTATGAGAACAATTGAAAATTTACCTTAGATTCAGATTTTTTTTTTATTTATATCACTTTAAAACTCATAAATATACATTATATTACCTGCATTTGACTTGATGAGCATGAAATCAATAAAATGCAACTAAGAAATAGCAAATCCTTAAAAATAAATGTTAAGTGAAAAATATCTGGTACAGCAAAAAAACTTTTTAATAAATAGAAACAAAAATTTAAGGCGACAAATATAAATGCCTGATATTCCATGACTTGGACAAAGAAAATACCAAAATTCCCTGACTTTTATATGTCTGGAATACCGTTTAAAATTCCATGATATTCCAGAAATGCCATGAAAACCCTGATTGTGATACACGAAAGCAGCTAAATAACGTAAATATCACTTTTATCCAACAATCCAGGGCTGCAACATAAACACACAGGCTTCTCCTCAGTGGGAGACTGAGAGGGTCTATAAGGGGGCAGTCATCATGTCCTCCAGCATCCCATCCTCAATCCACTCCAGCCTCCACGCTGGTCTCTCCATGACGACCGGCGCACAAGGGAATGCAAATGAGCCACATACCAAGGTGTTCTGGGAGAAAAGGTCGCACGTAAAAGCACTTCCATTTCGCTCAGCTGTTCAAACACAACCTATTCAACACTTTCAATCAAACTGTAACTAAAAAAAGAAAGAAAGGAACTTAAATGACCACACACAATGAGCAACAGCATGAATAAAGATAAGAGATGGCCATTTAATGGGAGAAAAAATGGCTCCTGCTGATCCAGTGGCTCAGTGAATGGATCATTAAAATATGGCATTGGTTGAACTCTATAGATTATTATAGCTCCATGTATTACATCAATGACTGCAGCTCAACTTAAAGCAAAACAGGAAACAGCCCAAACAGGAAGAACCAGCTAGTTTTTGTGGTGCAGTGTTGCTAAGGTGGCAAATAAAACCAAAAACTAAATCTAATGTACTGAAATGGTCATAAAATTGTGGTTTCCTATGAGAACAGCACAATATTTGGGATTATTTTGGCCTGTTTCCACTGAGTGGTATGGTACAGTACGGGTCAGTCCGGTATGCTTTTATGGCCGTTTCCATTGTCAAAAGGTACCAAATTGCGAACAGTACCGTACCAGTTTTTGGATACCCTTTAAAGGGTACCTAGCACAACAAAAGGGTACAAAAAGGTGGAGTTAGATGTGCAGCTGAATGCTATTGGTTTATAGCCAGCAGCTAGCTCTCTGCACTCTTACATTAGTGCCCACTGAAGTTAAACAGGGCTGCGCCTGGTCAGTACCTGGATGGGAGACCACATGGAAAAGCTAGGTTGCTGCCGGAAGTGGAGTTAGTGAGACCAGCAGGGGGCACTCAACCTGCGCTCTGTGGGGCTCCTAATGCCCCAGTATAGTGAAGGGGACTCTATACTTCTCAGTGAGCGCCATCTTTCAAATGAGATGTTAAACCGAGGTCCTGACTCTCTGTGGTCAGGAAAAATCCCAGGATGTCCTTTGAAAAAGAGTGGGGGTTTACCCCGGCCAAATTTGCCGACTGGCATCTGTCCATCATGCCTCCTAACCATCCCCATATCATAATTGGCTTCATTACTCTCCTCTCCACCAATCAGCTGGTGTGTGGTGTGCGGTCTAATGCAATATGGCTGCCGTTGTGACATCCAGGTGGATGCTACACACTGGTAGTGGATGAGGATTTTCCCCACGATGTGTAAAGCGATTTGAGGTCTAGAAAAGCGCTATTTAAAATGTAAGGAATTATTATTATTATTATTATTATTATTATTATTACTACTATTACAGAGAAAGTCACTAGCGCGTGCACAAGCCAGGAGTATGAAAACAAAGGAAGCGCCATTTTAAAATGCATGTCTTTGGACTGTGGGGGAACCGGAGCACCCTGAGGAAACCCATGCGAATGCTGGGAGAACATGCAAACTCCACACAGAAACGCCAACTGACCCAGCCGAGGCTCGAACCAGCAACCTTCTTGCTGTGAGGCAACAGCTCTACCTACTGCGCTGCCCTAAATAAATGAATTATCAAATAAAAAAAATTTAAAAACGGCTGTTCTTTTAAACCTATAGGTCTAAATTTTTAAGCAGCCCAATATTGTTTTCAATACTAATAAAGAATGTTTCTAAAGCACTATTCATTCATTCATTTTCCTTAGTCCTTTTATTTATCAGGGGTCACCACAGCGGAATGAACCACCATCTATTCCAGCATATGTTTTACGCAGTAGATGCCCTTCCAGCCACAACCCAGCACTGGGAAACACCCATACGCTCTCGTATTTACACTCAACTCAACTCTCAACTCAATTTATTTCTATAGCACTTTCAACAAACCACAATGGGTACAAAAGTGCTGTACATAAAACACAAAACGCATGCAAATATACACAAAAACCAAAATACATAAACTCACATGATTAAAAGCTAAAGAAAATAAGTGTGTTTTCAATGACCTCTGAAAAGACTCAAAAGTTGGAGCTGTTCTTAAGGAGAGTGGAAGATCGTTCCAGAGTCTTGGAGCTGCTACTGAGAAAGCTCTATTGCCTCGACATTTTAAGCATGATCGTGGAACTTGCAGATAGAAACGATCCTTAGAGCGAAGAGATCTCACAGGTTGATGTATAATAATTAGTTCAGAAATATACTCAGGGGGCCAGGCCATGGAGGGATTTAAAAACATACAACAGAACTTTGTACTGAATTCTAAACTGGATTGACAGCCAGTGTAGAGAAACCAGTACAGGTGTAATGTGTTCTCGTTTTTTCCCAAGGAAACCCACATCAACACAAGGAGACGATGCAAACTCCACACAGACCCAGCTGGGACTCGAACCAGTGACCTTCTTGCCGTGAGGTGACAGTGCTAACCACTAAGCCACCATGAGGTCTTTCTTAAGCACCAAATGCAGAAAATTCTATGTACTTTTAATAAAACTCTGTGCTATTTATGCCAGGCTAGGCACATTTGCAGGTTGCCAGTACATTTACTGGAAGGCCAGTACCAATTTTAACCTGTCAATCACACAACACTCTTTAACAATAAAAGTGCTACCATTTTGTGCACAAACATCCAGAAAGCAAATAATCCTACGTGCTACTTAAAGCTGTGTTATAGCCTGTAAAGAGAAATTCTCTTTAGCGCAATTTGCTAATTAGATCTTTAAGCCTATTCAGATGTGTGAAGATATAGTATCACTACAGCAGAGTGCTACAAGCAGCAGTAATAAGTTCACATGAATACTGTAATCTTTTTAATGACTAACTTACACACATCAGAGTTAAAAGGCAGTTGACCATAAAACACAATTTCACTCACAGCTTGCCCTTTTTTTTCTACATGAGAACAAAGTCCACTTGCGTACACGTGGAAATAGCTTATCACATGATTAACCAAACCTGTTAACCTTGCTTGACCACTACAAGCTGTTTACCACATTATTCTGTGAAAACACCTCGGCTGAGTTTGTAAATGAACTAATGAAGCACAAGCTCTAAATGTCACACTTGATTGTTCCCTTTTTCCAAATAGGAAATCCTGTGGTTGTACTACCGCACAACTTCTTCCCTTCTAAAACAGAGCTGCATGAGGACTCTGAGTGTACTTTTACACAACACTGTTTTTTTTTTTCAACTAAAATATTTGTAAGCATTTTGGCCATTTAGCTATACTGAAAAAAATATGTGATATGTTAAATTGTTGATGAGATAACGATATAATATTGAAAAATGCCATTTTATTAGCTAGACGTTTTAAAATAATTAATATAATGACATTAAAATAAACATTATTCAGATGTAATTCATTCATTTTCCTTCCCTTAGTCTCTGATTTATCAGAGGTTGCCACAGTGGAATGAACCACCAACTATTCCAGCATATGTTTCCCAGTAGTGGAAAACAGCCATACACTCTTAATATCCCACACACACTCATACACTACGACCTATTTAGTTTATCCAGTTCACTTTATAGTGCATGTCTTTGGACTGTGGGGGAAACCAGAGCACCAGAGGATACCCACATCAACACAGGGAGAACATGCAAACTCTATAGAAATTCCAACTGGCCCAGCTGGGACTCAAACCAGCAACCTTCTTGCTGTAAAGCGACAGTGCCAACCACTGAACCCCGTGCCGCCCTTAATTCTAATTCAGACTAAAAAAGTTAGTCCTAGTCTTTAAAACACTATAAATGAGTGAAAACCTCAGCAGATATTCTGACTCTGATTGGCTGTTGTCGTTATAAGGAATTATTCTCAGCTTTGGGTTCACCTACTGTATGGACCACTCCAGCCAATAGCAGAACAGCAAATAATAGGGAGGTGGGGGTTAAGGCCCCATCTAATTCATTGTTTATCTAAATTTGACCAATTCGTAAAATAATAGTATATTATACTGTATAAGAGTAATTTATCACAAGTGCCAGTGATACATATATTGCATATACTATTATCGCGATAATGATAATTCGATATAATTTAACCACAAAACTATATTGTGCGGTCTGAAAACTCTTGGATCAAAGTGCAAGTTTCTGAAAACAAGAATTAAATATTTGGAACAAATTTGTGAAAATGGTTATGCAATGAACATGCATGTTCAGCATTTAGTCTATAGGCATGTGAAATTACTTGGAAACCAAATCAACAACAGAGGAATACATGATTGCATGTGTATAAAATGCCATCGCCAACTACTGGCCTGACAAGGATAGAACAGTGTTTTTGGTTGTTTTTTCCAAATACATGTAAACGGGGATCATTTTGGCAACACTGTCATCTTTGAAACATTTTAATAACGCAAAGAAAAGACTGTTTTAAAGTACATCCTTATCCCTTAAATGTACCCCGATAATTATTTTTTTAATAGAACACACATATTTTGAACAGACAGCCTATAGTCCCTTTATTTATCAAGGGTTGCCACAGCAGAATGAACCACCAACTTATACAGCATATGTTTTACACAGCAGATGCCCTTCCAGCTACAAGCCAGCACTGGGAAACATCCATATTCATTCATTCATTCATTCATTCATTTTTATTTTATTTTCAGCTTAGTCCCTTTAATAATCCGGGGTCGCCACAGCGGAATGAACCACCAACTTATCCTGCACGTTTTTTTACGCAGCGGATGCCCTTCCAGCTGCAATCCATCTCTGGGAAACTTCCACACACACTCATTCACACCCATACACTACGAACAATTTAGCCAACCCAATTCACCTGTATGTAACATGTGTATGTAATTCACTCATGTCTTTGGACTGTGGAGGAAACCGGAGCACCCGGAGGAAACCCACGCAAACACAGGGAGAACATGCAAACTCCACACAGAAACACCAACTGACCCAGCCAAGGCTCGAACCAGCGACCTTCTTGCTGTGAGGCGACAGCACTACCTACTGCACCACTGCGTCGCCGAAATATCCATATACTTTTGCCACTTTAGCTTTTTCAATTCACCTATAAAAAGTGCATGTCTTTGAACTGTGTGGGAAACCGAAGTAACCGGAGGAAACCCACATGAACATGGGGAGAACATGTAAACTCCACCAACCACTAAGTCACCGTGCTGCCCACAGACAGCCCAAAAAAATAATAATTTAGCCAACTTAAGATTCTGCCAAATTTGTTGCAGTCTAGCCTATATGATATATTTTATTAATCTAAACTAATTCATATTTAAAAAGGTCTAATAAATGATTCAATGACTCATTCAATGACTTCAGTAAATGCATTACTGTATGAATCTGTTTTGGAACAAACCTTTTAAAAGAATGATTCAATGGCTGAAATATCAATACTCTGTGGATGAAAAAATAAATAACTCAACTACTTTCTCATAACAACTGCTTTCTCAGGAGCAGCAGCAGCGCAAATGCAGACCTAAATGTCCTTTGTGTTTTTACTTCCCAAAAGGTTACCTGACACTTTCTTTATGAGTACAATCGTTTAAGAATTCACGTGAGATAGTTTAATGAACAAAACAACATTTAAATAGATTTCTGTATTAGAGAGAGTTTTAAAAAGAGAACTAACAACTGTTATGCAAGCAACAAAACCAAATGACACATTTAAAGCATGTAGTGAAACATTAAAATAGGACTGAATGGTAGAATGGTTGAGAGAAGACATTAGAAGTTTTGGATGTCCTCAAGCTCAGTACAGGACAATTTAAGATGGGGAGGGCTGGGAGCAGATTACATCTGACCAATAGCAGCCAGTCGGGCTCTCAGAATAAGTAGAAGAGCTGAACCGTGTCCCTTATGGGCTGGAGGTCAAACAGGGAAGTCAGCCAACATAAAGTGTCAGACAAGCAGATTCACAGAAGCAACACGGTTTGGCCAGTGTAACTACATGTGATTTGAGCAATGTTGTGTAACACAAGTTCATGTGAAACTTTTAAAAACAATCTTCAGGGCGAGCTCAAACCGAAAGCAGAATGTTATATGCACTCTAATGCATAGCTAGATCAATACAGTGGTTATTTAAGAAATAAACATAGATCAACTCTCTAAAATATCTTACGATACAAAAATAAGTTGTGCTGACGCAAATAATAGTTGCAAAAACTGTGATTCAGCGGTATTGAGCACTGCCTTACGCTAGCTTTTCACTTGTTCTTGACAAAAGAACCTGTCATAATGGGAGGATAAATGATAGATCTGCTTTGTTGTTGTGTGTGGAAAAAACAACAGGAAGCTCTCTGTTGTTGTCTTAGTAGAATTATAGACACAAAAGGTTTAATAAAGGTCTTTTTTTTTTTGTAAAGTGACATGCTGTTTATGCACCTGCAACACACCTGCACTAATATTAGGCGTGTATGAGGATAGCACACCACCCAAATCAAATGATGAAGAAAAGTCTGATGCATTCTTCACTAATACCTTAATGATTTTTAGCTGAACTGTGATTCTTGGTTATTCATAAACGCCAAGCCAATTGCTACCGGCACTTTGTGATTCAAGAAACACTTATTGACAAAACTGTTACCCATATCAAATTAAAACGGTGCTTGTGCTAAATGAAAACGAAATAAAAGTTGTAAAACATTTCCAATGTCACATTGTGGCTATGCATATGTCACTGTGTGTGATTGGACACTCTGGACTACAAACTATTCAGACTGAGTGTAGATAATGTAATGAAGCTGTAAATTAAATTTATTTACTTGTGAAGACTGGACTTTTTTTTTCTTCATGAAGCTACGATCACACCAGCCTGATCTCACGAGAAAACGTAAGTATTTTACGTTTTGCCAGTTTAGAGGCTAATTCGTACAAGTTCAGTCGTACGAAATTGTACGATTTTAAAAAGGAGGCGTGTAATTTGTACGAATTAGTCACTAAATCAAAAAGTTACGAATTGCCGTGAGATTGTGTTGGTCACACCGGACTTTGTGTGTGCGAAATTCTGTCGTGCGGCGCTGCGAAAAGGGGCGGGATTAAACAAGGTTATTAGACATTAAAAAAAGCTAGCGGTTGCTCCATGTTTTACATTTCTGCCCAGAGAGGTTGTGTTTTGATCCTCGATTGGTCTCATGCAGTCAAGTGATGCGATTTAGCAGGTTAGAGTTCACCAAGCTTGAACTTTGGACCGCAGCAACCTGTGAAACTTGATGCATGACCCCGCGTTTCCGGTCTGACGCATTCGCGTGCGTATGAATGGAAGTCTATGGGAAGAAAAGTCAAGTGTGACCGCAGCTTAACACTTCATAGTGTATTGCCAAAAGCCACAAGTATTAAATATGTTTTACTGTTCCTGGTTATGTGTTTTGACTCTCAAAATGCCAGTAGCCATTACCAAAAAAGATAAACATGTACTGCCATGACTTCATTTAGAACCCAAGGGTGAATTTAACCACTAAGTAAGGTAAGCGGCCGCTTGAGGCCCCAGGAAATCTGAGGGCCCCCAAATAAATAGCTAGAAGTATAAATTACACCTATAAGTTATATATAACATCATTTTCTATCAGGGTTGGGTGATATGGCAAAAATGTAATCTTGATAATTATTTTCCATATTGAATGGTAACGATATGTATTTCGATATAAGTTGTTAATGTTTTGAGATTTAAAAGAGCAACCCAACAATGACTGAAGCCACACAAATTAGAGGGTCTATTAAATGGTATACCATTTTCAGTCGATAAATTTTCAGTGGCTGAAACTTCGGTACATCTCTAAAATCAACAAACTTTTAGATTCCCATTGTTGCACATTTCTGCTGTGTGATTAGCTCTTAGATCAATATAGAGTAAAAAAGTCCAGAGCTTATCATTGTTATTGACATCAATTTTATCGCGATTGGATATGATATCATTTATCGGTCCAGTGCTATTTTCTATCATATTTTGTATGATAAAGGTCTAAATAAATTAAACTTTAATGTTTATTACATCTGCGCAAATGTGTCTCCAATCATGGAGCAGCCCAGCAGTCGAATCAGGTAAAGATTTCGTTTTAAAAGCGAAATAGTTTATATATCATTTTTAGTTGTGAATTTATTTTAAGAAAACAATAATTTAAAAAGTTTTACGAGATGCTTTACATGTTATTATTTTGGCATCAAGACAAAATGTAGAAAAGGAGATTGAGTGATATAAGAAAAATATATAGTACAAAAACAAATTAAAGAATAAAAGTGCATTTTAGAACTTTTGGGCCCCATGGCTATTCCGCACACTAAATCCACCCTGTTAGAACCTACAATTTGTATTCACATTCACTCAGAGTCGGCCCTCCTTATAACCGAACTAAGCGGCTGCTTAGGGCCCCGCCGCCACTGGGGGGCTCCCACAACCCGCTAGTGGTGAGAGTCATTTCCTTGCTGAAATCGTTTTTATTTGCATTGTACAAATTATCTTCATTGACAGTCCTTTAGTACTTAACTATTTATACATTTTCATTGGAAAGAAAAAAAGCCATATTTTATTAAAGTTGAAATAGTTTTCTTATAAAGATCATGTGATTTCTGAGTTTTTAATGAGTTCAGAATGTATATTTTTATTACTAAGCAATGCATTTTCACTTCTGGCTAATTATTGTTCAGTGCCATTTTATTGCAGGGTTTTTGTTTTAGGAATTTATATTTCAAAAAAAAAAAAAACACCCAACTTAGAATATTTTATAGAATATTCAATCTGTTTGCTAAATTAATAAAATACATTTTAAACACTCCAGAAGGACGCAGTGGGAATCACTGGTCCCTTTATTGAATGTTTAGTCCTTCATTTTTGAAGCTGCTAGTTGAACAGTGCTGTTTTAAAATGTCCAAATCCTTTAGACAGTTATTAAGTAGAAGAAATCAGACATTACTTTTCTGTTTTATTGATTGTATTTAATAAGCAATAAAATCATTGTGGGCTGGTTTGCAATGGCAATACTCCACTATTTAGAGCAAGGTAGAGCCCCAAAATTATTTTGCTTAGGGCCCCAAATGTACAGGCCCAGCCCTGCATTCAATTAAAATCCACTCACTCACTGTAACAATAAAAAAAGCGTAGTACAACTAATCTTTAATGTTTACTGCTGTACATTTTGTATTATTTGTCCTTATGGCATAAGGTCATTTTTTAAAGAAACTATTTTGGTTTAATGAACTACAGTAAGTTCACTATAGATTTCCGTTTCTTTAAAAATATATATTAGGGAGTATAAGTAGAGCTTAGAAAATCACTGACAGCAATGGTAGGCCTGTAGCCAGGCCCGTGTTTGCAAGCCCATCCCTCACTGATAAAGGTCCAGAATCTGTGCCATACATGAGCTCATTTGTCCTGTTTTGACTGCTATGCCATCATAAACAGTAAACATAACCCTTCAAAGAGGCTTTAAGACCATGCAGAATCCTGGTGGGACTTCAGTTAATCAGTTTTGGTCAATGCAAACAATTATTTTTTTATAAGTCCAACATCCAGCTGTGCAAGAATACATCTGACATAAGCAAAGTCATATTTCATTACTGTATTGTTTTTAAACAGAGGAAACATTTGACAAGTAACTTTTATTCTAAATCTTGGACCTTATTCTTGAAAGAAAACATGACCAATAAAAAAATGTGAAGCACTTTTACCAGAGAAGCAAGAAAAAATTGTGAAGTTATTGTTTTAATTCAAATGGCCAAATTCTGACTGAGGAAAGTTGAATGTGCTGGTCAGTCTGTAATTTGCCTAATAAATTACAATAGGCTATTTTTTCTAATGATATATGATGTAATAAATTTGTATTTAGCTTGGCTTTTTAATATTATTTTAATAATCCTTTCTACTGCTTCATTTTTAAACGTATTCAGTCGTTTCTTTTGGCTTATTTTATGTTTTTTTATTTTATTTGTCTAATGTACAGCACTTTGGTCAGGCTTGTGGCTATTTTCAAATGTGCTTTATAAATAAACTTGAACTTGCATTTTAAAAATGAACATTTGTCATATTTCTTTATTCTAAATATATAGGAAATGTTTTGGCACATCAAAAAGTGTGGTTATGATGACCATCTGACAAGCTAATCCAGTTAAAATTTGTGTTTAAAATGTGTTGAGGTAAAGTTGGTCTTATATTCACACATTCAGACTTTCTCCTTAATGTCATTTCAGAAAAATAGGATTTGCAAATTCTAAATAGTGGAATCAAATTAGCATCCAATGACTTTCATAACATAGAATCAAAGTCAAACAAACAGGGCTTATATTGTTTTGCAGTCATACTTAAATGAGATTTCAGATTGAATATTCAAAGAACCATAGTGAACAATATAGGGAGCATGTCAAAAGTTGTCACTGATCAAAAGTGCGAATGTAAAACCAACTTTACCTCAATTTAAAATGTCACCTAATCTCATAATTAATTAGAAAATGAGGCGAATAACTGCAAAAGGTCTACTTTTTGAGAAAAAAAGAACCATCCCTTTCGTCAGCCTGTCTACGGGCCTGAATGTCTATAAGATAAAATCATTAAGATTATTTTGAGGAAGCACAGCAACTGATTCGTCGATAAAGATTCGATTCAAACGAACGATTCGTTCACGAATCGAATATGAACACACACACACACAATATGATGTAAAATACACAGGGCCTAACCGACACACAGAACATAACTGCACAATAAACTCTATTTATAACTGAAGAAACAGAAAACTGAAGTAAGAATTGCATAATGCAGAAATCTCTTGTGAAATATGAATCTTACCTTTGGCGTAACAATCCGCGCAAAACTTGTTTTCCTCTGACGTGAGAAGGGATGTGAGAACCGCCTGATAGCGGTCAATGTCTTTGACTGACTTGCCAGTCATCTTCAGAAATCGCTGATCGACCTGCTCGGTAACAAATAGTCCAAAGCCGTGGAGGAGATGATGAGATGTTTGTCCGTTATTGAGATACACCGGGAAGCGAATCGCTGTCTGTCACAACCGGCTGCTGCGGATGGAGAGAGAAAACGCTACACTACCGCTGGCTTCCGCTAATCTTACCAGGAAGAGGAAAAAAGCATTGAACCACTGTTCACATGAAAACACCATATTCCCCGGTGCACATTCGCTGGTTCTTGACAGCCAACTTTCCTCCCGCAGAATCACACACACATCGAGCTCAATCTCTACACTTGAGTGTTTACTCTTATCAGCTGCGCTTGCTCACCGCACGGCCTCTGTCGTGTACAGATATGTGCTGTTTAAAATACTGAGCATATAAAAGATCACACAACTAAATCTACCATCAGATGGACAATTGCGGTCGTGATGTTCGCGCTCCAGTGATGTGAATTACTGCCCCTTTGTGTTTTTTCTAGAATGTGGGAAATTGCGCCCTCGCGCGGGGAGAAACGACACTGCGCACATTCGCTCGTGTTTCTTGTTGATACACAGGGATAATGTCTCAAGGACAGCATCATATATTTTGTTGTTGTTTATTTCACTGAAATGAAATAAATCATTTGCATTGCTTGAAACACCTTGAACAGTTTTTGAATGGGCTATATGCACACGGACTTTTAATTTTCAGCCAGGCAGCCCAAGGGCTTCCGGTGAACTGTCTTTCTATTACAAAATTGTCATGTTTAAGATCTGATTTCTTTAAAAATCAGTGATCTTCACTGCCTGTTAGATATACGATATGAAATGGGTTTCAGATCAGACAAGAAGCACTGCATTAAATTCCATTTCGCTGTGCCATGCCTTTAAAATATGACAGTTTATTTTACCCCAGTATTTTCAATGGAATTTTTGCGCTAGCCTGTTGCTACTGACAGCGCTAGCGTTTACACGGTCTTTCATCTTGTTTTACGCTTGAACAACTAAATGAATGCTTAACTCTATGTAACTAATTGTATAATTACATTACATCATCGATGCTGTAAAAACAACCTTGTGAAATTGAAAATAGTCACATTAAGCTTTCACCGGAAGTTTATCGTTGGCTTTAAAACTCTAGCTGTACATAGAGCCCATTTCATCTTTAGTTGTGACCACTTAAACCACACTGATACAGACAAAATTTACTCATTCACTTTCTTTTCGGGTTAGTTTCTTTATTAATCAGGGGTTGCCACAGTGGAATGATCCGCCAACTTATCCAGTATATGTTTTACGCAGCGAATGCCCTTCCAGCTCCAACCCATCAATGGGAAACACCCATACACTCTCATTCACACTCATACACTACGGACAATTTAGCTTATCCAATTCACCTATAGCGCATGTCTTTGGACTGTGGGGGAAACCGGAGCTCCCGGAGGAATCCCATGCAAACACGGGGAGAACATGCAAACTCCTTACAGAAATGCCCACTGGCCCAGCCAAGCCTAGACCTTTTTGCTGTGTGACAACATCGCTACCCACTGCACCACCGTACCACTGGATATAGACAACAGTCAGTCAGAAAATGTTAACGAACAGGGTGAAACATGTTTTCAGTATTTTAAAAAGGTTAATAAGAGATGTTTAAAATGTATTTATGTAATAATTTTATGCCAAAACAACAAAATTGTTCAAATAAATTGAACAGCCTTTTAAATAGGATACTGTTTCATTCATTCACATGTAACCCCGCCGGTCCTACACCACCCAACCTGCTCCAAGCTGGGACCGAACCAGCAACCTTCCGCATGGGAGTCGATTGCTCTAACAAGGAGGCAAAAGACCATGGCCTCTAGCCTCTGTCGCAAAAGCACCTTTACGCCACATTCACATGGGGCGTCAGCTTCAACGCTTCCCATTCACTTTGAATGGGTGGCATCAGGCATTGCCGAACTGCATTGTGGATCCGTCGGTGCCGCTTCAGATGCGTTACTCGCTGCAGTAGGTGGGACTTGTTCAACTTTTCAAGTGTCGACGGAAACGTCAGCCAATCAGATCGCCGTATGCAAATACCCCAGCTCAGACAGTGGCCTATTGCTGACTAATTTCATTGGCTGACGCTGCTATGATGAACGCGTCAGTCCAAACTTCAGACACGCCCTCTGTCAAGCAATGACGCTGAAGCCCCGTGTGAATGGGGCTTTAGAGGTCAGAGGAGTGAGCTTTACCTCCACAGTACTTACTAGCTGGCTTTCGTTACACTAACCCCCCTAAACCTCACTCCCATCCAGGTCACGGCACCAATGTAGCCCAATGTAGGCGACTTTCGGCATGGGAGTCGAATGCTCTAACAAGGAGGCTAAAAACCATGGCCTTTAGCATCTGTCGCTAGAGCACCTTTAGAGGACAGAGAAGTGAGGTTTACCTGCACAGCACTTAGCTGGCCTTTGTTACACACAGACTTTTGATTAAAAAAATCTGGGAATCTGGGTTTTTTCATGGTTTATGGAGCATAACCTATGCCTCAGATGATTTCACATTTAAAATATGCATGCATTAGGCCATTATCATGACAAAATAAGTTACAAAGGCAATCATTATCTAGCTGCCTTGTTTGACCCCCACAATTTTTGGGTAACAAATTATTCTCAGTGTTTTCCAGTAAATGCAACTTCTTATGCTAGAAAAGCCCAATCACTCAGACAGCATGTGAATGCAGTATCATTAAAAAGATAGTGGAAATTTGGATAGTGGAGTATTAGTAGACTGTCTGCTTAATATCTGCTGATACTGCTCCTTCAATAGACATTTAACTGACTATAAGACACTTTGCAAGTACATGTCAACTTACACCAACCCTAACCCCAACCTAACAGTCTACTTATAATCTAATGAGAATTAGTTGGCATGTAGATACAATGTAACTTAAATTCAACAAACGGACCATCAAAATAAAGTGTGACCTAGGTCCTTTCCTCTGTTAAACACAAGAGAATATAATTTGAAAAATGCTATTGACTTTTTTAGTATTTCTTTTCCTACTATGGAAGTCAATGGTTACATGTTTTCAGATTTCATCAGATTATCGTCATTTGTGTTCAACAGAATAAATAAATTCATTTCAAGAGTTCACACTTAGCTGATGATTAATTATAAGCTTGTTTGGCATGCTGTCCCGGGAGAGAGCCCTGAGCTCATAAGATGCTCGAGCCCGGGGCTCCCTCCCGTTGCAAGGCGAAAAGGGAGTTTGAGCTCAGGTAGATCTCGAGAACTCCCCCGCTGTAATAACCAATGAACAGCCAGTGATTGCTCTTGAGAGATAACCATTTACTAGGAGCATGTCTATAGTGCCGGTTTGGATTAGTCAATTAACTTATGTTGCATGTTTTTTGGACGGTGGGAGGAAACCGGGAAACCCAGGGGAAACCCACGTGAGCACGGGGAGAAAATGCAAACTCCGCACAGAAATGTCTGCTGGTTTGGTAAAGCCTGGAAGCAGAGACATTCTTGCTGTGAGGCAACAGTGCTAAGCACTGGGCCACCGTGTCACCCATCTAGGAAGAAGGAGGAGTAGGGGTGGATGGGGGGATTCTTCAAAACGAAGATAGCGGTGGTACATAACCCAGGGTATTTGTAGTAGCTTAGGAGTCGTCTGATTGGTGCATTGAGAATTGGATAATGCGAATCCAGCCGCTAGCAATCATAAGCATGTGATCCTCTTGAATTTTGTTTATAACTAAACTTCACAAAGAGTTGGAACTACGTGAGGGTGAGAAAATGGTGACTTTTGGGTGAAACTATCCCTTTAATCTCAGAGTTTAAAACAAAATTGAGGACACTTTATGGTATTTTATTAGATTTTTAAAGTTTTAGTTAAGGGCAAAGCGGTGGCACAGTGGGTAGCGCTCTCGCCTCATAGCCAGAAGGTCCCTGGTTCAAGCCTTGGCTGAGTCAGTTGGCTTTTCTTTGTGGAGTTTGAATGTTTACATTTACATTTAGTCATTTAGCAGACGCTTTTATCCAAAGCGACTTACAAATGAGGACAAGGAAGCAATTTACACAACTATAAGAGCAACAGTGAATAAGTGCTATAGGCAAGTTTTAGGTGTGTAAAGTGTAAGAAGCAAAGCATTAGTAATGTAATGTTCTCTCCACCTTTGTGTGGGTTTCCTCCGGGTGCTCCGGTTTGCCCCACAAGTCCAAAGACATGCTGTACAGGTGAATTGGGTACGCTAAATTGGCGTATTGGTATGAGTGTGAATGCAAGAGTGTATGGGTGTTTCCCAGGGATGGGTTGCAGCTGGAAGGGCATCCGCTGTGTAAAACACATGCTGGATAAGTTGGTGGTTCATTCTGCTGGGGCGACCACTGATTAATAAAGGGACTAAGCCAAAATGAATGAATGAATGAATGACGTTTTAGTTAAACATACCAAGCAGTTAAAAATGTTCAAACCTCGTATAATGCAGACATGAGGATCTGTTTTCTTAGCCTCAAAAACACACATTCTTGTGTCCAGAATCTCCTCAAGCTGTACGCTAAATCAACAGTGTACTTATACAAAAACCTCCTCAGGTATTCAGTAAAGGGGGGAGTGTGAGAAACACACAGACACAGCTGCGTCCAGTCAGCTTTCTGTGAGCTCCGCTGGACAAACCGAATCTCCGCCTCCATCCCTGCCAATGGTTCCTGGGGTCCGTCCGGTCTCAGTCTGAGGGTCTCTCTGAGCTCTCAGGGGCAGGCTGTAGGGCTGGGTTACACCTCTCTCAATCCTCCCCTCAAGTCTCTGCCACTGTGTTTTTTCTTCGGTGTCCTGGGCACAGCTCACACGCTCATACATACACACCTCTCCTTTTTCCCTGGATCCACCATCCTGGGCTGAGAAGCCAGGAGAGAGGGTGGCAAGGTTTGGAGGAACCGTTGGATTTTGGATAGTGAATCTTCACCATGGCTGAGTTCTTCATCGTCTTCAGGAGCTTGGTTCTGCTGCAGGTCCTCTGCTTGGCCTTATCGCAAGTGGTGAGTTTGGCTTTAGTTTGACTACATTTCTATCAATGCTGGATGATCTAGGAGGAAAACATAAGCTCAAAAAAGAACGTCTGATGTTTGCTCTAACTACTTAAAAAAATTAATAAGCTGAAACAACACAATTCTTGAGTTTTTTGGGAAAAACTTAATTGTTTAATGTTCAATTTATTTAAATTAGTCAAAACTAAGTTAACTTAATTCCTTCATGATGTCCCAACACATATTGATTGTTTGGGACCCAGTGTACGCTGTAAAAAATGCAGGGTTCCACACAATTCAGTCATGTTATCCCAACACAAATCAATTAAGTTAACTTAAATTTAAGTGGGCTGAACATAAAATAATTAAGTTTTCCTCCAAAAATTTCAAGATTTGTGTTGTTTACGAGTCATTTTAAACAAGTAGTTTGAACAAGCACTGTAGAAAATGCTGGGTTCCACACAAAACCTTCATGTTGTCCCAACACAAATTGATTAAGTTAACTTAGTTTTTTACAAATTTAAGTTGGTTGAACATAAAACAATTAAGTTATCCCAAAAACGTAGGAATTCAACTCTTTTTAAATAAGTAGTTGTGAAGTAAGTGAACATGAAAAAAGTACTTTTCTTGAGTGTAACTTTTTTTGTGTACTTGTTTGATGGATTGTGATGTGATTTACTGTGTATGCAACTAGGCTGTCAGTCAAACCTCCAACAGATCATTTAAACACTTAGTTGACCAACTTTTGAAGATTTGCAACTTTTTGGGACTTCTCAAATGCAGTGGATTATACTGCTTTCTATTCTATTTTCTATGTTATTAACAGAAGACTACAGTCAATATTATCTTTTGACTCTCAATGCTTAAACAGTTTGGTTCAGTAACTGAAACGAATAAACAGAGAGCTGTTGAATAAAATATGAAGCCCAAATTGAATATCAGGCAGATAAACAGAGAGAGAGCGGAGTGACGGTGGAAAAGGAGAGACTACAAAGAGGCCATTGAAAACACCCTGCTATTCAATCAGA
The DNA here is from genome assembly GCF_903798145.1 of Danio aesculapii. Taxonomy (NCBI): domain Eukaryota; kingdom Metazoa; phylum Chordata; class Actinopteri; order Cypriniformes; family Danionidae; genus Danio; species Danio aesculapii. The sequence continues at coordinate 39,941,218 of NC_079453.1, forward strand.
CAGAACCTGAAGCTGCTGTCAGCCCAATAACACATACTTGTTACATTTAGCTGGACATCCAAAGCCCAGCGCTCGCTTGTAGCTCATATGCATAAAATGGATTGTGCAAATTGAAAGCGCACACATTATGGATTAAATTGCATAAAGTAATGCATTAAAATGGTTAATGTTTGATGCTGAATGGGGGAGGGTCTGAATAAACATTCCCATCCCCTTTTTTTCCCACCCCGGATACCTTGATTGCTTTGGCTTTTCATTTATTCTTTTTTTAGTAATAAAACTCTACAAAATAGAGTGTTTTGTATGTAATATGTATAATTTTGAGTAATAAATATGTAAACGTGCATGTGAAGAAAGGATGTCATTGGTAAAAACTGAAATAAGCAGCTCTAAATGTACTTTAAAATTGAAATAACAATGAATTAAATATAAATATACATATTTTACATGATAAATTAAAGAAAATTACTAAAGCAAAAATAAATACATAAAAAATGATATAATAAAATCAAATACTACAAGAAAATGTTGAAAATATGAATAAAACATCTGAATAAATATAGAAATAGAATACACAGTAAATAATTAGGAATTAGCAGTGTTTTTATACTAGAGAGATTGACCTGTTTCACTTTTTTCCTTTAATATTTTTTCAAAAAGGCATAAATGTAGCTTTTGCTTAGTTGTTGTAAACAAAATGTCACTTAATTGTTTAATGATATTGTTAAATGATATTATTTTGCTATATTTTTACTATTATTTGCTAATTTGATTGTCATACATTTAGCTATAGGTACATAGACAGTACTGAAAAGAAATAATAAATTAATAATAATAATTAAATTAAACCACCAAATTTATTTAATAAATTAAATAAAAGCACTGATAAAATTAAATAATAATAAAAATAAATTAAATAAAAGCATTGATAAAATTACATATTAATTAAATAAAAGCATCAATAAAATTAAATATTAATTAAATAAATTAAATAAAAGCAAATATAAAAGTTCAGACACAAAAATATCACTACATTTTCTACAGACTTTGTCTTTCCAACTTTAAAATAAAACACAAAATTCAGTGATGCAACATATCCAGATTTTTTTACATTTTCATTATATTTCACATGCTATTTTCTTGTATAGAACGCAATTTAGACTTAATGTGTGCCTCCTTCAATAATGACGACAATAAACCTTATTCTGTGTGTTTAATTTTAGACCGGTCCACCCGGAGCTCAAGGCCCAGCTGGTTCCCCTGGTCCGGCTGGAACTCCCGGAGCCGACGGCATTGATGTGAGTATTGAAGCTGAACTACAGGTCGAGCTCCTACAAAGACACTCATTGTGCACCTTGTTTCAGGAGCCCTGCGTTCATCTGAACTTCCAAAATCTTGCCAACAGAGGGCGCTTGAAATAAAAATAACCACACAAAAGGGTTCTGTTAGATGTTGCCCCTTTCCCATGTTGAGAGAGGGAGAGAGATGGTTATTTGATACAGTTGAGGCCTATGCTGGATTTAGTATAAAGACACTCAGCAGGATAAACAACGATTTATAACAGAAGCAGAATCCAAATGGATTTCTACACTGTAAAAAAAATCTTGCTGCCTATTTTTGTTGTTGAATCAAAGGAACTTTTATAGTAAGAATAAACAGCAAAGATCCATCCAAGGCACCCGAGAAATGAGGAAAAATGTTAAAAAGCCTTTACTGACATGGCAATTCCTTATCTTTTCTAGTCATCTCAACTTACATCAAGTGCAACTGACTAAAAAGTTGAAATCTGATTAATCATTATTATTAAAGTAAATTAAAAGCGTTTGTTTTCATGACTTTTTGTCATATAATTTGTTTACAGTGTATGAGATTCTACAAATATTTGAATATAATTATTATTTTGATATTCATTTGTAGTCATGAAAGTCAGTATATACTGTAGACAATTTAATAAAAATTGGACTTTTATACACAGAATTCTGACACTCTGAAACTAATAAAAATAAATGTTTTTTAGTTGAACTAAATGAACGTTTAGTCATCTAGTCACTAAAAATATAAAACGTTTTTTAGTTGAATTAAATGAACATTTAGTCATCTAGTCACTGACAATAAAAAACTAAAAAAAAAAGTTTTTAGTTAAAATAAATTAATTTTTTCTAGTCATCTGGTCACTAAAATAAAAATAAAAAATATTATTTTTTTAGTTGAATAAAATTAACTTTTCTAATCATCTAGTCACTAAAATAAAAAAATTTAATAAAAATAAAAGTTTTTAGTTGAATTAAATGAACTTTTTCTAGTCATCTAGTCAATAAAAATGAAAAAACTAATAAAAATAAATGTTTTAGTTGAATTAATTAACTTTCTAGTCATCTAGTCACTAACAATAAAAAATAAGAATTTTTTTAGCTGAATTAAATTAACTTTTCTAGTCATCTAGTCCCTAAAAATAAAAACTAATAAAAATAAAAGTTTTTTAGTTAAATCAAATTAAGTTTTTTGAAAGTCATCTCAACTTAAATCAGTCAGACTTACTAATAATATTACGTTAAACTTTGTATAGCTAATAAAATTTTGTTGTAACCTGAATAACTTATTAAATTAAGGTAAAGTAAAATTTTTTAAAAATCTTTTGTTGCCGTGACTGTGTAATTTTTCACAGTGTGATGTAGTGTTTTTTGTTGTTGACTTTCTAGTAGTCAGTAGAGGTTGCACATTATTTTGATGATTTTACATTCTGTTAAATACGTGTCAACTAACATTCATTCAAGTTTTAGTAGACTATAATTAAAGTAAGTTGACACACTTGCAGAGTTACTTCTAGTCAGTGTGTTTGTGTGTGTGTAGTTGCAAAGCTTCTAATAGTCAATAGTTACAAATCTTCTAATGGTCTAATAGTCTTGTTGAATCGCCGAATGCCTCCTCACTTGTAATTCTGCTAAATCAGTGGTTCCCAAAGTGGAGGTCATAGGACAATGAGGGGGGGTTGCTTGGTGATTTCCAAACATCAAATTCACTTTATTAAACTAGAATGACCATATTTTATCTATAACCTACAGAAGAAAAAAAAAATCAGTTAATAGTTAAAAACAACAACATGCAAATAAAAGCCATCAGACTTTCAATTTTCTTTGCGACCCCTGGAGTGATTACTTTATATTAAAGACACAGCACATTGATTTTTTGGCACTAGGTTAAACTTTCTGACACCTTTACGACACTCATGTACATTAAAAATAAATGCAGTCCACAACTGAACATGGAGAATGGTCTCTGAATGGCGTTCTTCAAAATGAAAGGATGAATAGACTTGGGCCTATTGGTATGTGTGAGCCGTTGTGTGCAAGGTTTATATATTTATAACCACCTCAGAAGATATTGGGGGTCGTGAGTCACTGGCATTGTTATTTTGGGGGTCGCGGGCTGAAAAGTTTGGGAATCCCTATAAATGTAATCAATAGTTTGTAAGAAAGAGCAAATTATTACTACAGATACAAATGATTAATCTCATATACACTTGTACTTTTTCTACCACTTATTTGTCTTTTATTTATTTATTTTTTTTACAGGGTGAAAAGGGCCCTCCTGGACCTCCAGGACCAATAGTAAGTAGCGATCAGAATTGGGCTTTATTTATTTATTTATTTTTATTTATCCAGTACTACCATTCTGAAATAATCCAAGAGCTAATTTTACTGCTCAAGAAACATACATCTTTCTTATTTTGGTACTCCCAATCTTGAAAACTATTTTCTGCTGTCTAATGTTTTTATGCAAAGCTTGGTACATTATTTCAATATTATTTGATGAATAGATTATTATTAAATCGATGTACCCTTGTTGATTAAAGAAACAAGAAATATACATCTTTTAAAAAACGATTACTGCTGCTGCTTGTTCAAAGTGTGATTTATTTATAAACTAATTTCGAAAGGTCACGTACTTATACTGTAATTGAACACGGCTGGTACCACATCAGCTCCGTATATTTCACCAATCAGATGGATACTGACACATTGCATGTTCTCCCTGTGTTCGCTTGTGTTGCCCCCGGGTTTCTTGGTTTCCACCCACCGCCCAAAGACATAGACCATAAGTAAATTGATATAGCAAAATAGCATCTTAGGACAACTCTTAGCCAGAGATATCTCAGCACGTTCACAAGCAGGGGAGTTCTTGAGACCTACTTAAGCTCAAACTCCCCTCTCAAGCCCCCAGCTCGAGGATATTCTGAGCTCAGGCTCTCTCTTCTGGGACAGCATGCCAAATACGCTTTATTATCAATCATCAGCTAAGTGTACTCTTGAACTACCTGTTGAAAATGAGCTGAAAACGACACAATTCTTGTAATGTCTTTGGCCAATTTGTTTATTTCATGTTCAGTGCACTTACATTTGTAAACCATTAAGTTCACTTAAGCATTTGTGTTGGGACTACATGAAGGAATTATGTTGGTCCAACTACCTAGTTAGCAGATTTGTAGTTCCAAGCATGATTTGCGTTGGATTGAATTAAAAGAGGGAAATGTTGACAATAAAAGTAATCTTAGGTGTTTAAGACTTGTTAGAGTTTAATCTTCACTTTAGTTTGAAGATTTAGAAGATTTTCATGTAATGCTTTGACTTTTGAGATTACCACCTGGCAGAAGCACCCATGCTTTGGGTGTTGGCAGCTTAATTTGCAAAACTGCAGTTTGTTGCTTTGCTCAGTGAGCAATAACTGTCCTAAAATGAGTTCTGAGATCAGTCTCAATCAACTGTATGTAACTCTTGTAAACGAGGAGACTTTAAAATGTACGACACATAGCAGACATACAGTTGAAGTCAGAATTATTAGCCCCCTTTGAATAAAAAAAAAACAAAAACAAATTCCCAAATGATGTTTAACTGAGCAAGGAAATTTTCACAGTATGTGTGATAATATTTTTTCTCCTGGAGAAAGTCTTATTTGTTTTGTTTCGGCTAGAATAAAATGAGTTTTTAATTTTTTATGAAAAATTATTAGCCCCTTTAAGCAATTTTTTTCTCCCGACTGTCTACAGAACAAACCATCGTTATACAATAACTTGCCTAATTACCCTAACCTGCCTAGTTAACCTAATTAACCTAGTTAAGCCTTTAAATGTCACTTTAAGCTGTATAGAAATGTCTTGAAAAACATCTGGTAAAATATTGTTTACTGTCATCATGGCAAAGATAAAATAAATCAGTTATTAGAAATGAGTTATTAAAACTATTATGTTTAGAAATGTGTTGAAAAAAAAAATCTGCTCTCTGTTAAACAGAAACTGGAGAAAAAAAATAAACAGGGGGGCTAATAATTCTGACTTAAACTGTACATGTTATCAGACATTTGAGTTTAAGTTAAATAAAAATACAAATGTATTTAAGCTTTTATTTGATAAAATCATGTTGAACTCAATTGCATTTAATTATGTAAATCCGTTTTTTTAGTTGGTGTTAAACAAATTTATTGGATGGAAATCCTGCTCTCAATTAAATTGAGTTCATCCACTAATGTATTAATTGTACATTATTTCAATTATATATATATGTATATATATATGTACAGGGGCGTAGCAACCACGGGGGACGGGGGGATCCGTCCCCTTCACTTTTAGAGACAGACCATTTAGAAACAGGTGATTAATAATTATATGAACGTATGATCTCATATAGCCATCCCCCCGACTTTTAAAAATGTCCGCTACTCCCCTGTATATATATATATATATATATATATATATATAAATAATTTACACAATAAAATCAAATTCATCTAATTATTTTATACCAGTTATACTTTGTAAATATCTGTTCATCCAGTGTTGCTTGTAGTTCATGATTCATAGTGTTTTCCATTTATTTCTGCCTTGAATTTGCATTATGGGACCAGCTTATTAAATCTAGACTTAAACACTATTTTCACAATTTTATTCTTTAGCTTTTACATGTGTGTAGCTACAGTTGTAGTTTCATAGCCCAGATCTGTTTGCACATTTCTATAGCACCTAGGATAAATTTTATTGTGTTTAAATGTGCTTTATAAGTAATATAATATAATATAATATAATATAATATAATATAATATAATATAATATAATATAATATAATATAATATAATATAATATAATATAATATAATATAATATAATATAATATAATTGTTTTTTTACAATGAAAATATCATATTAATATATTAAGACAATATTCTTACTTTGTCACGTGAACCATTTTTACAGGGTCAGAAGGGAGAGTCGGGTGAGCCTGGGCCTGACGGACCCCCTGGAGAAGATGGCATTGATGTGAGTTAGAATTTTTAGCCATTATTAATACACATTTGAATAATTCATTTGGAAATAAAAAGCTCTGGCATATCTGATCTGACTATATTTTCGCCATTCAAGCATGACTGAGGAGCTTAATCTCATTTTCCTTCAATGCAGCTGCTCTGTAATGAACATTGGCATTTGAAAGGCTGTTCTGCCGAAGGTTATTCACACCTACACTCGAAAATGTTGCCATTAGTCTGAGAAACGGAGATGTTTTCTTCTAATGAGCCAGACTTTCTCAGTCACATGCTAAGAAGCAAACATTCCTTATTGGATTTAGCGGTTAATCTGCTCAGGAATGCCAATCTCTGGGTTTCCTCTCAGCGGACCGTTAATCTGAGGAAGTCTGTGTACCAATAATATAGATTTTGTTACTAAATAGAATATCTACAGATCTTTACATATTACTGTAAACATTATGCTCATGAATCACGTTTAACCCTTTTGAATCAACATAGTGGTGTTAATATGACCTAGTGAATGATTCAGTATCATGATTATATGATTGTGTAAAGAATTTGAGTGTCACTGATTTTGGTCACACTTTATTATATTGGTCCGTTTGTTGAATTTAAGTTATACTGCAACTAATTCTCATTAAAATATAAGTAAACTGTTAGGTTGGGGTTAGAGTTAGTGTAAGTTGACATGTACTTGTAAAGTTTCTTATAGTCAGTTAAATGTCTGTTGAAGGAGCAGTATCAGCAGATATTAAGCAGACAGTCTACTAATACTCAAATGGACCATCAAAATAAAGTGTTACCCTGATTTTGGTTGTTCTGCGTTTTCTGTAAGAGTTTCTAATAATTTTCCCAGCCACATTTAAAATTAATTATTAAAAAATAAATAAATACAATAAAAAGGTTTGCATCAGGTGTGTGACCATTGTGTGTTTGTGTGTGTGTATCCAATTTAAATTCGAATGTAATTTATTTTATTTTGATATTATGTTTAGGTTTTTGCTATGTGATTTGTATCTGTATTTCCAGCCCAGGGACTGCAGTTGAAATTGAGCTATGTAGCTAATTCTGAGGCAGTTTTGATTGTCCATTGTCCCTGTCAAATAATTAAAATAAATATTAATTTATTTATATTATTAATTAGTAATTTAAAAATGATACATACTGTATATAATTGCCATCTGATAATTATTGTGAAGGCTTGTTTTACTGTTTTTTTTCTCCAGGGTTTGATTGGGGCGAAGGGTGAAAGGGGCCCTCGTGGTAATCCTGGACCGAAGGTGAAGAAATAATGTTATATTTATTATATTACGAATGCAAAATTCACACTATTTATATTAATGTGGGTCAACACTTGCCAAACAGCACACAGCATAAATACAACATATCTTACTATTGATGAAATATAAACTGTTTCTCTCCAGTCATCGTTATTCTAAATGAATCCTAATATTCATCTAATAAACATTCTATTTCCACATAGGCCTGTCATAATAAACAATATCGACTTATCACACAATACATGGACATGACATCAATCATTTTTGGTGATGCAATTTGTATCGCCTATTCATAAAATCCAATTCTAGCAAAATTTTAGCAACCTCTCTATATCTATTGTCGTTGTCTGTGTCAGTATGGTTAAAAATACTAGTATTTACTATAAATTTCTTTAGTATATTTTCATGTGGGTGTTTGATAACTGAAAATATATCTGGTAGCAGATATCACAGCCTCTGGTACGTTTTACCTTGTACTTTTTTTAGTTTTTTATTATTATTTATTTAGGATATGCGATTTCACGTAGTGATTCCAATGCCTAATTATTCAGTTATTAAAATGACTATATTTAAAATAAATATTGTTAAGAATACAATATGATGTGTTCATTGGAACAGTGTTCTTGCATTGTGATGATATTGTCATTCTGGCATTATATAATGAGTGGCATAAAATGGTCTTAAAATGTAATATTGTTTATAGCAATATATTTTGGTGCAATATATCATACAACTAAAAATAGACATTGTGACAGGCCTAATTCCATATTATGTTTTATTGATTTTCACAGGGTCAGCCAGGGCCTAGAGGATCAGCAGGACGAACTGTAAGCATGACATATATTATGAACAATATATAATGCAGTAAAAGTGATAACTTACCTCAAAACTATTTTATCCATTTACTCACCCTCAACTTGTTCCAAAACTTTATAAATTTCAGTTTTCTGCTGAATGTTGTAAACTGGTAGACATTAGCTATGTTTCCATCCAAATATGCAAATTTAATTTATGCGCAAAACTGGAAAAAACGCATAATAGACGTGTGAATAAAGCATCCAATGAGTCAAAGAGAACAAAATCATCACTTCCTGATTAACCAGAGCCAAATATTAAAAGTAAAAACGGAAGTTGCTGTGGTAGGAGAAGCTGCGTAAATCTTTTCTTTATTTAATAAATGACCTGCACCTCAGAAGATGATGCTGACACGCAATGAACGTGTGGTGGTGCAGCACAGACGCTGCTGACAATTCTGGAGGTCATTAATAATATAATAACACTAATACTAAATTGGTGAAGGCATTTTAGAATGGCCAAAACAACATTTCAGATGTTTTACAATGTGCTCAGCCTGCGGCTTTGTCCATTCACACACATTTTTATCATCATATGATCTCTTATTACAAAATCACATGACCTTTAATGCGCATACTGGAATTTGTTCAGTAAAAGTGTTTCCATCGTAGTTTATGCGCTTCTTATCGAATAAAAAGTTTATCCTACTCATAAACTTTTCATAAACATAAATGTTTCCCTACTCTGGGTATCCACGTTCTTCAAAATATAAATTTGTAAAGGTTTGGAACCTCTTGAGGGTCAGTAAATAGTAAATCAGATTTTTTTGAGTAAGCTGTTTCTTTAAGCCATTACTTGCAGTTACTTCACCTATTCAATAGGTGGCGCTTTGGTACAAAAAGAAGATAATAGAATGTTTAATTTTTATTTTAGTGCTAATGGACTAGACTGGAGCTCTGTTTCTAACATGTGTCATATATCTTTTTTACCTTCAGGGACCTGGACTGCCTGGACTTCCTGTAAGCAATCTAGTTTATTTATTATTATTTTACAGGTCAAAAACAATACAATATCAAATTATAAATTGGGTTTTGTATTAAATACAAAAAAATGAAAGTTCATTCATTTTCCTTCAGCATAGTCACTTTATTCATTAGGGCTCGCCATAGCTAAATGAACTGCCAAAAATGGAAGTTGTATGGGTTAAAAAAAAGTACTGTTGGGCTAAAGCCTCATTCACATAATACAAGCAACTCGCAGCAGCAAAGTGACAAGTTCATTTCAACGGAGAGTGAGGAACATCCAGCGACCTCTGTCTATGCAAGCGACAGCAACCATTGGCGACCAGTTGGGTGTGTCAAGTGATGCAACAAAGTTGATAATCCTTCAACTGCTAATAAAGAGCGACTTTCTTGAGCAACAGCCAATAAGAGCACCACTAGAGCTCACGTGATCCTTTCTCAGCTCGCTCAGAGGCCAGTTGTATTCGTGCTGTATAGGCCTACACAGACCTGCGTTTGAAGCAGATTGCCACCCAGAGCGACAGGCAGCTACAAAGTCACTGATAGTGTGAATGAGGCATAATGTATAATATATGAGAAATATTTATGCTGGGTTATGGTAACCTAACGTTGGGTGAAATACTTTACACTTGTGTTAAAATGTAAATAAAATTGAATTGAAAGCATTTACCTAACAGTTTGTCCAGATTTGACCCAACATTGGGTTAGTACAACCAAACATTTCTAGAGTGTGGGAACTGTGAGACATTTGTGATATTTATAGATATATATATATATATATATATCACAACACGTGGTGATTTGATAAAAACAGTAAATAATAAACAGTAATAATAACATTTAACTTATAATAGTTAATAATCAAGTACCTTGAAATGGATAATGAATCCACTTCTGATAAACGATGATAGCAAGCCTCTGCTCTCATCCAGGATGACTTCTTCATGACTATGGAAAGAAATGTTGAGATTGTTAAGATTGTTAATACAAGTCAGCGCCCTCTAGCGGCGAATAATAACCAATTAAAATATAATGCTCAGATTCTCCACTTTATGGGATAGATATTACAATATAGTTTCCTCATGAAAGGACAGTGTTTTTAATAAAAAGACAACGTATCTTCACCAAGACTAGACGCGACACCTGATTGATGTCTCCACTGTGTCCTAAAAGGCGAGAATGACGGCTGAACACCTCAAATATGTGCATCATTTCCTCCAAAAAACTGAAGAGATGAGCACGCGAGGTAGCGGAAGCGTTTTTATCCATGCAATATAGATCGGCTATGAAGCGAGCATATGTATCATAAATAATTAAGAGTGCTTGTGAAACAGATATAAAAATTACAACACAGAAAAGTAATTTAATAAAAAAAACAATGTTCTGTGTCAGTTAAATCAGTTGACTGTTAAAATTCACCATTTTTAACCCAACTAGTTGAGATATTAAATATGTAATCCAATAAAGGTTAAAAAATAACACAACAAAGCACCAAATATTTAACTCAACTGGATGAGTTATTAATAAATAACCCAGTAAAGGTAAAAAAAATCCAAACAAATCACCAAATATTTTAAATTTAACCATTGGGTTAAATAAATAACTCATCGTTTTTTTTTGAGTATACACTCAAAACATGCTGACTTGTTTTAGCCCAACACTGGGTAAAATATGGACAAACCCAACAGTTGTATTGAGAAATGTAATTAAAAATGGCAAAAAAAAAAAATTACTCCATATTGGCTTTGTCCATATCTGGCTCGTTGTTGGGTTAAAACAACCCAGCATTTTTTACATGGTGTCAGGTTTGAATTTAGACTAAATTATGAGTGGATTTTTTTCATCATTCTCTCACTTGCAGTTTCAGTGAGAATAATTTGCTCTTCATTTACATGCAGTACAAAACCCTCCAATTTCTCATGATTCCTAATGGAATCTTTGCCCGCAGAGGTTCCTTCTGTTCTGCTCTTGACAGCACACCCTTATTTATGCATTCGATTAATCAAGAAGTATCTCATTTCACTGTTCATTACCATTACAGGGAGCAGCGGGGCCCATTGGGCTTCCCGGACAAATTGGACCTACAGGACCAAAGGTGGGTCTCAATCGAATACATCCTCATAATAACATGACAGTATACGAATCTGTTCTGCTTAAGAATGCTATTTAATACTTAACCTTTGTTACTAGATAAAACAACTGTTTCTGCAGTAGCTTAAAAATGATTTAAAGGGACATCCCAATATGTTCATGCCAAAATAAAAATACACTCACCCTCAAGTTATTCCAAACCTTTAAAGGTTTCTTTATTCTGTTGAACACTGAAGAAGATATTTTGAAAAAAGTTGAAAACTTGTAAGCGTAACCACGCCGGTCCTACACCACCCAACCCGCTCCAAGCTGGGATTGAACCAGCAACCTTACGCACGAGAGTTGCTTGCTCTACCAAGAAGGCTAAAGTCCATGGCCTCTAGCATCTGTCGCCAACGTACATTTGCTGTGCATTCACACCATAGGCGGTGAGAGCGTCAAAGTTCTCTCTGGCCAGCCTGTCTGACTTCACAGCTCCGGCAGCGAGAACGTCAAAATTCGCTACATTAATCTCATAAAGGGGCCGTTGCAGCATATCAACAAAGATTCCCGCATAAAAACATGCTTTCTAGCATGAAAATGTTGCACACTTTTTATAGAATCCATTTAACTATGAAAGATCAAGTTGTTGCGTGTGCTGTGACTTTGCTCCACTTATCCAATATGTGTACATATATTCTGAAGTAGCAGTACTGTCGTTATGATATTCCCAATTTTTAATATATATATATATATATATATATATATATATATATATATATATATATATATATATATATATATATATATATATATAATATTAATGCACATCAGTAACTCGCCAGTAATTTTTTAATGCATGTTCCTGTAAGAAAACATTGTAAATAATTGGAAATCCAGTGAGCAAAATAATCAAACCCCTATGATCAAACCCTTGGGAACAACTCTGGTCCGAACCAAAGTTTACATGGCAGTGTCCTCTAGACTCCTCTCAAGTGCTGGACTTCAACATTCTGGTTGCTTGCCGCTGAACCGCGTCATAGCTCATTACCATTACGTTGACTTGATTTCAACTCTCAATAATGTTAATAATTACATTCGACCACCCCTATGACGGTTCATACCATTGTGAATGCATAATCGCGCCAATCAGAAAATATTCATTCAACAGCCTGAAATTGGCAGATCTAGAGCCACGATAGACAATATAAGTGTTCACAGGACTGTTATCTCATTAAGTAGATGTTTGTTTCAACAATCAACCTGAAAGTAGAGGATACTGTAGGCCAAAATACACCAACTATCCCACAAAACACTGACAACTCAAATACATTTTAGTAATACGTGTAGATGTAATTTAAATAATTACATTAATTAGATTAATTGAAGCATGTATTACACAAACTAACGTTACCGTAAAAAATTGACCCCCTCCCCCACTTCCTCCCAATTGTCAATGTATAATTTGCACCCTGCATATAATTAAATGGCCCGCTGAACTGCTGTCTACTTGCTCTCAAATCTCTCCTCACGCAGGGTGTCATGGGAAGTCTCGGACCTCCAGGATTACCCGGACCTCCAGGCAAGCCTGTAAGTCACAGTAATGTTTCATTTACTTCACTTTGAAATATAGTCTTCTCAAGTTAAATCACAAAATCCAATGCTCTGTATAAAGCTGTGGGGCTGATAATAAATCAGTGTCAGAACAGTGTAAAATGACATCTCATCTCATAACTGCTGCATTCTGGGTGAACGCTTTATTTCATTTTCTACTCTATTTCATTTAATTTCTTGAAGGCATCCATTTGGCATTTGCTTCAGAACTCTTTTACTTCATAATAAATTATATTCTGGTTCTGATTTCTTTCTGTGCAGTACACAGTATATCTATCTGCATGTAAATGCTCTTTCTAAATGTGCTTATCTTATTATGTCATTTTCAGGGTCCACCAGGGAAGTTTTTGGGTTTAGAGGAAGGCAGCGCCGACTTTCAGGTAAGAACAAACTACAATGTGCCACAGATTTCTATCATTTTCTACAAAAAAAAAAACATTTAAAGAGGCTAAAAATGGATCATTCAGCTTCAGAAATATTTATTCAATTATTATTTAAATTGGACAAATTGGGTGGTACGGTGGCTCAGTGGTTAGCACTGTCGCCTCAAAGCAAGAAGGTTGCTGGTTCGAGCCCTGGCTGGGTCAGTTGGCATTTCTATGTGGAGTTTGCATGTTCTCCCAGTGTTTGCATGGGTTTCCTCTGGATGCTCCAGTTTCCCCCCACAGTCCAAAGACATGCGCTATAGGTAAATTGGGTAAGTGAATTACCCAGTGCTGGGTTGCGGCTAAAAGGGCATCCACTGCGTGAAACATATGCTGGATAAGTTGGCGGATCATTCCGCTGTGGCGATCCCTGATAAAATAAAGGGACCAAGCCGAAGGTAAATGAATGAATGAATGAATGAATTGGACAAAAAAAAACTTTGGAATATTTATTGTTGAAAATGTTTGACTTCACGATAAGTTCTGAATTTATATAAGACAATTTAAGGCTGATTTATACTTCTGCGTCAAGGCCACGCGTAAGCTCTGGCTCAGCCTTCGCGTGGTCGCATAGCCCTCACCATGGCCATCGCCGAAGCTGACTCGCACCTCTCAAATAATGTAACAACACGTCGTAACGACATGTAGTGCAAGCTCTGTGATTGGTCAGCTTGGTAGCACTGACAAGTGTGGGCCCGATGGAGCGAGTGTTTTCAAGTGTCGACCTTATAATTAAAGTTGTTGCACGTTCGCTGATTCCCGCCTCAAAATGAGAAAAAAATCATACATTCATTCATTTTCTTATCTGCTTATTCCTTTTATTAATCTGGGGTTGCCACAGTAGAAAGAGCCGCCAACTTATCCAGTAAATACACAGCGGATGCCAGTACTGGTAAACACCATACATACTCATTTACACTCATACACAAGGGCCAATTTAGCTTATTCAATTCACCTATAGTGCATGTCTTTGGACTGTGGGGGAGGAAACCCACAGCAACACAGTAAGAACATGCAAACTCCTTACAGAAATGCCAACTGGCCCAGCCGGGACTCAAACCAGCGACCTTCTTGCTGTGAGGTGACAGTTCTTACCACTGAGCTACCGTGTCACCGAAAGTACACAATATTTTTCTAGTTATTTTGCAATATATTAGTATTTGGCTTAAAGTGCAATTTGAAGGTTTAACTAGGGTAATTAGGTTAACTTGTCAAGTTAGATTAATTAGTTTTTTCTTTCGCCAATTAAAAATAAATAACAGGTCTTATGGTCAATATTGTTAATTTCTAATAATAGCATAATCTATAGCAGTTGCTTAATTTTTTTTAAATATATGTTTCTTTTTATTTCAGACAAAATAAAAATGTAAATATATAAGACATCCTTTAGAAGAAAAGCTTAGTGGGAAAAACTGAGAAAAGAAAACTGAAAAATAATTACAATTTCTACACTGTATCCCCAACAGTCAACTTTATCAAATTAAATGAGTGTAGTTAACTCAAAATTGACTGAAAGTTAATTCTACTCATTTAAAAAGAGTTTTGAACTCAGTGTTGAAGGTAATGAGTTATTTAAATACCTCATTCAACTTAAATAGAGTAACTTCATAGTACTTAGATAGATTGTTTTTTTTAACTTTGCCTTAACTTATTCAGTTTTACACTTGTTTACTTCATTTCTTCAAATGGATTAAGTTCACAGTACTCATTAGGATTAGTTTTTGAACTTAAAGTGTTTGTTGCATTCGGTTTACTAAAATGGTTTGAGTTACCTTAACCTTTTGGCTTTTACAGTGTAATAATTATATCTGCAACTGTAAATCTGTGGTAAAGATATTTAACACACAATATACCTACACTATAACAATTTTTATGATCAATTAGCCCTGACAGCCTGACTGTTTTTAGGTCATTGTAACTCATTAAACTAAGTTAATCATGTTTTAACTTAATTTGAAAAATTACGCAAGTCAGTATCATAATATAAGTTCAATGAACTTAAAAGGTTAATTTGATTCAGCTTAAAAATTTAGGGCAACCAGGATTTTTTTTACAGTGTATGTTAAAATATCATTACAACATTAATTTGATGCACTTATGCTGTATTTTACACAGCTATATTTTTGTCTTAATGATCACAATATATACTTCTGAATTCTTCAGTTCTGCACAGTAATTGGCATCTCTCTGATCTAAAATGCTCTTAATTACTCTTCTTATCCAGTCTTTCTAAATGCTGCCCTCTCAGAACTGGCCAGAGAACTTCTCATTATTTGCTTCTTCTCAGACGTTGCCCTTTTAGACCTTCCACACCCTCTATTGATCTCGCTGTTCATAGATTTTCTTAATGAGCTTCATTAAACGAGTGTCCTGCTCATTAGCACCTCTACGGAGGAAGAAGGTGCTGTGGTCCGCATGCAGGCCGTTTGACTGCTTGTTCTCCTCCAGCTGGAGCCCTGCACTGTCTGGATCAATCCCCATCATCCATTTACTGTAATTAGAGAGATCTAGAAACGGCCTGTTTTCACTCTGCTGGGATGCTTCGAGCTGAACTGATCTGGGGTGCGCTTCCCAAACAACGATGTAACTTGCAACTGAACAATCATAGTACGATGCATCGTTTGGGAAAAGAACGATGTAGTGATGAGTGTTTCCTAAAAAACGTAGTTTCTCTGTCGCAGATCCATCGTTTGAACCCCTTTAGTTATAGCGTAAAACGTCCATAATGATTCTTTAAAAGGGGTGGAGTAACAACTTCTTTAGAGAAGAACCTCATGTGCAAATTTTATTGTTTTACACACACACACGCATTAAAAAAAAATCCAATATTAGTTTTGGTAAAAACATGCACTCGCTTTCCATATTAACTGAAATATATGTAAACGGCTCATATATAGGACCAATGTTTCCTTTACAAATATTGTAAAACATAAAATCACTTACAAAAGCTAACACGGATTCTAATCTCATATATAAATCATATAAATAAGTAATGAGGGTATTTATTAAGAAATTAAATTTAATATTTATTAGGAAATGAAAAAAAATCATACTTTAATAATAATATTAATAATATTAATGATGATGACGATTATTATTATTATTATTATTATTATTATTATTAAGTAAGATATTGTTTATTTATTTATTTATTTTTTTGAAAAGTCTACTTTTACCATTTGACACATGCAAATCACTGCAGAAATGTTGTAACCAACAGGCCAATGTCATATTCAGTACAGATACTTAATAAATAACCTACTACAAATTAAAAACATTAAAGTATGCTAACAAATTAACGTATTAACGTATTCACAAGCTTTGGAGACCTAACATAAATTCCGCTTTTAAATAATATGTCACCTACAGCTTTCGTCATGAGGCTGTGTTCCACATGGCATCAATGTTTTCAAAGTGCACTGCGAAGGGAGCGCAATTGTAAATATGAAGATTGCTAAAACTGAAGTGTAAAAATACTTTGAAAGCAAATTACAGACAAGAGAGATTACTATAATGCTTTAAAAAATCCTTCCAAGTTTAAATGTTAGAATGTTCTAAACGAATAGGGCATAGGGTGGATAAGTGGGAATAGAACACAGCCAGGAACTATGTTTCTAACTACAGCTCCAGAGGTGTAGTTGCAAGCATGGACGTTTGTGAATGTTCGTTGAAATGACGGATTTGGGAAACACCAAATCAACAAACTATGTTTGTAACGACACAACTTGCGACCTTAGTTGGCTAACGACAGTTTTCGGAAACACACCCCTGACAGTTTGCTTGTTTAGCCTGTGCGATCTGGAGTGCTGTACTTGTTTTTGTTTAATCCCATTTTTCTACTGTGTTTTCTAGTGTCCAACCAACTGTCCACCGGGACCGAAGGGTCCTCAGGGCCTGCAGGGAGTCAAGGTATAAGTGTGCATTTTATTATCCACCCTTTTCTGATGTCCTTTGATGCATTCTGTGATTTATGGGTGTAACTTCCATTAGACTGGCCTTCTTATAGGTGCGCATATTTATCCACTATTCTATATAAGTAGTGCATGCACTCTAAAAAGAATAAGTGCACTTTTAATAATTCATATGTGTCTAATTTTGCAACTGTTAAACTTTGTCTGGGAAACAGTTTGATTTTCTGTTTAGTACATAAACATAAACTCATAGACTACATGGTTGAGTGTACATATACATGAGACATTCTACCAGAAACATACATTTTTACTTATAAAAATGTGACAGGGCCTGACCCTTAAGCTTTTCCTCCTCAAAAAGTCATACAGAAACAAGCATAAAATCATATAATTCAATAATTGAACGCATTTTTGATCACTGTAAGCTTCTCCTCCATCAAATGATGGCATAGCCTTAAAGATGTATTGCACGCATTATATGTTAATTAATTGTAAATTTATTTGTATTATATATTTGTAGTATTTATTTGTAAAATTTATTTATAATTTCATGTTTTTAATCAATTGATGTGAATGATAACATCTTAAATGTGCTGTTTCTGAAGGATTTTTTTTCTAAATAACAGTTTTTACCATTACAAAACTATTCAAGCTGTAAGTTCAGTTGGGCTGAGGATAAGGTCAATCACAGGGTTTTTAAATCTGTAAAGTGTTTTTAATGAAGAAAAAAAAAATCTGAGAACCAAATGAATGACATACTCCTTTACAGAACAACTCACAGAAATCACTGTTTCAAAGGCTGTAGCCAAGTGCTGAAAGGTGAAAATATGCAGTCAAATCTTTTGTCAAACTGATGTATATTTAAATCAAATAGCACTGCCTCAAATGCTTTACTACTGTTATATTTGCCTAATGGAAATCATTTTGATGTAATGTTACTTGAAGGACCGCACAGGAGTTTTGCATCATAGCTATTACTATACTTTTATGTGGAACGATGTATTGATGAGTTATCATCTGGGACTATTTAAACAACTCTTATTTTCCTTATAGGGACACAAAGGCCGTTCTGGAGTGTTGGGAGATCCAGGAAGCATCGGAAAAACAGTATGCTTTTTTTGTCTGTTGAATAACTGACTTATAATATGAGTACAAATATTATGTTATTACATAACTACTGCTAGTAATATTATTATAAATATTATTGTTATGTTGTTGTTGTTGTTAATAACATCAACAACAATAATTTCATATTTAAAATAATGATATTTACATCTTTACAGATAATATTTGTATTTAGAATAATGAAAAATATTTACAGTATTTATTAGTGTTAGGACAAAGTTACTATTTTGATTATTATTATTATTATTATTATTATTATTATTATTATTATTTTATTATTATTATTATCATCAACAACAACAATAATAATAATAATAATGTTGTTATTATTATTATTATTATTATTATTATTATTAAATTATCATCAACAACAACAACAACAACAACTTTATTATTATTAAGGTTATTATTATTATTATTATTAATATTATTAATGTATAAAATAATTTATACTGTAGAATTAAAACGTCATTTAACGAGTTTAAATAACTATTATTTTCCCTAGTTAGTGGTAATAATAATAAAATTAATAATAAATACAAGATATTTCAGTGTATATTTATGTTTATGTCCTTCCTTCATACTTTTGATGTGTTAAATACTGTTATGTACAGTTCTATTCAAGTAACAGCCACACGGTCTGTACACTTTTTAACCACAAAGGGGCGCTTGTGAGCTCTCTTCTGAATCATAAAATGACAAATGAAACCATAAACTTCACAAATCTCATCATCACAAAATGACATGCAGAGAAAACATACAACAAATATACTGTCTGTTAAGAAAACAACTAAAACAATGTCTATTATTAAGCATCCCAATCATGTGCTGAGCAGCCCCAGTATCTCTCCCAAAACACATCATCCAGAACAGGATTATGTGTTAATGAAGCCCCTCAAGGCATATAACAGCCTCTAATCTGAGTGTGAGTCACAGACAGAACACATTGACCCAGATGAAAGGAAACAGGGGCCCGGCAGGTACTGAGACGCTGCTGCGCTGTGAATTAATCAGACTTAATGAGCCCCACAAGGACATTAGAATGGACTACAGGGACAGAGCGGATTTACATCTAATGCAGAGCATGACTGTCCAAACGCAAGCTTATAAGTCTTTGGGAAGTCAAAGTGTAGAAAATTCAGAACGCGCATATCTAAACTGCATAACCAAATATTAAAAAGTATCTGAAGCAAGAACTTCAAAGTGACAGGCCACATGATATCACAAAATGTGTTTATAAGGGAACTTTTTTTTTTTAAATGCTGATTTTACAACTCCACTAGAGTTGTGCTTTATTAATTTTGAATCCATTGGAGGACTTTTAGCTTAGCTTAGCATACATAATTGAATCAGATTAGACCATTAGCATCTACTTTAAAAATGACCAAAAACTTTTGATAATTTTTCTACTTAAAGCTTGACTTTTCTGTAGTTACATTGTTAGGCAGTGACTGAAATAGCCTTCAGCAATATTGATCAATGTTAGCTGATTTACAGGTGCTGCGCAATATCATTGCACCTGTTGCAGCCACGGTGCAGCAGAAAAGTACCTTGATTGTTACGCTGTTATGAGAATATTGTTATATTTTATATACAGTTGAAGTTAGAATTATTAGCCCCCCTGAATTATTAGCCCCCCTGTTTATTTTTTCCCCAATTTCTGCTTAACGGAGAGAAGATTTCTTTAAACATATTTCTAAACATAATAGTTTTAATAACTCATTTCTAATAACTGATTTATTTTATCTTTGCCATGATTTTACTAGATATTTTTCAAGACACTTCTATACAGCTTAAAGTGATATTTAAAGGCTTAACTAGGTTAATTAGGTTAACTAGGCAGGTTAGGGTAATTAGGCAAGTTATTGTATAATGATGGTTTGTTCTGTAGACTATTGAAAAAATATTTAGTTTAAATTGGCTAACAATTTTGACCTTAAAATGGTTTTAAAAAATAAAAAACTGCTTTTATTCTAGCCGAAATAAAACAAATAAGACTTTCTCCAGAAGAAAAAATATTATCAGATATACTGTAAAAATGTCTTGCTCTGTTAAATATAATTTAGGAAATATTTAAAAAAGAAAAGAAAATTCAAAGGGGGCTAATAATTCTGACTTCAACTGTATAATATATAGTTATATTACTTATCAACCAAGAAAATAAAAAATGAAAATCCTTTGACAACTGACACAAGAAAAAAAAATAGTTTAATACTCACACATGTCCTTGGACTGCCTTTTGTTTGTTGAAGGAGTAAGTAGGCCACAAGCTGTAAAAGCTCCGCCCTTCTCTGCAAAAGGGGGTGGGGAGCAGCGGCTCATTTGCATTTAAAGAGACACACAAAAACATTGTATTTTGTTACCACTCAAAATAGGATTTACAGCATGATATAATTAATAAATAAATGACTAAATGACACATTTTGGGGTTTTCTGAGACTTGTATCTTGTATAAAAGAAGACTTTTGTCTTGTATTGTCCTCTTTAGGGGATAAAGGGTGAAGTCGGCATCTCTGGTGAACAAGGGATCCCAGGCCCTCCAGTAATGTATTTATTTCTGTTCTAGTTTGCTTTTTAAGCATCAGTTGCTTTTACATCAGCGCAAGTAATTTGAGCACATTTTATAAATGTAATGAGCTCACCTGGAAAATAAATAATCTGCTCTTCTCCATAGGGCCCTCAGGGTCTGAGAGGGTATCCAGGAATGGTGGGGCCAAAAGGCGAGACGGTGAGTCACAGCTCCCAAAATACTACTCATTATCTGTTCATGCCTGCAACACAATTATTGAAAAAAGACAGCCATTTAATTCAAAATATGAATAAATACTAGGATAGCTTATACATTTTACTAAAATAACACAGGGCCACATGACGATCGTTCTCAAAATTGAAAACAGGACTGTAAATAATACACCTTCAGCATATCTAAACCTGAACATGGGTGGGTTTTGATCCTTTAAATCAGTGGTTAATTTTATTTTTAAAAAAATTGTGCGCGATTTTTAAATTAAGATGTTATTGGTTAAACAAGCAAGGGCTTATTGTGAGTTTTAGCTTCCCCACAGAAATGTATATGCAGCCTGATTTGCAAAAAAACCTATTACATTTACTTCAATTACATTTGTAGGACAGCAAATCTCCACAGACTTGACTTTGTTTTACAATGTACAAAGTTAAAAGTGTTTCGCAACTTCTGTGACAGGGACCACAAGGTTATAAAGGAATTTTAGGACCAATCGGCATCCCTGGACGCCCTGTGAGTATTATTAAAAACATTTAATTCTCATAACTGACAAAACATTAAAAAGATTAAACATTTACCATGCAATACAGGGTGAAGAAGGACCCCAAGGACCACCTGGAGAGCCTGGTGACAAAGGAGACATGGTATGAATCACTAATATTATATACAACTTTCATTCCAGTCATTAATTTGTCCCTTCATATGTCAGCTTATCAACTTTTTTCTTATCCATCTATGTACTTATAGGGAGAGCGCGGTATACGAGGACCTCAGGGAGTGGTCGGAAAGAAGGGAGATAATGTAAGTAAAAAAGGATCATTTCAGTGCAATTAAAAACACCTACTCTGAAGGTATGCTCTTAATCTTTTGATTAATGTTCTTTGTCAGGGTCTTCCAGGAATTGATGGAAAAGATGGTACTCCTGGCATCCCCGGGATGAAGGTATGGATGGCTCTTTTTCAGCTCTTAAATCAAAAACCACAGCAGTCATCATTATTCAAGGAGACACAAGACATATGTAAAGGATAAAGCACAGTAAAACCGAAGGAAGAAGTCTTGTGTCATTCAGAAGGGGTCTCTTTGAGGATTAATAACCAGTTAACAAGTATTGATTTAGCTTGTAATATGATAGCATGGATATTTATTTAAATGTAGAACAGAAAAACCAGCAAAGTGAAAAAAGAAGCACAAAGCAGTGGTTAATTATGCAATTCTGCAGTCATCATACAAAATATGAAACTAGAAAAAGCATCGACTGGCAAATTTGAATAAAAGTATAACCTAGCTGTTTTTTTACTATATTAGGTTTTATATATTAAGTTTATATTTGTTTATATAAGTTTTTTATCATAAACACTCACTGGCCACTTTAATAGGTACATCTGTCCAACTGCTCGTTAACGCAGATTTCTAATCAGCCAATCAGATGGCAGCAACTCAATGCATTTAGGCATGTAGACATGGTCAAGACGATCTGCTGCAGTTCAAACCGAGCATCAGAATGTGGAAGAAAGGTGATTTAAGTGACTTTGAACGTGGCATGGTTGTTGGTGCCAGACAGGCTTGTCTGAGTATTTCAGAAACTGTTGATCTACTGGGATTTTCATGGACAACCATCTCTAGGGTTTACAGAGAGTGGTCCGAAAAACAGATAATATCCAGTGAGTGGCAGTTCTGTGGACGGAAATACCTTGTTGATGCCAAAGGTCAGAGAAGAATGGCCAGACGAGCTAGTTCAAGCTAAAAGGCAACAGTAACTCGAATAAGCACTCGTTACAACCGAGGTATGCACAAGAGCATCTCTGAATGCACAAAACATCCAACCTTGTGGCGGATGAGTTACAGCAGCAGAAGACTACACCGAGTGCCACTCCTGTCAGGTAAGAACAGGAAACTGAGGCTACAATTCACACAGGCTCACCAAAATTGGACAATAGAAGAATGGAAAACATTGCCTGGTCTGAGGAGTCTCAATTTCTGCTGCGACATTCTGATGGTAGGGTTAGAATTTGGCGTCAACAACATGAAAGCATGAATTCATCCTGCCTTGTATCATTGGTTCAGGCTGGTGGTGATGGTGTAATGGTGTGGGGGATATTTTCTTTGTACACTTTGGGCCCATTAGTACCAATTGAGCACCAAGTGAACCTGGGTATTGTTGTTGACCGTGTCCATCCCTTTATGACCACAGTGTACCCATGTTCTGATGGCTACTTCCAGCAGGATAACTGGTTTCGTGAACTGGTTTCTTGAACATGACAATAAATTCATGACAAACATGAAAAATCTGCAGCAACTGTGTGATGCTATCAGGTCAATATGGACCAAAATGTCTGAGGAATATTTCCAGTACCTTGTCGAATCTATGCCCTGAAGGATTAAGGCAGTTCTGAAGGCAAAAGAGGGTCCAACTCAGTACTAGTAAAATGTACCTAATAAAGTGGCCGGTGAGGTATAAACATATTATATAACACATGTAAATATTAGTTCATGAATGGTGCATTTTATTTATATTTTTTAGGGTGCTGCAGGACAAAACGGAAGACCTGGAGCTCCTGGCAACCAAGGAGATCCTGTAAGTTAAATTTCAAAATTCATTATCCTTTCCATTTCATATTTACACCAGCATTAGATGTGCAAGGAACCCTTTCCCATCCTTCTCACACCTGTCCAGGGTGTTGCATTTGCTAAACGAGGATGATTAAAGATTAAAAAAGTAAAAGTTTAGTATATTTTCTGCTCGCAGTCCCAGTGTGACATTCCGGCCCTCGCTGTTTTGGAGCTTAAACCACCTTGAAATTGCTCTTGCTGTTAACTATTCATCATCATCAAACTTGACTCTCCTGGTGACTTGGGGTAATGGAGCATGCTGGTTATGATACAAAACATCACAACGTACCTGCGCAAGCCGTAATGCAGGCGCCCTCGCTAACAGGATGAGTTATTGCAGTCTTGTTCTGATATCAGCAGAGAGTAGAGGACAGACATGAAGCTCTCCATGGAGGTCTGTAGGGGTCACTACATTCATTCTTCATGGCTTTTCTCACATTTGTTTTAGGGTTTGCCTGGTATGCCTGGAGCCAAAGGTGAAGTGGGTTTTAAGGTGAGATTGTGTAGTTATGTTATAAATGCTTGCACGCTTTTACAATAAAATAAATGTTGTAGAAACATAACAATTACTAGTAAAGCTCACAATACAGTGCATTAGAGCTTTAAAGCCTACTTTTTCCAACATTTTGGAAAGCAGGGGTATCAAATATACAGCCTGCAGGCCGGATCAGGCCCGCAAATATGTTTAATCCGGCCCATGAGATGATTCTGTAAAGTATAAAAATGAGATGCAGTTTTTTAATAAAAGAAACTGCTGTTCCAATTGTGTCCATTGGATGGTGCAATTGCAAACTGTTAATTTCATCCGATCCAGAAGCCTAAATCAGTGTCCGTGTGACAACCATCTCAGAGAGAAAGATCAGTGGCGTAGCGGACAGACAGTGGCGGTCACGCGGGGTTGATCATATTAAAACAAAGAAAACAATCTGAAGTTGTTGTTTTTAAGTTATATGTACCATGATTTTACCCGTCCAGCCCACTTGGGAATAGATTTTCCTCCATGTGACCCCTGAGCTAAAATGAGTTTGACACCCCTGTCCTAAAGCTTTTATATTTATTAAAGTGCAATATATATATATATATATATATATATATATATATATATATATATATATATATATATATATATATATATATATGGGCATAGCTTAGTTTTTTTAAATCTAGATTAATCTCACTGTAACTAACTCAAGGCATTCAGAATATGTGTGCTACCCAAATAATGACTAAATGTCTTTGATAACGGGTTTCTCAAGCCAGGTGGCGCATTAGACCAGGGGCTCATCTCCTGTTTCCAAAATGCATCACAAACTGCTTGAGCAACTGTTCTACTATGATAATTGGTGATGAAAATAAATTATCTTCAATAAGATGTACTTGTGTTTACTAACTGTTTATTCAGTTAAACAAAGTTTGAACTGTGGGCCTACATAAGCTTGAAACAGCGATTTTTGATTACCTTAATCTGACTAAAGTCATAACTGAACTAAACAGAAATGGAATTAAGACATGTGGAGTATGCATATATTAGTGGCATTATTGAAGTAATTACCGTAATTAAACTATTACCGTCATGAACTCTTCGCCATATTTTCCGACAAGATCCACACACATGGCTGTTAGTAAAGGACCACACACACACACACACACACACACACACACACACACACACACACACAAACACACATCGTGAAATGCTGAAGTTTTTTTCTTTCCATTCGGCGTGCGTTATTAAATTACATAACACTCTCACCAGTCCTTAGTCCTTATTCGCGTCTAATACCCCAGTTTGTCACAGGGGCATGAATGAAATGTTCATGAGTGGTTGTGAAACTGCCGAACTGCAGTTAAAATCACCCAAAATTACAGGAAACGCTTACATAAAAGCACTTCACATAAACACCTTAATTATATTATTATTATTAATTGTCTATTAAGACAAATTACTAGGTTACAGATGTCCATGTAAGCGTAGTTAGTCGTGTCTTCGAAGTAAGTGAAAGATCCACTGCTGATTTGATTCAGAAGCGCACTTTTTTGTCAGACGGCTCACCGATCAGGTATACATCCGCACTAAAATATCAAAGTGAAAGTCATCATAGCTTGCGTAGAATAGACCCAGCCCCCAACCCAACTTTGAGAATAGATTTTCGGCAATATTTTTTTTAATCGTGCAATAAGAGTCTCGGCCCACCACTAATATATATCATTAGATACTAATAACAACATTTTTGGGCCTATTTATAAGCATTTTGTGTCCGCACTAGTGGGGTTGTTTTGATATCTCGCTATATAAGTGAGGAAAATTGAGTCCTCAGAAGTATAGCTAAACCTGTACACACACATTTTAATACTGAACAAACTAGATTTCATCCCTTGTTCACAACCCTAACCCTAAACCCAACTTTCACAGAAAACAATTTGCACGTTTACATTTTCTAAATATTTCATTCTATGTATTTTATTAGCCGTTTTCCTCAAGGAGACCACAAAGAATTATCATAAAAGTCTACATTTACTGGTATCGGTATGCTTGAGGGTTTAGGAATACAAGCTACACACACAAACGAAAGGGGTCTAAATGCAGACCTGGTGCAGTTTCAGTCTGAGCTGCATCCAATGCTTTTTAATGAGCTCACCTAATTGTGTCTGAAATTGCATCACTGAGATATGCAGTCTCAGCTTGCATCATCAAGGCTGCATCCAGATACTATTAACACAAACACACACAAATCTATAAGTATTTTTAGAATTGTTCTTCACGTTCCTCACTGCAGCTCTCTGATTGGTGGAGTTTTATGTACAGAATTATGGGTAATGTAGTTTTTGTGCAAATTCTGCAATAAAATGTTTAAAACTAGTTCGATTCATGCAAACGATGGGTCCTACAAAATCATATTCAATCGACAAACAACGTAGGAACTCATAAAAGGTCTGCCTTGTAAATGTGTGTCAGTTATTGTTAAACATTTAAACTCTGGAATAAATGAATGCAGTTTTGGCTTCCTAAACCCAACTGTTCCCTTAAATATTTTCTTGTTTTAATATAAAAGTCTGAAATGTTGGTGTTCAGAACGCCTGATGATACTATATATTATGCACCTCCAACAGTTTATTATCTATTTTGTTTTTAGGGTGAGACCGGACCACGGGGTTTGATGGGAATGCAGGGATCCCCAGGACCTCAAGTATGTTGGATCATTCAGTAACAGTTTTGAACATGAACTAAAACGTTTTCTGGATTCTCCTGATGTTTGTCTTTCTCTCAGGGAGAGCCTGGTCCTCCAGGTGAAGCTGGCATGGAGGGAGTCCCGGGGGCAAAGGTCAGCTGCATTCACCACTGACAAACCCTTTCATCAATACTGAATCAAAGCCTACTTTCTTACATATTTGATTTGTGCCTGATAGGGTGACAGAGGTGAACGAGGACCAGTCGGCCCTGCTGGGGTTATTGGCTTGCCTGTAAGTTTCTTTAATGTTTATTTCAAATGCATATATTTTTGCCACAAACAGGTTTCCATGGGTCACTGCAATCCTCACAATACATTTATTAATTTTTCTTCAGTTTAGTCTCTTATCTATGAGGGATCGCCACAGCAGAATGAAGCTTTTGTTTTACGCAGCAGATGCCCTTTTAGCCGCAACCCGATACTGGAAAACACCCATTCACTCTCACGTTCACACTCACACATAATTCATAATGCATTGTTTTTTGGCTTAGTCCCTCATTTATCAGGGGTCACCACAGCGGAATGAACTGCCAACTATTTCAGCATATGTTTTATGCAGCGGATGCCCTTCCAGCCGCAACCCAGTACTGAGAAACACCCATACACTCATTCACACACACACACACACACACTCATACACTACGGCTAATTTCAGTTCATCCAATTCACCTATAGTGCATGTCTTTGGACTGTGGGGGAAACCGCAGTACCTGTAAGAAACCCATGTAAACACAATATAACAGAACTGATTAAATAAATCAAAGTTAACTGTAGTTGAAGCCACCTTCATTCCAGTACATCATCCATAAAATGTTTTCAAAATGATGAAATAGAACGTTCCTCTAATGTTCAATAACCAGTTGAAATAAAATTCACAAATAAAAATGTGTGTTTTAAATGTTTTAAGAACGTAAGAACTTTTTAAATGAAAAAAGATTTACCTATGTACAACATGTTTATCTCAGACAATGAAATAAATAAATTAGAAAGATAATCACAATTTGCATTTATATACGGGAAGCCTTTGTGTCCATATATAGTCTGTCAAAATCAATCCTTATGTTGTATGTTTTATTTTCAGGGTGGTAAGGGAGAAAGGGGGCCCATGGGGGTCCCAGGAGCCCAGGGTCTAACTGGAACTAAGGGTGATAAGGTTTGTAACATTATAAACCATTGAATATGAACAAAAAATGAACTTTTTAAAGAGATAGTTCACCCAAAAGTGATTATTTCCTCACTATTTACTCTCCCTCAAGTGCTTCTAAACCTTTATAAGTGCCTTTCTCTGCTGAACACAAAAGAGAATATTTTAATGAAAGCTGAAATCCTGTAATCATTGACTTCCAGAGTAAGAAAATCATACTACTATGGAAGTCAATGGTGACAAGTTTTCCCCATTTTTCAAAATATCTTCTTTTGTTTTCCACAACAATTAAGGGTGAAAAGGTTTTCATAGTAGCATTATAAACTATTGAACAGCAACAAAAATATACTTTTAAAGGGGTAGTTCATTCAAAAATAAATATTTCCTCACCATTTACTCTCCCTCAAGTGGTCCTAAACCTTTATGAGTTTCTTTCTTCTGCTGAACACAAAATAGAATATTTTAATGAAAGCTGAAATCCAGTTATCATTGACTTCCAGAGTAAAAACAAATGCTATAGAAGTCATTGGTGACAGGTTTTCAGAATTTTTTAAAATATCTTCTTTTGTTTTCAACAACAACAGCAACAACAACAACAAAAAGAAACCCATGAAGGTTTGAAACAACAAAAGCGTGATTAAATGATGGCAGAATTTTCATTTTGTGGAACTGGAATTAACTGGAACTAAGGGTGATAAGATTTATAGC
This sequence comes from Danio aesculapii, assembly GCF_903798145.1. Classification (NCBI taxonomy): domain Eukaryota; kingdom Metazoa; phylum Chordata; class Actinopteri; order Cypriniformes; family Danionidae; genus Danio; species Danio aesculapii. Next base: position 39,970,188 of record NC_079453.1, read on the forward strand.
ATTATAAAACATTGAATATAAAAAAAATTACTTTTTAAAGGGGTAGTTCACCCAACAATTACAATTTACTCACTATTTACTCTCCCTCAAGTGGTTCTAAACCTTTATAAGTTTCTTTCTTATGTTGAACACAAAATAAGATATTTTGAAGAAAGCTGAAGACCTGTAACTTCCATAGTAGCTAGGAAAAACAAATGCTATGGAAGTCAACGATGACAGCTTTCCAACATTTTTCAAAATATCTTCTTTTGTGTTTGACAGATAAAAGAAACTCACAAAGGTTTGAAACAATAAAATAGTAAGTAAATGATGGCAAAATGGTCAATTTTGTGGGTGTAAGGGTGATAAGGTTTGTATAGTGGCATTATAAACCATTGAATAGCAACAAAAATGAACTTTTTAAAGGGGTAGTTCACCCAAAAATGAACATTTACTCACAATTTACTCTTCCTCAAGCGACACAAAAGATGATAGAAAGCTGAAGACTTCCAAAGTATAAAAAACAAACCATGGAAGTCAATGTTGACAGGTTTCCAACATTTTTCAAATGATCTTCTTTTGCGTTTAACAGAAAAAAAAAAAAAAAACTCATAAAGGTTTGAAATAACAGAAGAATGAGTAAATAAATAACAGATTTGTCATTCTTGTGTGAACTATCCCTTTAATCCAGCATAGTTTGACCACAGGAGGGCAGTCTTCACTCACAATTAATAACTATTTTCCAGCAGAGGACGTCTACTGTATGCTTTTACACAATGCACGTCCACGTTTCCAAATAATACCCCCCAATTCAATATGAAATATCCTCTTATAGACACTTTAATGTTTGTTGTCCTTTAATCTACAATATCCTTGCCGTTTAATACACTGAATGTCGACGGTAAAAGCCGGTTGATTTAGTGTGCTTTGAGAGTTTTACGTGAAAATAAGATATTACCGACAATAAATTCCCCGCGCCTCAGCTATTAGGCCTGACAGTGAGAGATATCTGATGTACACTTGCATCTCCTTACAGGGATTCCAAGGCAAAGTGGGATCAAAAGGAGACGTCGTGAGTACACCGTCCGATAAATACACACATTTATTTATGGAGTGAAATAGAAACCATACATCACCGTCCACATCATAAAAGATAACAACTTAAGGTGACATTGATGGATCTCACCTGCTCCTTTCACAGGGTGATCCTGGTGTGGAGGGATTGGCTGGGGAGAAAGGAGAGAAGGTAAATAACGCCGTCGTCTGATGCTTTTATTTAATATATTGGTTGCAGAAGACTTCTGTTCATCTTCAAATTGCATCTTTCTTCGTCTAACAGGGACAGTCTGGGGAGCCTGGGCCTAAGGGACAGGTAAGGACAGCGTGAAGAGCACAGATAATGCAAAGTGAAATGCGTTATTTAGTTAGCTTTTGCATTTTACTTTATAATGTAGGACATGATAAACTGTTTTAAAGGCAAATTGAGTTTTTATTTTAAAATAGTTTATGCTGACCTAGTTTTATGAGCAGATTAAAAATAGATAAATAAATAATTAAAAAACACAGTTTTTGATGTCAACTTTATGTCAGTATGTGCTATTAACAAAAACGCACATATAAATAAATAAATAAAAAGACACAAATAAAGAAATAAGACAAATAAAATAAAATAAAAATACAAATAATTTATGTTTTATGTTTTTCTTCTGGGATGTCTTACATTCATTTTCTTACATTCATTTATGCCGGCCTAGTTTTATGAGCAGATTTAAAAATAAATAAATAATAAAAAACACACACACATTTTGATGTCAACCTTATGTCAGTATGTGCTATTAACAAAAACACACATATAAATAAATAAATCATAAAAAGATAAATAAATAAATCATAAATAAAAAAAAAATAAGACAAATAAAATAAAAATAAATAAATAATATGTTTTTCTTCTGGAATCTCCTACATTTATTTTCTTACATTCATTTATGCCAGCCTAGTTTTATGAGCAGATTTAAAAATAAATAAATAAATAAAAACACACACACTTTGATGTGTCAACTTTGTCAGTATGTGCTATTAACAAAAACACACATATAAATAAATAAATAAATAAGACATACATAAAGAAATAAGACAAATAAAATACAAATAAATAAATAATATGTTTTTCTTCTGGAATCTCCATTCATTTTCTAACATTCATTTATGCCGGCCTAGTTTTATGAGCAGATTTGAAAATAAATAAATAAATAAATAAATTGACATAAATAAAGAAATAAGACAAATAAAATCAAATATAAATAATACATGTTTTTTCTTCTGCAATCTTCTACATTCATTTTTAAAGTTCAATTTTTAATTCTAGATATAATTCATGAAAAAAAACATTTAAACAAAAATAAATACTAATAGACATGTTTAAAAATATTGAGAAAAGCACATAAAATACAAAAATAATTACAACAAAACGAGTATGAAAATAATGACAAATACGAAAAGAGAAGCTAAATTAAACATTATCTACACTATAATAATAATAATAATAATAATAATAATAATAAAACAATAGTCTGGAAAACATCTTCCCTTTCAATACAGTATTATTAAAACGTAACTTAAAACTTAAAATTTTAGCATTAAACATATTTTGTGCAATCAGACTTATGATCTACTCTTGATACACTGTAAAATGTAATAATAAAAACATCATTACCATGACACTTTTATGAATATATCTAAATTAATTTTACTATTTCACTTGGTGCCTCTAGTGAATTTCCACATCTTTAAAATGCTTGATTTGATTTCAGAATCATCATGTAAAACAATCAATAGTCAAGAGAACACCTCAGTTTATTTCTCTGATTACTGCCCTCTCTATCAACAGCAAGGTGTGACAGGTGATCAAGGGTCCAATGGGCCTACTGGAGATCCCGGTAAACCAGGAGATCAGGGTCCCGCAGGCTTACCTGGCCCACGTGGCCTTGGTGGAGAAAGAGGAATTCCAGGGATGCCAGGAATACAAGGACCAGCTGTGAGTGTTTGGCAAAACATTTCCATCATAGCTTTCCCAGTCTTATGATCTATTACCCAACAAACAATTCTGTTTCTCAACGATAAATGTGTCATGCCGCCGATACTACAAAGATAAAAATTGGTGCACCAGCCAGACAGGTTGCAGAAAAATGCAGTGTTCAGCACAATAAGAAAACACTTGCCGAAAATAATGAGAACTCTAAGTGTTGAGAAAAATGCTTTAAGGGATAGTTCACCCCAAAGTTGTTCCAAGTGTTTAGCTTATTATGCTGTTGAACATTTGAGGTCGTGATTCACTGTAGTACTATATAACTATAGAGGTCACCATAAAACACATTATTTCCCATTTCGTGATTTACATCCAATTAAAAGAGTCCTAAAATGAGAAAAAAAATGAAGGGCGGTGGACGATTTCATCCTTTTGAGGGATGTTTGCTAAGTGAAGTTTATTTATAAACTAATTTCGAGAGGATCACGTGCTTATGATTGCTTGCGGCTGGTCCTGTATTATTCAATTTATGATTCACCAGATGATTCCTAAGCCACTATAAATACCCTAAATTCCATATTACAGCCATCTTCGTTTTGAAGAATCCCCTCTTCCACCCCTACTCCTCCTCCTTTCCTATATGGGTGGCACAGTGGCCCAGTGGTTAGCACTGTTGCCTCACAGCAAGAACATCACTGGTTCTAGTCCTTAGCAAGCCAGCCGACGTTTCTGTGCGGAGTTTACACGTTCTCCCCGTGCTCACATGGGTTTCCCCTGGGTTCCCCGATTTCCTCCCACCGTCCTAAAACATGCAACTTAAGTTAATTGACTAATCCAAATCAGCACCATAGACATGCTCCTAGTAAGTAGATATCTCTTAAGAACAATGACTATATGTTCATTAGCTACTACAGCAGGGGAGTTCTCGAGATCTACCTGAGCTCAAACTCCCCTCTCGCCCTGCAAACGGGAGGGACTCGAGAATCTTATGAGCTCAGGGCTCTGTCCCGGGACAGCATGCCAAACAAGCTTTGGAATCAATCATCAGCTAAGTGTGAACTCTTGAACAAAATGAAGGAAGATTGATAAATGTTCAATGGAAAAGCAAACACATACTCTTGAACACCATCAATACTTGCTCAAAGATTTATTAAACATAAAATTTCGGTCTTCTGACCTTCATTTAACATATTCCACACAAGAAGGAAACCCAAACAGGTTTTGAATGATGGATGAACTGTCATTTTTTAGGGGGGAGTACTGTCCCTGTAAATGTGAATTCAACAGTTTTACCATTTACTTTTCCAGGGTCGTGATGCTTCAGATCAACACATCATTGACGTGGTTCTGAAGATGCTTCAAGGTGAATAACAATCATTGTTCTTCCCGTAAATGGCCGCAATTCAAATTGGAGGCAATCGGTCTGTCAAAAAAGGCCAGCTGTAATCTATCGAGCTAAATCTACACAGCACTCTTCATCCATTGAAATATATTAACGTACAACTCATGACTCCTCAGGGACAGCTTTCCTGCCAAATGCTGCAGACTGTGTAGTCCGCAGCTATTTATCTACTGCTCAGAATTTACTTCTACACAGTCCTGTTTTCTGTGGGATTGTCAGTCTCTGCTCTCTGGCCTTCTATTTTGCAAGAGAGATGACCTCAACTGGTCGGTGATAACCTCCATTGGCTCCCACTATTTCACAATGTAATCCCTCAGCCTTTTGGTCAACAAATGCAGACATACCTTTGGTTCTACAAACCCACACACTCACCTCAAACGAGAGGAAGGATTTCTTTCTCACTCCCCATAGGGAGGCAGATTAGATGGGGAGATTTTGTCACTGTGACACATTGAGAACTGGTCAAATGATCAATCCCCATCTTTGGATCGTCATCATGTATAACACTAAATGCATCCAAAAATTGCATGTTGTATAGTAAGTGCTATTTATGGCTTCAGATTTATTTGGGGGCTCCCTACACTAATAAGGATGGTAAAGACCTAAGTTGCCAATATGATTCATGAGATCAAGGGAATGAGGTTTACTCACACAGCTTCTGTTAGCTGACCTCTGTTACACTTCCCTCCATAAATCTCACTCCTATTCAGGTCACAGCCCAAATGGTATTCTTCTAGTTCTACTCACACCATTACAAGTAGAATTGTATGGGCCTTTCCAGCATAGCAGCTACATGTACTAAAAACCTAGGTGCACCTTTCGAGGCCAATGGGGTAAGGTTTACTTACACAAATAAAAAGATTCTGGCCTCTGCTACACCCCACTCCAAGCCTTCCGGGTCACGGCACCAATGTCTTTCCCTGTTCTGCTCACACCTTTCCAAGCAGGCATTCACGGGAATTCACAAATTCTGTCCTTTGGCCTCACAGGGTCATAATGTGTCCAGAATCTTTACAGAAGTAGCAATCAATTTAATCTTAACAATTTTAAAGGAACTAATCTTCATGTTCCTGTATTCCTCTGACAGAGAGGTTAGCAGCAGTAGCAGTGAGCGCTAAGAGAGCGGTGCTGGGTGGAGCAGGTGTGATGGGACCTCCAGGTCCTCCAGGACCACCAGGACCTCCTGGGCCTCAAGGTCCTCATGGCCTGACAGGTGGCCGTGGTGTTCCTGGCATCCTTGGTGCCCCAGGCCAGATAGGAAACACTGGGCTAAAAGGTAAATACACCTTTTAAGTTTTCAGAGAACCTAATAACTGAATTACACCCTCATGTTTATTTATCATTGTTTTTTCAGGAAAGAGGGGTGCTAAGGGAGAAAGGGGAGATCCTGGGCGACCACATCCTGGACAACCAGGACCACCTGGACTGCCAGGTAAATTCCATGTCCAAAGTCCAATTGTGAGCACTTTAATGTAGTTCTGAAATAAATTTGATGATGAACTGTGGCTTTGTGCAATTATCTAATCTAGTGGGATTAAAATGTCCGCAACCAGTTGAAGATTGAAGTGTCATTTACACACCTGCAGTTCATAATAGTGTTTCAAAGTCTTAGAATAGCTTGTGTTACCCCTTCTAGTTCTACTTGCAATGCTTTAAGTGGAACTTAAATAGCTGGGAGGTGGATGCACACTGTGATGCTAGGAAGACCATGCTATTGAGTAGCTGGTTGCCAGGGGAGCAAGGTTTACTTACTTGCACAGTGTCTTGCAGCTCAGTTACACCTCAAACCCCTAAACCTCCCTTCCATTTGAGCCAATGTAACACCTCTGCTTCTACCCAGGTACCTCTGGCATCTTGCTGTTTTTATCCCATTTTTCTCCCTGCAAATACACTCTCAAACAAAATCAACTCACCTCAATTATTCCTGCCAAATCAGATCTACTAAAGCAATTATTATTACTACTGTACTATTTACAAATTGTAATGTCAATTTTTGTTAGTACTTTCACTTTGCACATCCTCAAGGTTATTTAGTTCATTTAAAACTTCATCCTGCTTTCTCACAGGTCCTCCGGGTCTTGATGGTGTGGCACGTGATGGTAGGCCAGGTGAGCGAGGACCTCAGGGTGCAGCAGGTGAGGCAGGCCGTCCCGGAAAGGCTGGTCCTCCTGGTCTTCCTGGATTTTGTGAAGCAGCTGCTTGTTTGGCAGCCTCTGCCTACACTTCTCCCAGACTACAAGAAGCTGGAACAGTGAAGGGCCCATCCACTTAAATCAAGCCCCTCTACTGGGGCTTAGGAACATCTGGGGGAGAGAGAAAGTCAGAAAGAAATAAAGAGGGACAGAAGGCACACAGAAAGAGTGGCACACATGCCTTTTCTTCATTGGACAAATTGTGAGGGGGGAGGGAACAGCCGTTGACTGAAATTTGTGTATTAGGATTGTATATGTATGAATTGACATCTATGGAAAGCAAGTTTTACAGTAAGTTGGCCATGTTAGCTGCTGCTGCTCTGTCCCACCTCACAGTACAGAGAGATGTGAGTATCTTGCCAGTGACATGACACCAATGGACCAGAAGAACTGCAAGAATGACAATCAAACAAAGGTGCTGTTTTTGTTAGTGTTTGTTTTTTGTTTCATGCATCTGATGATGCCAAGGGTTTTACATGCCAGGAAATCTCCCCATGAACCAATAAAATTTTATGAAAATCTACTTTATTAATAGATTAATTACCCAAATCGATACCTCATGTGGACATTACTTCTCAGTTTGTACTGTGCCTGTCTCCGCCATGAAGCAGCGCCCTGATCTGTTCTACTCATTGAGATGCGACGTTCTTCCATTAACGTTATCCTTGATTCCATGCTGTAAATCTTTGTAAATGTGTATTAATTTTGTATGGACAAGGTGGTTTTAGAATATAAAGCAGATCTAGGTTAATGAATTTAATCAGCGGTACTCAAACAATGCTCAGACATCTGGTGAATTACACACATGTATGCCACTTCCAAGTAACTTTTGGGTTGTGTACTTAGAGAAGAACTGATTATCTTCATTAACAAACTATTTATTGTTCTTTTATTGTCTGTAAACAAGTTTTTTTTTTTTTTTTGCCAGGTTGTTCAGGTTTACCCCAATCAATAAAAAGGAACGTTTTGTAAAACTCAATGTTCTTCTGCATCCGAGAAGAATGTCTGTTTAAACTTCTGATAAACATGCTTACTTCTTTTCTTTTTAATCTGACAAGTCTTTATTGTAATAAATATATACATTTTGATGTTAAGCAACATGCTTTATATGCACATGGGTGCTATCTGTTCACTTTTTTTGGCTAAATAATTGGGGATGATGGGGAGCTGAATAAGGCAAGATGCATGTTTTTTCTCAATCAGAAATGCAACCGAAGACTATTCATATTCAGTGACCAGATATTTTGCAGTATTCCTAAGGACAATCAGCACTCCAAGGACCACTAGTTTAATTATGTTAACATTTCATATACAAGAGCAAGAGTGTCCAAACTCGGTCCTGGAGGGCTGGTGTCTTGCAGATTTTAGCTCTAACTTGCCTCAACACACCTGCAGGGATGTTTTTAGGGCCTCATTTACATTGCACTTTTAAAGTGACTCAATTCCTATTTTTTTCTCCCATGTGCCACAAATCGGATATGGCCCATGCACATGTAAGCATGAACAAATCACATGGATTCCGATTTACTCAAATTAGTCTGCATTGTAAGCAGGTAGATTGGATTTTTACCTGTCAATGCGAGTCGCGCATCATTAAGAAGCGAATGACGTCAAGTCTGATGCTTTCATTCAGAACAGACTTCAGCAGAGTTGCAAACCTTAAATCCCATACACGAGGACTAAAACAGCTTTTATATTGTCATATAGCAGAGATATTCAAGCATGTAAACGAGAGCGAGAGAGCGCAATATCCGCCATGTAACCAATATAAACGTATAAAACTAGTGCATACATCACGTGCATAAATCACACCATGGACATAGTGATGTCGCCTTACAGCAAGACGGTTGGTGGTTCGAGCCCCGGCTGGGTCAGTTGGCATTTCTGTGTGCAGTTTGTATGTTCTCCCTGTGTTTGTGTGGGTTTCCTCTGGTTTCCCCCACAAGTCCAAAGACATGCGCTATAGGTGAATTGGGTAAGCTAAACTGTCCGTAGTGTCTGTATGAGTGTATATCTGGTCCTACAGATCGGGCGTTGAGCGTTGGGCTAACGACCTACCATGTAGAAGTTTGATGTTACGAAACACCAACAGGGTGTGGCTAAATATCAGCTTCGATATAAACAGCCCTTGGAGTAAGTGATGTCAACATGACATTGGTTTAGATGTTGGCTTGACGTTGGATTTAGGTCACTTTCCAACACAACCTAAAGTCAAAAAAACATTGTTCTTAGATGCTGGTGACCTAAATCTAACCCAATATTCAAAAGTCCACACTGATGATTAATTATGAAGCGTGTTTGGCATGCTGTCCCGGGAGAGAGCCCTGAGCTCATAAGATCCTCGAGCCTGGGATTCCTCCCGTTTGAAAGGCAAGAGGGGAGTTTGAGCTCAGGTAGGTCTCGAGAACTCCCCTGCTTATAATATGGCTAAAGGTAATTAGGAATTGCTGATTAGGAGCTTTTCAATGATGCCAATTTGGTTTGGTCAATTCACCTATGTCACATGTCTTTGGACTGTGTTAGGAAACCGGAGAACTCGGGGGAAAACCACGTGAACACAGGGAGAACATGTAATTTGAATTTGAGAATTTGAGTCTATGACATTCTTGCTGTGAGGCAACAGTGCTAACCACTGGGCAGTCGTGCCACCCTGTGACAGAAGAGAGGGAAGAGTAGGAGTGGAAGGGGGTATTCTTCAAGATTGAGATAACTAAAGTAAGAAACTCTGATTATTTATAGTGAGGTAGGAATCATCCGATCGTTGAATTCTGTGTTGCTAATGCAGGACCAGCTGTGATCAATCATAAGCATGTGATGCTCTGGAAATTAGTTTATAAATAAACTTCAAGTAACGTTGTGTGTCTGCTCGGTTGTGAATGCAGCATTGTTTCTATTCTCAAATTCTCACCATCACTGCAGTAATTTATAAAAGTCTCGTCTGGAAAACCATATCTGTAAACTCCATACCATTAACGTCAACTGTACAATGCATTTCAAGTGTTTCAGTTTGTTCATCCTTTATGAAAGCAAAATTTCACTATGGTTACAAACTGAAGATGGACATATAGATATGTCGGTTTGGAGTTGACAGACCTGCAAGTGAACAAGCCAGTAGGACTTTGCTTTCAAAACCTTTATTGCTTCTCTTAAGTTTCTTCAAACAGAATTTGCACACAAATGACTTTACTTAAAAAGCGCTGTGGTGAGATGCATGACGATGAGTGGGGGGGGGGTAATTCTATTAAGATTTGGATAGTAAAAGATTGAAAGGCCAATCTTAAATCGGCATGCTCATAACGTTCATGAAAGCTGCATAATTTGACAATTGTAAATGGCTCTGCGTAAAACTTTTCAGCTATCCTCCCAATACAGATTGAGATTCATTCTCTCGTCCTCGCACACACTCACACACACACACACACACACAGACTGAGGGAGTGACAATGAGAGGATAAAGTGCAAAGTGTAAAAGCATCAGACTGGCTGACGCAGCAGAGGATCAGAGATGCCGTTTGCTTTAGAGATGACCGTGAATGTCGGGGATCTGCTGTGTTTTAGGATGACTAGCAAAGCGTATTTGGAATATTCTATAAGCACACGATGGTTCAGCTGCAAGTGGTACAGTATATCAAATGTAAATTCAAGTTTAAGAGTCCAGAGTGGTGGAGGAGGAGATGTCGTCACAGAGCTCATCAAGAGATTGGTGTTGATGAAAAAAAAAGTCTTATAAAAATAAAATCTCATTCCATCCCTAATTGCAATCGCATATAAAACCTACCTTTACAAAGCAACCATTAGTTAAGAGCTTACAACATTGTTCCAAAATATAAAACAACAATAGAAAGGGCTGCCATGCTGATGTCAATTTTTTTAAGTACAAAAAGCCATTACATATAAATATGAATATGTACAACACAAGCCCTTTGGGGAGTTCATTTTGAATAATTCACATAATTTATTAGGGCAACTGCATCTATGCCTAATGGTAATCTCAGACTATTTTAAATGAAACGGCTCACACTGTAAAAGGACTGGAGTAAGATGGATATTTATGCCACATGTCTTTACTAAAGCACTAAAATACTGAAATTAGCAGCTGCCAAAACAACCCCCTCACAAAAATATAGTTAAACGAATATTTTGGATTCAATACAAGCACTACCAAAAGCATCATTGGCATGAAGTCAATCTCAGTGGAAAATCATTTTGACTCGTACCTTATTTTGTACGAAATTAAAAAGCAAAATCCGAATACACTTAGCCCATAGAGTTCCACTGTATTTTAAGTCAAAATAACTCCTGCTTTAACAAACGGCATGCTGTAGATGATTTTTAACTTGCATTTAACTCAAGGATATTGCTTTAATAGATAATAAATGGCCTTGATGTGTCATTGAGAAACCAATATCCTGTGGGGGTTAGTAAGAAATTAAAAATTCGGAATAAATCTGGAAATGAATAATGACTGTCAAAGCCTTATATGTCCAGGAATCTAGAGGTCTTCAATTTACTGCAACAATAAAAGCTTGATCTCTACTGCAAGTGTGGCATTGTGGGACATTACTCAGGGGTTAAGGCACTCCGGTTTGGAATATTGCACCAATTGTAGTGGTGTTAATGCTGGTTCAACACCAGACTATATTAAATTCCCATTTGGCTGGGATTTGGCGAACCAGTGTTTTGGCTTTGCGGAACGAAAATGCACATCAATCCTTTGGTTCTCCATGGAGCTTTAGAGCAGGTACAGGTAGGTAATTGTGAGAATGTCAATATTTGGGTACCATCCTCCAACTTTTACTTCTCTTAAACCCTCTTTTAGTACATGGGACCTTTGGGAGGTGGACCCTTGGGATTGTATTCCATAGGCATACTCATACAGTCCGACGGATGACAGCGGCCATCCTTGCCCTTCTGTCCGGATGGTCCTGGAGGTCCTGGAATGCCAGGGACTCCCTGTTGACCAGAAGGACCTGGTGGTCCCATCTTACCATAACCAGGAGGTCCAGGGACACCTGAGAGGGATGGAGGAAATGAGAAAATAATTAAAATATAACAACAGAATAAACATTGAAAAACGGCTTTGAAAAAGTCAAACCTGGAGCACCAGGAGGGCCACTGTCTCCCATTTCTCCAACACCCTTATCTCCTTTCTCTCCCTTCACTCCAGGACCACCTGGGGACACATTTGAAAGCATCCATGTGGAAGACTGGACAAATGGAAATGTGGATCGCTGTGGGATACAGGAGCACATTAGTTCCCCTTACCGGGTGGACCCATGGGTCCCTGCCTTCCTTCACGCCCAATCTGCCCAGGACGGCCTGGCATCCCTGCAGGACCTGGAAGGCCTGGATTTCCATCTTTACCCGGGGGTCCCGGTCGTCCGGGGGATGCAACCATCTCCACAGGCATCTGCATTCGTGACATGTAGTAACCCATGCGCTCTGTAAGAACAAATGGACTCTGAAAAAGCACTCTCATTCTCTGTGAAAGAAACCATCTAAAAATAGAGTTCCAGGGCATTTCTGAGCATCCAGTTATGTCTGGGGAATACAAGTCCTCTCACCGTCAAATATCTTTATGACCTGCTGTCTGATGAAGGATCTTAACTCATCATAGTTCACAACAGCCTACAAAACAGACACAATTTTAGGTTCAAATACTGATATACTGCATGTCTTCTGTTCTGCAAAGTTTATAGTATACTGAATAAAATAAGGATTTAATAAAAAGGTGTATATATATATATATATATATATATATATATATATATATATATATATATATATATATATATATATATATATATATATATATATATATATATATATACATATACATACACATTTTTTTTCTTTTTAAATTTAAATATTTCCCAAATGATGTTTAACAGAGCAAGGAAATGTTCACAGTATGTCTCATAATATTTTTTCTTCTGGAGAAAGTCTTATTTGTTTTATTTTGGCTTGAATAAAAGCAGTTTTTAATTTTTAAAACCCTTTTAAGGTCAAAATTAATAGCCCCTTTTATCTATATGAATTTTTTTTTTCAATAGTCTACAGAACAAACCATTGTTATACAATAACTTGCCTAATTACCCTATCCTGTCTAGTTAACCTAATTAACCCAGTTAAGCCTTTAAATGTTATCATGGCAAAGATAAAATAAATCAGTTATTAGAAATGAGTTATTAAAACTATTGTGTTTAGAAATGTGTTGAAAAAATTGTCTCTTCATTAAACAGAAATAGGAGGAAACAATAAAATAAACAGGGGGATAATAATTCTGACTTCAACTGTATATCCATTACAGAAAAATGTATTACTAATATTTATTAATATATATATATTCTTTTGCAAATATAAACCATCAAACCATGAAGCTTTTTAATTTGTATTCAGCTATAATAATAATAATAATAATAATAATAATAATAATAATAATAATAATAATTATTATTATTAGTAGTAGTAGTATTACAAAAAATACAGAAATTGCAAAAAACAATTGTAAGTAAAATTACTGTTCTAAAATATAACCCTGTTTAAATTTCTTCATTTAAAAATATAAAATCATTAAATCACAATATTAGCAATATATTAGCAATTAGCTAATACAATATTAATTGTAATACAAATATAAAACTTCACTATTGAATAAACATATGAATGAAAGACGTTATTTAACAATAATATATGTTTATAAATTTGTGAAGATGCTGAGTAACCCATCCTGAAATACAGGGTTTTGGTTGGAACATTGGTGAATAATGGACTGTGCTTCATCCTAAAACATTCAATGTATGTATAATTTTTATTTAAATCACAGTTATGCTAATTAAATGCTGTTTTATTAATAACTTCCCACAAATTGTAAACTCTAATGTGTAGCATCTCAAAACAACTAAAACAAAACTCACATCATTTCCTGGTATTCCTGGTGATCCAGGGGAACCAGCTTGTCCAGGTGAACCAGGGCTTCCCCTCTCACCACGGGGCCCAGCTGGCCCTATGATCCCTTCTGGTCCTTTGGAGCCAAAACCTAAGCCTCCTCCCGGTGGTCCGGGACGCCCACGCTCTCCCGGAGGCCCCCTCTGCCCTGCAGCCCCTGCCTCACCCTGAACAGCCAAAAACACAGCTGTGATTCACCAGAGCGCCTACTGGAGGACAGTGTTGGACAAGTTTAGGTCTTTGCACACTGAAATTGGATATTTTCACATGCGCTTTTTTCATATTCATATGCAAAAATTAGTCACGTAAACAAACCTTGCACACTGAGTGCAACGCATATTAATTAATCCATTATTAAAAAACCCAAAACATTTCAGAGTCAGTTCAAGCAGTGATACTTTGTTCTCCTCTCTTCTCCACAGTAATGGATAGTAGTGCATAGCTCATCCAATACTGCATATAGAGGAAGGAGAGTTCAGCTCATTATCAAAGAGTTGCGCTGGATTATCCCCAAATGCAAAATTCATTTCAGGAAATCAGTGGAATTTGGATACATTGCTTGTGATACTTCACACATTCACATAAGTAAACATGCGAAACAGAAACTGGCAGTACCTACAGACATTATAATAGATGGTGGCCATGTTGACGTGTCGAAGCAACGAACCAGAAAGAGGACCATGCTTTCGATTATAATGTTTTTGGGGAGTATGTCAAATGTATGGAGCAGACGGCAACCTCCCGCTCTCCCTCAGGAAGCAAATACGGAAGTAACTGAAACTGCAATTCATCAAAATTCTGCTAGTCCTGGCTCCATAATAGAGCAGATTTCTATTGAGCCCACTGTTAAAATGGCCAACTTTGCAGCAGAAAAAAAGGTGTTTATAGCCTGGTACAAAGAACAATTTTGGTTCATATAGCTAATATTACCCTTCATGACAACTGTGAGGAGGGTGAATATTTTTATAACTCATCCGTGTCGTTTATATTAGGTTATATTAAGTGTGCAAAATTAAGGGCGTGGCCACTTGAGTGACAGCTAGGTCTCGCTGGTTGTCGTCACTTAACCTCAGCTGATTCCGGCTGATTAGCCACTCTACTTGGCATATACATCGTAGTTTTGTTTTCTTTTATGTGGCTTTACACAGTGAGTTGCCTTTTGGAATTATTTCTTACAATTATCGTATGATATGGCATGCTGTGTGCACTTAATTGTGCTCACAAACCATTCACGTGGCCTCCATTTTCTAGGTGAGTAAAATTATACACTTATATATCATCTCTATAAATGTATTTGTTTTATTTAAGGTCATTTATCATTTATAATTTTCTTTAGACCGGCAAAGCACTCCAGAATCTGACAGATTGATTAACATACAGTGTTATGCCTGGATTTCATAAATAGATTTAATAAATTTATAGATTGCATTTACTAACACAGACTATATTTTTAGTGTTTGGAAGTAATTTTTCTCCTGTAGAAAAACATCATAAGAACAATGCTTAGTGGTTCAGTGTGTTTACAAGAGTGTTTTTTAAAGTCTAAACACTTTATTGATATAGTACACAACCAACCACATGTGGTTAGGAAAAAAAAAACTCCCAGGTAATGAAGTATTAAGCATTTCTCCCAAAGAAAAGCCAGTCTAAGCAAAATGCTAGCAGGCGTCTGTGGCTCCGCTCACGCTCCACCTCTTTGCCCTTATTTGGTTAGTCCCGGTTGGAGCGATGATGCACAAACAAAATGGTGCAGATTGGCCACGCCCACTTGTAGCTTCATTTGCGTTCTTCAGAAACCCATGGGCGACATCACGTATACTACGTCTTTTACAGTCTATGGTATGGACACACACACACGGCAAACAGCAGCAGGGGAGAGGTGCGCCAGTCACTGAATTCAGGGGTTCCACCACATTCTGTCTTTATATTATGCACTGTGTTTGTCATAAAAGTTATCAGTAGCTCAAATGACGGCATTCTGTATTTAGCTTTTCAATTATACCGTGGCTCTGAACTGTCAAAACTCCTCTCAAAGTGCGTTTTTTAGTTGCAAAAAGTGGAAAATGACGGACAAAAGTTTCAATACGATTTATTTTTTAACGTGCAAAAATTATGGATGAAAATTTCGAATTCAGTGTACAATAAGTTTAACTTAAAAAAGTAATTAACTAATTACATCATTAGAATAGTTTCATCTTTCTTGTACATAAAATTTGCATGAAACACTTACTTTCTGTATTATTGTAATTCCAGTTTCAGTTTAAATTCAATAAATTTTTTTCTGTCCCTATGTTCTAGTCAACCTCTGTTACATTGATTATACAGAAAAATCTATAAAGATTGATATAAAAATTGTTCTGTGACTTGTTCCCAGCGCAGTCACTTCCTCTGGCAAGAAACCCTGGAAGGCATTGAGGCATTTATTCTTTCCCTCATTAATTTGTACATAATGTTTTGGATGCACTAATAGTAGGTTCATTATTTTATTGTAATTCATTCATTCAATCATTCATTCATTTTTGTCCACTTTTCCAGGGGTGAGTCATGGGGGCAGCAGTCTTAGAAGAGAACCCCAGACTTCTCCCTCCCCAGACACTTCCTCAAGCTCCTCCGGGGGGATCCCCACTCCCAGGCCAGCCAAGAGACATAGTCCTTCCTGCATGTCCTGGGTTTTCCCCAAGGTCTCCTCCTGGTGAGACATGCCTGGAACACCTCCCTAGGTAGGCGTTTAGAAGGCATCCGAAACAGATGCCCGAGCCACCTCAGCTGACTTCTCTCGATGTGGAGGAGCAGCGGCTCTACTCCGAGCTCCTCCCGGGTGACAGAGCTCCTCACCCTACAGTATGTATAAGTGTGCGCCCTGCATTTCGGCCGCTTGTAACCGAGATCTTGTCCTTTAGGTCATGACCCACAGCTCATGACTTTTATTGTAATATTTCAGTGAATTAATCACTCACTTAAATAAAACAATAATATAATGAGAAGGCATTACATTCTGGTTTAGACATGCCATGTTTTATCTGGTTTAAGGTTAGCATCTTTAGCTAAACTCTGTGATTGTCAACTCTGTCAGTGGTTTATATATTAATAATCATGTGTAATTCAAGGTTGTTCTATTTTATTCAACACTTCTTGTAGTGTAGTTCAGGAAAGAGTAGTTTTAATACTAAATTTCTAAGTAGTTTAGAAAGCAACATTCACTCCCAACACTGATGTTGTACACGAAGCAGTCTATTGTTTACACACTTTAGGACTTCTGCTAATGGAATCATGGAATCGAGGGAAAAGCACTGCTCTTTTCTCATTCACTCCTAACCTTCAAAAACCTGACAGTGCTGTCCCGTCACACTGACAGATAGAGGCTCCTGTATGGCTTTATTATCGAATCTAATGGTGTCACTATGTAAGCTGAGAGTGGTGTTCAAACAGGCTACTGTGGCAGACAACAGGAATAAAGTGCATTTAGATACACTCTTGTGTTTGCAGATGGAGGAACCTGACAACAGCTTTGAAGTAATAATAAAGCTTAAAAACAGGATGTGTAGATGGGTGGGTAAAACACACTCTCCCGCCTAAATAAGACGTATCACGATGCATGTGAAAAGATGACAGCGTCAATGGTGCAAAGACATTGTAACAGAGATGTGAAAACAATGCACCTTACCTTTACTCCCTGTGGACCAGGCTCTCCTGGCAGGCCCGCGGCTCCCTGCAGTTACAAATAATTAGAGGAGTGAAACTGGGACAAGTAGAGAAGAGTTTTGCAGTAAAGATCATCGTCTATGTGCACAAGAATATTAATATGTTAATTACAATTTTGCTAGTTGGTCCTAATTTGAATGAAAGTTTTTTGTTTATTGTATTCCATTCCTTTTTTTTTTTTTTAAAGTGCATTTATGTCATATGTGTATGTATCATTGTACTTTTTTGTGCTTTTGCTGCTGCATATTTAAATGTTTACATTTTTCAATTGGATGCACTTTGGATTATACATTGTTATGTTGGAATGATTGCAGAGGTTGTAGATTAAAGATAATAATAATGTATGTTATGTTGAGTTACTTGCCCAATGTCACATTTCAGTTCATACCTGCCAACATTTATTGCCCAAATTCTCGGCGTGGGGGGGGGGGGGGGGGGGGGGGGGTATCTGAGAACCGGGGGTGTTTGTGGTGTTAGTAACTGTAAGCTATCATGGACCGGGTTATGGTATGCTATATAAAAGATGACGACCGGGAGGGGCAGCATGGTGGCACAGTGGGTAGCTCCATACCTGCCAACACTCCCGTTTTTCCCGGGAGTCTCCCATATTTCAGACTTATCTCCCGTTTTGTTCTGTCTCCTGGAAAACTCCTGGAATGTACCCCCGTCCCCACACACTTTGGTACAGTCCATAACACCCCCGGATCGCCGACATTGGCTGCTGCCAGAAACCTGGTGCTTAACCACCGGTCTTCAGTTCGCGCACCCCCCCCCCCCTCCCACTTTTCGGAATTGTTGCCCCCCAATGTTGCCAGGTACGGGTAGCGCTCTCGCCTCACAGCAAGAAGGTCGCTGGTTCGAGCCTCGGCTGGGTCAGTTGACATTTCTATGTGGAGTTTGCATGTTCTCCCCGTGTTCGCGTGGGTTTCCTCCGGGTGCTTCGGGTTCCCCCTCAAGTCTAAAGACATGTGGTATAGGTGAACTGGGAAGGCTAAATTGTCAGTAGTGTATGGGTGTGAATGGAAGTGTATGGGTGTTTACCAGTGACGGGTTGCAGCTGGAAGGGCATCCGCTGCATAAAACATATGCTGGATAAGTTAACGGTTCATTTTGCTGTGGTGACCCCAGATTAATAAAGGCACTAAGCCGAAAAGAAAATGAATGATTGAATGAATGAATGACGACCGGGAGAGTGTTGTTAGAGACTGTACCAAAAAGAAGAAGGTGTATTTACGGGAGTTTCTGGGAGAAATAAAAAAAAACGTGAGGGTGTGGGAGATGGGTGTGAAATACAGAAGATTCTCTGGAAAAACGAGAGTATTGGCAGGTATGTAAGACCTTAATGTTTCATCAGGAGCCAAAGGTTTTAAGTTTGTGTTGCTTGTGACTGTGTCTTTAGTTCTAATGAAGAAAAACATCATGATCTTGAATAGCTTGAGATTAAGTAAAATGACAGCTAATTTAAATTTCTAGGTGAACTATCCCTTTAAGCCAGTTTCAGCTGGCATTAAACTGTGTGAATCTGAAGTCTGTCATATAAACAGCTAAAAACCTACTGTAACTGATCATTAATTCCCATCTGTGCATGTCCAGATGAAAGGATGAGACACAGTCAGTAGTGAAAAGACCAACACCCAGTGAAGTACATTCTTGGAACAAGGGGAGACATTTTTCATAAATTGTGCTATATTTTAGTAGTACATCATGAAATACTTACATCTTTACCTGCAGATCCATCACTTCCTGGTTCACCCTACAGGTAAAAAATAATAAAGAGAAAAGAAAAACAATTATTTCAGTAAAGCTATAAATCATATGATTAATAATATTATGGTAAACCAGCAAAGTTTATGTACTGACCATCAGTCCTGGGTGACCTGGGAGTCCTGGAGGGCCAGGTAATCCACTTTGCCCTCTCTCTCCTGGCTCACCTTTGTCTCCCTTAGTGCCCTGGCAAATAAGGAGAAATAGAAAAACATTCAACACTTTAAAAAAACAACAACAAATGATCTATTTTGGAAGAGAATTTTGCTTACAGCTCCAGGTGGCCCAACTGGTCCCGGTGGCCCTACGGGTCCGACAGCACCCTAGAAATGATCAGTTTCAAGCATTAAGCTGTTACATTACCAATGGACTTGTTTAAGTATTTAAGTAAGATCTGATCTAACATGACGATCAAGACATCTTACTAAATATTTCTTTTTTTAAATAAGTTATGTTACTAATTGTTACGTCTATATGACAGTTTGGGGACTGTTGTTTCACTTTTGCTGGTTTTGTTTTGCGTTTGTAGGATATGCAGGTTGGCTGTGTTAGATGTCAATCATTCGGGACATGGACTGACACGTGATGGCACAATTGAGAAGTGCCCCAATCATTGCGTTGCAGGATGGTGAGACACTATATAAGGTAAATACCGCATGACTTCTCGAAAAAAATGGCATTTCATGTGAACTTGAGCTGTGTTTGACGATTGTTTTCTGTGTGTTTCTTCCCCTTCTGCTTTGATCCATCATTGTTTGATTAACGTTTGTTGGTGTGCTTTGTTTGCAACGTAATACTGAGTCGTTTTTGTTTCATACTCTGGTGAGAACTGGAGTGTGAACATCGTATCTGTGTGTTATTCTAGACGGAGGAGAGGGAATAGGTAAGCTCTGTCATGTTATGAACATGGCGCACAAGCAGAATTCTTTTAGTTACACACACATTATTAATGACATGAAATGTTTCATAAGCACCAAACTAAAATATAAGTATGATTTATAAAAGATCATGTGACATTGAAGTCTGGAGTACATTGTTAGAAATTAATAAATTAGTTATATTTTTTACATTTATAAACATTTAATTGTAATAATATTTTTGTGTGTGTACTGTATTTCTGATTAAATAAATGCAGAATTGGTGTTAATTTACCCAAGAAATAATAAATATACCATACTGTATATGTACAAGCAAAAAAAGTGAAAACTAAAACGTATTTCATTTTTACCAAATGTCCTGGAGCTCCAGGTGGTCCTTGAGGTCCAGGAGGACCAAGATCACCCTGAAAATTAAAATGTGTTAATGATCCACACATGTGTCAAATTAAAATTCCAAGTGTCCACAAGGGTCACCATATAACATTAACTCATTTCCTTCTACTAATATCATGATGGATAAAATGGTTTCAAAAAACATTGCTGGATTTATTAACATAAGTATGTCTTCAATTCCACTCGGTTTAAACATAACAGTGAAATGTACTGGCAAGAAATAGCTTACTCTATTGCTCCCTTGTGCATTGAGGTTTGTTATTGACTCAGTAACATGACAACACACACTTGGCATGTATAAAGGGATCACATGCTTGCAAAGCATTTGCATCTGTGTTTGCTTACTTACACAAAGCGGGTTTCTAACCTAAGGGTGCAGAAACCTATTTTTAAAGCATTTTTTCATTATCTGAAATCTATAGAGCATCTGTAGAAAAAAAAATCTATACTGCATTTAAAGGCACAGTGCCAATATATCTAACAGTAGACGACTTACCTCAAGACCAGGCCTTCCTGAGGCTCCGGCTGGTCCCTGTGGTCCTCTTTCTCCCTACAGAACATGAAAAAAAAATCATAAATGTTGCATAAATTAATAATAAGTAAAAACACAGAATTATGTATAGAAACAAACTTGTGTGTAATTGCTGCACTATTAAAGGGACAGTTCATTCCAAAAATGAGAATTCTGTCATCATTTACTCATCTTCAAACCTGTTTGAGTTTCTTTTTTTCTGTTAAACACAAGACATTTTTTTAAAAAAAAGCTGCTTTTTCCTCAACATTCTTCAGAATATTTTCTTTTTGGGTGAACTATGCCTTTAAGGCTTGATATAATTCAGAACAAAATCAAAGAATGAACTGGTGTGACGTTATTATAAACAAAATCTGGCCAAAACAAAGTTTGTTTGGGTTTTATTTCAGAAATTCAAAACACATTTGAGCTCCCATTGGTTATCAGTGATGATGCATTAGGTGGGTGTGGCTATGTGGCCCCGCCTTCTTTTACATTTACAATTTGTTAAGGTAAATAAGGTTAAAAAAAACATCTTTTTACTTGACAGTAAATCTAGTGATATACGTAGGCTGATCTCAAAACTGACTTAAGCAATGCAAACAAACTGATCAATGTGAAAATGCAATGATTCCACTTTCCAGCTCATGCAGCCTACTTCAAGGTATATACAGAAATCACATCAAGATTTTGTCAAATACGATGCGATCCTGGATTAACATCTATGTTGATCCTGGAACATCATTTTTGTTGTAAAATGTAATCCATACCTATTCCCTACCCCTAAACCCAACCATTACTGTAAATTATTTCCAAAATCAGAGGGGAATAATAGTTGAATAACGATCATGTTGAAGTGCATAAACCTAACCGTAAGCTAAACTTAACATAGACTGTAAACGTATCCCTTTATTCTGATTGGCTGATTGGAATGTTGCTCCAGGATCAACATAGATGTTAATCTAGGAGCATGTCCTACTTGGTGAAATCAGGGTGGCGATACAGAAATCAGAATGTGAAATTCAATACCTTTAGGACATTTTTAAAACTCTTTCCATACATTTTAAGACCTCATCTCCACTTCAGGTTTCAACTAGTAACAATTAACTTACAGTATAATAAATTAAAACGTTATTCATACACTAAATAAAAATGCTCGTCCAGTAGGTGGCGCCTAAAACTGCAGGAATAACGGCATTTCCTTGGTTACTACAGTAAACAAAGCAGCGCGGTGTCAAATCAATCAGGATTTTATTGATTTCACACAGTATCCCAATAGTCGCAGATTAAATTCAGGCAAACTTTAGCATAATGATACAAAATGTAATACTTTCACTGTAAAACCCAACAGTCAACTTTATCAAATGAAATGAGTGTAGTTAACTCAAAATTGACTTAAAGTTAATTCTACTCATTTGAAAAGAGTTTTGAACTCAGTGTTGAAGGCAACTTTAATGGAGTAAGGTCACAGTACTCATATAGATTCGTTTTTTAACTCAAATGGTTTGTAGCAATCAGTTTCCTCAAACGGTTTGAGTTTCCTTAACTTATTGGGTTTTACAGTACTCAGTTGGTTTGAGTTCTCTTCATTTATTGGATTTTACTGTGGTCAAATACTTCATTTACTCAAATGGATTAAGTTTACAGTCCTCATTAGGATTAGTTTTTGAACTTAAATGGTTTGTTGCAATCGGTTTCCTCAAATTGTTTGAGTTACCTTAACATTTTTGGGTTTTACAGGTGTAGTAAAATAGCATTTAAGACTTTTAAATACTAAATATACTAATCTATTTTTAAATAATAATCTAATACTTTTTTGTTGACACTCTTGTTGTATCTGCTCATTAGAATGCAATAAATCTTCAAAAACATTACTCAAATCAGCTTTAAAGACACGATCATTGGAAAGATCTTTTTTTTTTATTTATTCATTTATGCACTATACACTTTTAAAATATAAACAATAAAGAGCTTATGAAGCTCAAAGAAAAGGCTCATACCTTCATTCCAGGGAGACCCGTGTGTCCTTTGATGCCCTTGAAACCCTGCAACAAGAAACAGTGATAAAGTAAGTTTCATACAATCAGAGAAAATTGGGTTTCGAAACAAGTCTAGCTCCTCCTTGGAGAGGCCTAATTAAAGTTGACTTTGTTCTTTGTTCTAGTCTTTGTTCAATCTGTTGATTTTGGTATTCATGTGGCACTGATGAAATCTACAAAGAACTTGGAAAGGCAAAACAAAGAAGGGAAATATGGCAGAGTTAATACCGGGATTCCCCTGAGTCCAGGTTGGCCAGCTGGTCCTGGTTCACCCTGTTTGATTGTGAGAATAAAGCACAGAGAGAAATAGAAAAAAAATATTGATTATATAAAAATACAGTAGTTATAATTTATACAACTATGATTCAATTCAATTAAATTCAGTTTAATTAAATTAGTATTCATTTCTTCATTTTTACAATGTAGACTGTGCCAAAGCAGCTTAACATAGATGAAGAATATGGAATAAAAAGCCATAACAATATTTCAGATTGTGGAACATTACAGCAAACCATGATTATATATATGCATTATCTACCCACTGCACCATCGTGATGCCCTTATATATTTTATATATATATATATATATATATATATATATATATATATATATATATATATATATATATATATATATATATATATATATATATATATATATTTTGTATATATTTTATATATATATATATTTTATATATATATATTTTATATATATATATATACATATATATATATATATATATATATATATATATATATATATATATATATATATATATATATATATATATATATATATATATATATAATCCAATAGGAAAAGTCTAATTTTACTGGATTTATTAAGTAGTGTCTGGGTTTCCAGCATGTAAAATGTTAATATTTGTTTTATACTTTTAAGGTCAGATAATATTTGTGATTGAAAAACAAGAAAGGTATGATGAAATTTCAGTTAATGGCTGTTTGCAATACAATGTATTTTTTGGGTCTATGTTATAAAATGTAAATGTACAAATGGTGAATTAACCATATAATATGTCAAAGGAGGAAATATGTCTCACATAAAAAGAAGAGATAAGAAAAAGAAGAAATATTTTAAATATCAAATCAAATACTTCTTCCAAATTTTGAATAAGAATGCCATTTAGAGCATTTTAATTTTAGGGGAGAACATGGTCAGAACAACACATTTTTGTTATTAAAAGTCAGGATTATTCCACTAAATATTGATTTCATAACTTTTCTGAAGTGAAACCATTTGTACTGTGTGGTTTAAAATTGAATATAAACATTTATAAACATAAAACAGGGCATCTGTTTGTTATTTAAAAAATGCTCTAAATTATCATATTAAATTTGTCATAGGTAGTTTACAGAAAACAAAAAAATATTAATTAAATACTAATAATTATTAACTAATACAATAAGTTAATCATACATTTATTTACATAAATTATTAATTTAAATAGCTGTCCATATATAATAATTGTATATAAGAAAACAATACTGTATTTTGAGAATATTTTACATCATTTCTCATGCAGTAAATTACAAAATATGACTAAGACACCAATTTAACTTGTGACTTTCTCAGCAAAGCAATTTTCACATTATGTAACTTATAGTCCTTATAATGAGGGGACTTATTTTCCAGAAAAACTATGGAAAACTGTATAAGAGTGTAAAAATGTTTTTCTGACCCTTAAACCTGGTTTTCCATCTTTGCCATCAAGTCCTTCCATTCCAGGTGGTCCCTTTAAACAAAGACAAAATGCAAAACAAAACAGGATGATCATATAAAGTTTGTAAAGAATAACCTACAGAGTTATTATAGGCTGAAAGTTTGGAGGTGTTGAAGTAATATCGTCACTCACAGGCATGCCCGGGGACCCTGGTGATCCTGGAGGACCTGTGGGCCCCTGTGAGCCTGCAACTCCAGCAATACCCTGGAGGAACAGAGAAAAAGTAGCATGAGTATTCCATGAAGAAGCATTAATATCTCACATAGAAAGCATATATTTGAGAGTTTTTGTTTGAGAATATGCAGCCTGATTTCACGAGGAAACGTAAGTATTTTACGTTTTGTCATTTTAGTGGCTAATTCGTACGAATTCGTACAAGTACAGTCGTACTAAAATGTACGATTTTAAAAAGGAGGCGTGGCACCTAACCCCACCCCTAACCCCAACCGTCATTGGGTGATGAGCGAATACATGCGAATTAGCCACTAAATCAAAAAGTTACGAATTGTCGTGAGATGCATTGGAATATGACCGTAAGAGGTAATGCAGATGAATATAAATGTTGTGTCTGACCCATCCATCATATTTTAGAGCTCATATAAGCACTAATTTCAGGCTTCTTACACATAATTTAAAGTCAAAAGTGTGGCAAATTACATATTTACATACACATACATACTTCATTCAGCCATTTGTTAGAATTCTATACTATACACTGAATTACACTTAAATACTGTAACTTGTTACAGCAAACAAATTTGTTTTTTCTGAAAGTAATAAGTATATATATATATATATATATATATATATATATATATATATATATATATATATATATATACAGTTGAAGTCCAAATTATTAGCCCCCCTGAATTATTAGCCCCCGTTTACTTTTTTCCCCAATTTCTGTTTAACTAAGAGAAGATTTTTTTCAACACATTTCTAAACATAATAGTTTTAATAACTCATTTCTAATAACTGATTTATTTTATCTTTGCCATGATGACAGTAAATAATATTTTAGCAAGTTATTGTATAACGTTGGTTTGTTCTGTAGACTATCAAAAAAGAATATAGCTTTAAGGGGCTAATAATTTTGACCTTAAAATGGTTTAAAAAAAAATTAAAAACTGCTTTTATTCTACCTGAAATAAAACAGATAAGACTTTCTCCAGAAGAATAAATATTATCAGACATACTGTGAAAATTTCCTTGCTCTGTTAAACATCATTTGGGAAATATTTAAAAAAGAAAGAAAAAATTCAAAGGGGGGCTAATAATTCTGACTTCAACCGTATATATATACCTTAGATCATTGTATAATCTTGCTTTGGATCAACCTAAAAAATTACTGTAATTTGTTACAGATAAATTCATAAATTATGCTGAAATTATAGTTTTGACTTGGTTGAAAATGAAAAATATCTTGTAATATTAATCAAAATATTTATTCTATTTATTTAAAAACATACATTGACTCAAAGGTAAAATATTGTTTTTATAGACCATAAATTTATTGAATTACTTTGGTTCGACTTAACTATTTATTCATTTTCTTTTGGCTTAGTCCCTTTATTCATCAGGGGTCGCCACAGCGGAATGAACCTCCAACTTAACCAACATATGGGCTCGCGGCTCTCAGCACCACCCACACTCGGCACAGCTACCAAGCTGACAGATCACAGTGCTTGCACTACACTTCATTGCGATGTGTAATTAAATTTTTTTAGAGGTGTGCGTTATGCGACCCTGCGAAGGCTGTGCCAGACCATACGCATACACTTGACGCAGAGGTATAAATCAGCAGTCTCTATTTCAGAGGTCACCACAGCAGAATGAACTGCCAACAATTCCAGCATATGTTTTAAGCAGCGAATGTACAACCCAGTACTGGGAAACACCCATACACAGTCATTCACACACATACACTACGGCCAATTTAGTTTATTCAATTCATCTACAGCGGATGTTTTTGGACTGTGGTGGAAACCGGAGGACATGCAATCTCCACACAGAAATGCCAACTGACCCAGCCGGGACTCGAACCAGCAATCTTCTTGCTGTGAGGTGACAGTGCAAACCACTGAGCCACCTTGTCGCCCCCAACTTAACTATACTAAACTATAATAAATACATATTGTTAGGCTATGCTATTGCTAGTTATTTTATTTTCAATAATGAGATAAAGTATCTGCTAGTGTTTCAGTACGGCTATACATGTCATGCAAGATGGTAACAACAAACAATCTTTTTTCATGTTGTCACATGATGAACACTGCTGGATTAATGAATAAAAATATTACTTTGAGCAAAACTAATGTTCTTAAGTTTATCTATGGGGTCAGTTTTTTGCTTTAAGGCAGATTGAATAAAACAGGTAATAATGAGAAATTATTTTCAGAAAGGAGTGTTACCTATGTGGCATAAATTCATTCATCAATGCATCTTGTCCAGGTATTACAATACTGTCACTTGCCTTCTCAGCCTGTGGTCCTGGAGGGCCCGGGGGTCCTGCTTTCCCTGGGAAACCTGGAGGGCCCTGGAGAAATGAAGGCTAAAGTAAGAGATTTGCTTTGCGCCATTAGCATTTTCAGCGAGGTGAAGCTTATTTCCAGATTAATATGTGATCTCAGGCTCAGGAGTCACACCGATGGGCTGCTAGCGGAACATCTGATGCATTTGGCAAACGAAATTGGAAACACGTCAAGAGTTTCGAATAATCTGACTGGATGAATTCGACTGGATTTCCAGGAGATATGTGTGTTGCATTGCAAAAAACGCGTTTCTTACTTTGAGTTTCTGTTTGTTTCTAGACCAAATATCTAAAACTTCTGAAATCAAGAAGCATTTTCTAGACAAGTAAAAAAAACATGGTCTTGTTTCCAAAGTAATGTCAAAATTAAGCGAGTTTTACCTTAAAACAAGCAAATAATCTGGCAAAGGGGTAAGCAAAATCATCTTTTTTTCAAAATACAAGATTATTTAACTTGTTTTAAGCAAACTGACTTAATTTTGACTTAATTTTTCTTAAAACAAGACAATAATTTTTAATTGTCTACAAAATTTTTTATTAAAAAAAATTGTAGACATTTAGACAAAAACTCAAAGTGAGAAAATATTTGTAGTGTGGAAATGAAGGAACCATTACAGAAAATCCCCTCATATTGTTGTGTTTATCGTCATCAACTAAATGCTGGGTTAAACACATTTTTTCCTCTTGTTTAGAGGAATAGATTTCAATATTAGACCAGAAAATCAATTTGAATGACATTATCTTGTGGCAATTATCTCTTGCTGAAAAAACAAACAAACATTGACTTTCATAGTATTTCTTATTCTTACTATGCATGTCAATGGCTGCTTTTTTAACATTCTTCAAAATATCTTGCTTTGTGTTTAACAGAATAAAGAAATACATAAACGATTTTAACTACTTAAGTGTGAATAAACGGTGAGGAAATGTTCAATTTTGTGTGAACTATCCCTTTAAGAGAGCCAGATTTACTGATAAAACTGTTTGATCTGGCTGGTTAAAATGAAAAAGGTCTCAAATAGTTTGAGATTCTGAATCTAGTTATAGTTTCCCACTCCGAAATTTTAGAATAATGATTGATAATGCCTGAAATCCCACCTGCTGTCCTGGAAATCCCGGGGATCCTTGAAAGCCCTGTATAAAAAAAAGATACAGTGAAATTTATTATCACAGATGATTCACCTGGGAATTGATGTTATACATATTTATTTTCCAGAAAAGGAAGTATATGTTTAGAGCTTTTTCTTGTCTTAGGCTTGTACATTTGAAAACACAAGCAGAACCTGCTCTATATTGTGACTTCAAAGAAAAAGATATGATATCGAGGGATTTGCAGAGAATTATGCTTTAACAAGATGAATTTTGTAGCTACCACTGTATACCCGTGACTTTATATACCTGATCTCCCTTTGGTCCCCCAGGTCCCGATGTTCCAGCTTCCCCTTTAGGACCCTGGTAGTCAAGAAAAAGTAAGTTATTTAAGACAAAAATCACATACCTATTAATTTGTGGCTTTTCATAAAGTGTTTTTTTCAGTCTAGTGTAAAGAAAAGATCCAAATTACACTTTCAAAGTGCTTATTTTGACGCACTTTATCAATTTAGTTATATTACTTTTTGAAGATTACTGGTAAACTACAAAATGTAATCTATGAACTATAAATCCCTGCATGCCGTTACACACACCAGTCACCATCCTCTACTGATCACACATGTACAGCTGACTCTCGTTATTATTAATTATACAGACTTTATATATACTTTATATATGTCGTTTCCTGTCATGTATATTTCATGCCTTTCATGTTTGTTTTTGCCTTAGTGAAAGTTTGCAGTTTGTTTTGTTTGTACTTTTGGATCGATGCCTTGTTTATTACTGTTTTGACTATGATTTTGGATTGCCCTGTTTGATTCCTGTTTTTGTCCATGATTACCTGCACAAATACTTCCTTTAATTAATTATTTTTAAGATGCAATTGGATCCTACCTCTGTTGTCTTCGCCATGCTGAGACCCAAACATGACACTATTTCAATTACCACAAATCTCCACTTCAGAAACACTTACACCAAACTTTACAGTTTTATTCATTTATTAAGATTTGGAAGGTTTCTATAGAGTGATATGTTCATAGATAATGTGCCTGAGTATATTTAAATTTAAATTAAAAAAGATTGTCACAGTACTTTCTTTATTGACTCTTAATATCAAAACAAACAAAACTAGAATTTTAAATATACTTCATCCAATATTTAGATTTTTGTACTGGAAATGTAAGTAGATATTTTATTAAATAATGCTTAATTTGCATATTTAAACATAACATTTGAGAAAGATTTGAGTTATCAAACAAATGGGAAACTATAATAACAACTATTAGTTTTTTCATCTTTACAGAAGGCTGATGTTTTCCAAATTGAAATGACCTGAAGTTATCTTAAAACCATTTCAGTGTTGCAACTTTGTGAGTAAGGTATTATTAGAAAACAAAAATAATTGAAATCAGTGTCTCCTAACAGTTTTTACACTGACATGCCAAAATGTTTGAAGCTTTTTTTTTTGATATGAGAGTTATTACTCGCAAAGAGAATAAAAAAGCCTTTCGACTCCTAATATGCTGTTACTGTGCATCATTGTCAGCTCTGCAAGATGGTGTGTTTTCAATGTGGTCATGTCATTGGCATATGAACATTTCCTGCTTGTTATTTAACTATTTTGTAACTGTAACAAGAGGCAATTCAATCATAACCTAATGCTAAAACAGCTATCATAGCATTATTTATCATTATCTGGCTCTTGAATATGAAGCTATAGAAATGAAAAATGTAAAACAGGAAATACGATGGGACCATTGTTTTTTTTACATCCCTCAGAATGGTCTATACAGTATATATGTGAAATAATAACAGCATTAAAAAAGATGTTTACTCACTGCCGGACCGACCGGTCCTTGATAACCTGGAGATCCCGGTGGGCCCTGTATCAAAACAGTGCAAAGTTTCAAATACCGTTTACCCAGTCATTATAAGATTTCCTGTGGGAATGATTGTGTGTGGACTGACCCCCATGTGTGTTGGACTTTTGTATTGGTTAGGATATAAGTACTAGTAAACAGCAAATATCTTAATAACGGGCAGGTAAATAATCACTAGTGGGAATTGGTACTCAAACTAAAATGTTACTTATTTTATTTATGATTTTTATTTTAGTTACTTTAGGTTTGTTTTAGTTTCTTCCATTTTAAAATAAATGATGATGAGAAATATGTTGGTCTTGGCAACCAGAATAATAATATAAAATAAAAATAATGAAATAAAATAAGTTACATTATTTTATTCTATTTATTTTTTGTAGCATAATCATAATCAAAATAAATTGGTTCTTTGTGAACAGAAGACTTCTTTCAAAGTATACATACACATTATTATTTTTGACTAAAAAATAAATGTCCTAAAAAGCAAATGAACTAAACAAAAAAGTCATTCAATAATCTAGAGCGCATTGTTTAAACGCTGTACTTACTGATTCTCCTTTCAGCCCCACAGTACCTGGACTGCCACGCTCTCCTTTAAGTCCCTGAAAACAAAACAAAAAGATTTAAAAAAAAAAAAACAATCCGACCTTCTAACAGTTATTTAACAATATATGTGATGTGATGTAACTACTCACAGGGAGACCAGGTGGTCCCATAGTTCCAGGATAGCCAGGATTTCCAGGTGGACCCTTCATAAACCAACAAGCATGGCTCATTTAAACGACACTGCGAAATCAGCATTAATTTACCCATAAGTACAGTTAACTCACCTGTTCGCCCTTCAGTCCTGGATTCCCATCTGTCCCTCTCTGACCTTGCTGACCCTAAATTACATAAAACAAGAAGGCATAAGTGACAAAGCACCCTAAAAAATAAAAATTCAGTTATTGTTCATTGAATGTTTGACACAAGTAGTAAATTATTATCAGGCGTCTTGTGGATTTGGCATTTGCTTTGTTGGACCAAGGCTTTGTTGAACGAAACCATGTAAATCAGAAGCTTGTGGTGGCTTTTGAACTCTTGCAGTGTTGCCATATCCTCTTATTATAAGTGTCTATAAACCTGCTTTTGAGGCTTGGCTCACAAATCAATCCTGTTTATAAGAGTTTTTTTAAGTATCTGGATTTATTTCAGTTTATAATGACCTTGTTTTGTTTTTGTTAGTTTTTTTTCACCAAGATCTGGCAACACGGATGAGACAAAGTTTGTACTTATTATTTCCTGCACATTTTCAGGAGAGACTGTATAATATGTCATACACAACAAGTTGTTCAGTCTGGTTCCATACAAACCCTTCAGCCCTGTTTTAAGTAACACTATTGTATTTTGCAACAGACCCTTAATTTATTTTATTTATTTATTGATTTTAAATCAATTTTATTTATTTATTTATTTTATTTTCATTTTTATTTTATTTATATTCAATTTTATTTATTTATTTGTATTAATAATTTTTTATTCAATTTTATTTATTTATTTATTTTATTTTAATTTTATTTTATTTATATTCAATTTTATTTATTTAATTTTATTAATAAATTTTTATTCAATTTATTTATTTATTTATTTATTTTAATTTTATTTTATTTATATTCAATTTTATTTATTTAATTTTATTAATAAATTTTTATTCAATTTATTTATTTATTTATTTTATTTTAATTTTATTTTATTTATATTCAATTTTATTTATTTAATTTTATTAATAAATTTTTATTCAATTTATTTATTTATTTATTTTATTTTAATTTTATTTTATTTATATTCAATTTTATTTATTTAATTTTATTAATAAATTTTTATTCAATTTATTTATTTTAATTTCATTTTATTTATTTATTTTTATTCAATTTTATTTATTTATTTATTTTATTTTTGCTGAAGAAGACTTGTGATCTACATGGTATAGTTAAAACCTTTTTAAACTAATTTAGCACAATGTTACTCTCCGGAAGTGTTTTCAAAATTAAGATATTTTTAAGAATGTTGGAAACTGGTAGTCATTGACATTTGTTGGAAAAAGGAATTTTTTTTTTATTATTGCTGTTGTCTCTTTAACTTTTCATTAAACATTTGGACTGCTTAAGGTGATATATTAACCAAACTTCTCTGTGACATGCTTGAATACTAATTAGCATTTCTGCAGAAGTAGAAGTTTCCTGCTGCTTTCTGGAAAGATAGAGCGACATCAAAATCTGAAAATAACTTCTGACTTAGCTTTCCTGTTAAGGCAAAGATGTGCTGGAACTGAACACAGTATATTTGCAGCTGAGAAGTCTTTTGTTTGTTAATGTAGTGCAGAATTTGTAGAAAGGATGAAGTATGTTTGGATGCAGCCACCAGAGGACTCCAGAATGTGCGAATTCCACTAAAACTCCACCTGTTAATATCAGCTGTGTATAAATACTTGAGTCAGGGAAATGTAGAATTGTTGCGCACCTCCTGAATGTAATTCTTGTATGTCATTGGTGTGACCCAGAGCTCTGTTTATCGAAATATTCATTGGTTTCCAATAAATTACTAATATTTTTGGCATCGAAGAAAACCCTCTCCTCACCTTTTTTATTGAACATGCATGAAATTGGTTAGATATTCTAATACATTCATAGTAAGAAAGAAAAATACCATGAAAGTCAAAGGCTACAAATTACTAACATTCTTCAAAGTATCTTCTTTTGTGTTTGACAGAAGAAAAAAAGCTCAAACAGGTTTGGAACAAGTGGAGGTTGTGTAAACGATGAATTTTCAATTTTGGGTGAACATCCCTAAAGGAAACACAAAAGAATTTATACACCTGCCAGCTTGGGATTTATTTGCAGAGCGTAAAAGTAAGGGGAATGAATTAATGAATCCTCCTGTACTGTCATCTGTAATCCAGAAACACAGATGGATGACGCAGAGTTCTTGTTTTTATTGTTTACACTTATATAATCACAGCACAAAACATGGCTTTTAGCTATCGCATGCATAATGAAAAAGGTGCAGACCTGAGCTGAATCTCATATCGAATAATCAATCAGTAAATGGAAAACACTTGCTTAAATACCACATTCAGAGTTTTGCAGTTTGTTCTTAATCGATTTGACACATTTTGGCTAAATGAAGTTCAATGTTCTTTAAGCAATAAACACAGCGATCGGAGCAGCTCATAATGTTCCTAGACAGACTGATCATTTGCTTTTTCTAAATGCATTGACCTTTGTTTAAATTGATTGTGCAAAAATTGTTACAAAGTTACAGCCTGTGGGAGGAAAACATTTTCGTTTTTATTCTCAGGACAAGGACAAAACATTAAGAATATCCCTTAAGAAAAATAAAAGTGCATTAAAATAAGTTAAAATAATTAATAAAAAATATTTAAAAAGTTAAAGGAGACCTATTATGCCCCATTTTTACAAGATGTAAAATAAGTCTCTGATGTCCCTAGAGTGTGTATGTGAAGTTTCAGCTCATAATGCCCCATACATTAAGTTTTATAACTCTTTGAAACTGCCCCTTTTAGGTTTTGATCCTAATTGTGCTATTTTGGTGACTGTCGCTTTAAATTAAACTGAGATTGTGGTCTGTTCAAAAGAGGGTGGAGCTACAAACGCCTATGCCTCAGCAAAAACAAGACTAACGTTCTATGCTAATGAAGGATTAGATTATTATGTCACTAATGGGCGGGGCTTTTCCCCTCTGATGACACGTAAAGCGGGATGTATGTCAATCAAATGTCAATCAAAGTGTATCTGCAGACTGTTTTTGTCAAGTGTGATTATAAATACTAAAAAATAATAAGCTGGTTATATTCACAGACTGCTGCCACACATCTGTGTTTAAACCTCTTATAAAAGTGATTTTTGCATAATAGGTCCCCTTTAAAAGCTATGGACAGCAAGTCTGAATGTCCAAGATCGGCTTCAAGCATGTTCAATAATTATGTGCATAATATTTGTTTCATTCTATAAAGATCTGATCAAATTTCAGTCATTAAAAATGTACAATTGGTCAGAATAATGCCTCATTCACACTAGCAGTGACTTTGTAGCCGCCTGTTGCTTTGGGTGGCGAATGAAGTTCCGATTTTGATCGATAAATATAATTATTCCAAAATAAAGCAATAAGCCCCACAAAGTCATGATTTACACTGAATTCAGAACTACACTGTAAAAAGTCATTAGTTTGCTTAACTTAAATAAACAAGTAAACCCATTGCTTTTAAAGTGACTAGTTGACTTTACTTAACAAAGTGACTAAACCCGTTGCCTTAGAATTATTAAGTAAATTAATTATGTGCATAATTATAAAAATTAAGTCAAGTCAACTGATCCATTCCAAGTTGCAATGGATTCTTCATCTTTTAAGTAAAGTCAACTTGTTGCTTTTAAGGCAATGGGTTTACTCACTTTTTTAAAGTAAGGTAACTGATCACTTACAGTATTTCAGTGTACCAACCTCTAGGTGTTAAAAATTCACTGTAGACCATGGCTTCAGACTATAGAATACACAAGACTTGTCACTTCTACAGTTTTGAATGGGGAAAAGTGTAACAGTCAATATGGCAAATGAAGCCCCGCCTACTAGTACAAGAGCCAATCATGGATTGCTATAGACTGACTCGGACCAGACGTGTGTTTTTACAACAGTTTTTGTGGTCAACAAACACAATGTAATCTCAGCGAATACTTGCTTCAAAGACATAAGAAATATATCCACATAAAGCTTGACATATCTACTTTTAAATGAATCAAGTGCACTTGAAAACTAAAGTTTTTTGATTTTGTAATCTGTATGAAATGACAGCAACTACTCAAACGCCCACAAACTTGTAAACAAAGACAGACTTTCATTTCTGGATGAGATTCACCATCAAGACCAAGTTATGAATTTCTAGCAGCGCGATCAGACGAAGCAATATCCAGAGGATGATAATGTGTAGAACGGCCATAAATGAGGTTGGTGTTGTGATCTTGTTTCAAGTGCGCATGCACATTAGCTTGAGCAACCTGAAAATACGCCGATTTTGGTTGATTCGAACGTTTAGAACTGAAACTTATGAGACGGCTGTTGTTTATTTTATTGGTGATTGCAAATTTGTAATGTAATCGTAAGCTTGGCAAACAGTTTTGGAGAATTTGATATTTCCCATTCAGACAGAATGCCCGAGCATACTGAGAGGCGTTTCAAATATGGCCACCGAGTGAAATGACTTGTCTTAAAGGGACTTTGATTTAGTAGAGCATTTAACAAGAGCTCCAAATACAGCTCAACCAATCAAAATCAAGCACCACAACTGTCTTTTTTATAATGTTGATTTCTTAGCATTGTTATTGTGTTGTCTATATATAAACATTATAAAAAATTTACAGTTAAAAACGACTCTAAATTGTTCTAAAATGGCGATTCAGTTCTAAAATGTATTTAGGCGTTTACAGAATCCAACAAAAATAAGTACATGCACAGTAAAAAATTATTGTTGCCTATTGCTATTGCTGTCTTTTACAATTTTTTTCTCAAATATATAAAAGCAGATCAAATCCAGAACTTTTAAGGTGTGCTTAATATAACTGCCAGAGAAGGTAAAAGACTTTGTCACCTTACAGACGGTTGTTAAAAGCAAAAAATAAATAAATACTATGAAAGTAGTCGGTTCCAAACTCAAACCACTACTTCAGCCAAAGTAGTAAAACTGTCTCTTCAGGAACTTAATAATGCCTCACTTTTAGTTGTCTCTGCACATTAAACAAAAACAGGAGAGCGAGGATTTGACTTCATCTCTAAATAACAAGAGGAAAAAATGCCTCTTTTGGCAGCGTCTTTCTGTTGTTCTCTGGAATATTGCTGACTTACACAGTCTCCTCAGTGCCTCAGTTATATATCATTCTATTAGCGGATCAATTCCCCCGAAAATTTCAATCTGGAAAAACATCAGCCTACTGTAAATCTTTATTTTCTGCGTTTCTGTGCTAATAGGAAAAATTTTAAAAAGCTGCAAATAACCCACGCTGAGTTTGTTGTTTCAAACAGATTCGATTCCAGCAAATTAAAGAGAGTCAGATAAAGCTCACGAAGCATAAACCTGGATGGCATTAAAATAAAATCCATTCTGGCTCAGGCTCAATTCATCAGTAAGTTTGAATCTCTGCTAAAACATGCCATTCGAGGCGTTGCGAAATAAGCTGTCAGCACCACATAGGCAATGGCTATGGAGAGATAATTGAACACGCACCACGAGTGTACAGTTTTATTACTCTGTCATGACATTCATTACAAGATGGCCGGTTTTCTGAGGTAATTAAACATCTTCTGTATGTGTTTGTGTGTGTTGTGCTTTGACTTACTGACAAGCCTGGAGGCCCTTGAGGACCAGGGAAACCAATATTGCCCTGTGAAACATGGATGATAAAAGAACAATATAATGGACAATAACAGCAAACAAATGAAAACAAGCCTATTAATCCTGCATCATAATCAGTCTTGTCATTTATTATGGCTGTAAAACCTTTTTACTTACTCTGGAGTAAATGTGAAGTTATTAGTTTGACAAAATAAAACATAACCATCCATCAAGGACAAATAATTTGTGTGATCACAATCCACTTTCATTGGGTTTCATTGGGAGTTTCATTGCGTATGTTTGCTTGATACTTTCAAGGCAATAACTGGTACATATATGTCACAGATATTCGAGTTTGTTGTGGTTTTTGTGGGTTTTTTGATAAATAGAAATTTCAAATTTTTACAAATTTATTTGGAATTTATCAGTGGAATGTGTTTTTGATCAACAAAATCATTAATTTTATTGATTTAATGATCAATCATGAATTAATACATTATGAATCATACGTTAACTGAGCTTGTTAACTCAAATTTCTATTTAGCTAACCACATGACAGCAACTCAATGCATTTAGGCATGCAGAAATGAACAACACGATCTGCTGCAGTTCAAACCGAGCATCAGAATGGGGAAGAAAGGTGATTTAAGGAACTTTGAACATGGCGTGGTTGTTGGTGTCAGACGGGCTGGTCTGAGTATTTCAGAAACTGCTGATCTACTGGGATTTTCATGCACAACCAACTCTAGGATTTACAGAGAATGGTCCAAAAGGAGAAAATATCCAGTGAGCGGCAGTTCAGTGGGCACAGATGCTTTGTTTATGTCAGAGGAACTGATAGAAAGGCAACAGGAACTCAAATAACCACTCGTTACAACCGAGGTATGCAGAAGAGCATCTCTGAATGCATTACATGTACAACCTTGAGGGTCTACAGTAGCAGAAGACCACACCGTGTGCCATTCCTGACAGCTAAGAACAGGAAACTGAGACTACAACTTACACAGGCTCACCAAAAATGGACAATAGAAGATTAGAAAAACGTTGCCTGGTCTGATGAGTCTCAATTTCTGCTGCGACATTGGGATGGTATTTGGTGTTAACAGCATGAAAGCATGGATCCACTATAATCTTCTATGTGAAGCTGCTTTGACACAATTTACATTGTAAAAGTGCTATGAAAATAAAGATGAATTGAATTGAATGTGCAGCCGACAAATCTGCAGCAACTGCATGATGCTATTTTGTCAATATGGAGCAAAATCTCTGAGGAATACTTGTTGAATCTATATCACAAAGGATTAAGGCAGTTCTTAAGGCAAAAGGGGTCCAACTCGGTACTAGTAATTTGTACCTAATAAAGTGGCCGGTGAGTGTATATAACATATCCAACCATTGCATATACAGAAAAATCTAAATTTTTTAAAATATTGGACCAGAAAAATTATAATCTTATAAAAATGTTAATAATCTAATATATTTTTTAACTAAAGCCTAATATTATTATATATTTTATTTTTGTTTATAATTATTATTTTTTATCATTTACTTTTAGATGATCAATTAATATTTCATTCTGCAATTGTTTGTCAAATGATGAATGATGTTTGTCAAATGGCGCATTATATACGGACTTACCAACCAAATTTAGTTTCACAAGTGGCTAAATATAATTATATTTATATAAATATATTTATTAGATGTGTTTTTTGACACTGATTTGAAAATAAAGTCACTTCATATCAAAAGAGCTGCTATATAATACAACTCTTCCATATCCAGAGCACACAGGTTTAAAAACTTATATCCATTCTGAAATTAGGTTAAGACACTGGTAGGTTTGGGACTTTTTTTCTGAAGGCCTTCCGTAGTTCTGGGCCTGTAGGGGGCGCTCTAACCTCACAGCAAATATATGAAAACATGCTTGAATCTAAAATAAGCTAGATCCTACAAACACTGCATTGTGAGACACTGCAGGACATTTTACAGTATGGGCTGAGCATTGGTTTGTCTTTTTAAGCTATGGAAAGACGTCTGGGGGTCACTGAGGCTCAGCTTCTAAGAAAAGAGAGCTAAAAAGAGAATCTTGACAGAAATGACCTTTTAGGAGATAATCTGGGGTATATCAGGGGACATAGAAACTTACAGGGTTTCCAGAAGTACCAGGAGGTCCTCTCTCCCCTCTAGGACCCTAAAATGAATAACAGACAAAGGCGCTGAGCAATCAGTGTGATTAATGCAAAGCACAAAGATTGATAATGAAAATCAATTCTGGAGTATTTTGGAGCTGCACTGTGATCCTTAACACTAGACCCTAAACATGGTAAAATTGACCCATTGCTGTTTTTCAAATATACATAACAGACCTTCAATAAAACATTTAAACCTTCCAGTCTTTGACCTTTGACTAGAATTGCCTTATTTACAATTCTCATACAAAAACATGAAATAAAACCAGATCAAAACGTGGCATTTATACCTATAAGTGCCAGAGCGGGTCAAATTTAGCCATTCTAAAATGCCTGTATCTATGCGCTGCTTATGTTTGATTTTGTTAAAAACAATATTTACGTTGCTTGGTAATGCTTTTTACTTGCTAAATTAGTGGTTATCATAAATGAATAAATAAATAAAGTCACACTGAGTAAAAGAAGGCGATTTTTAGACGTATTAGAAGCACAAAGTGCCACGAATGATGAAGAGTCTTATGGTGGGGAAGTAAGTGATGCCGAATCAGTATCTGACGTCTTATCTTATAGTGATCCAGAGCCTCTGAGACGCTTCAAATCTTCATGTTTTAGCCTAATTTCTATCCTGTCCGTTCATCCGTCCATCTATCTTTCCTGTCTGTCTGTCTGTCTGTCTGTCTGTCTGTCTGTCTGTCTGTCTGTCTATCTATTTAATCCTGTCTGTCTGTCCATCCGTCTGTCCGTTTATCTATCTATCTATCTATCTATCTATCTATCTATCTATCTATCTATCTATCTATCTATCTATCTATCTATCTATCTATCTATCTATCTATCCTGTCTGTCTGTCTGTCTGTCTGTCTGTCTGTCTGTCTGTCTGTCTGTCTAATTCTATCTGTCCATCCATCCATCCATCCATCCATCCATCCGTCTATCGTGTCCATCCATTCGTCCATCTATCTATCCTATCTGTCCGTCTATCTATCTATCTATCTATCTATCTATCTATCTATCTATCTATCTATCTATCTATCTATCTATCTATCTATCTATCTATCTATCTATCTCATCCATTTGTCCATCCATCTATCTATCCTATCTATCTGTCTGTCTCTGTCTGTCTGTCTGCCTGTCTGTCTGTCTGTCTTTTTAATCCTGTCTGTCTGTCTGTCTATCTATCTATCTTGTCCGTCCATTCGTCCATCTATCTATCCTGTCGGCCTGTCTGTCTGTCTGTCTATCTATTCTGTCAGTCTGTCTGTCTGTCTGTCTGTCTATCTATCTATCTATCTATCTATCTATCTATCTATCTATCTATCTATCTATCTATCTATCTATCTATCTATCTATCTATCTATCTATCTATCTATCTATCTATCTATCTATCTATCCTGTCTGTCTTTCCGTCCATCTATCTATCTATCCTATCTCTCTGTCTATCCATCCATCCATCCATCCATCCTATCCTGTCTGTCTGTCTGTCTGTCCATTCATGCATCCATCCATCTATGGTGTCGTTCTCTTATTTACACTAAAAATTATGATTAAACAAGTGAATAATTAATTAGGTGAAGTTGTGTGCTTGAATTCGTCACTGAATCATAGGCCTACATAATATGCAGTGATCATGCTAATTCTAGTTCATTATTGTCTATAGGTCATTTTAGTTATTTAAATGACATGGGATATCTTAAAATATGATTAATGACATTGCATTATAATATTACACTACCCAAATATGAATTTACTTTCTTCAAAATCACGTTGTTAATACAGACTGTTATGAAAGTAAAAAAAGGACAAAATATAGACATAATCCTTTCATAATCATTACTCCAGACACTTTTTTTTAACACAGTAGCATAATGCAGTTATAATGTTTTTTCAGCCATTACTAAACATAATTTGTGTGTGGGTAAAATGTAGGTATTCAACAAGCCCTGTCAGTTCTAGTGTTAAACATCTTTAAATACATCAGTGTGTGGTGATGGATTATAATTGACATTGGTCCATCGAACTATAAAAAAAATGCTCACCCAAGTTAAATGATGAGTTATTATCTTACACACATGTTCTGTATACATTTTAATAATGAAACTGGTAAATGAAAAGAGATCTCTCACTGGCTCTCCTTTAACCCCTGGTTGTCCTGGAAATCCGGGCGATCCAGGTGTGCCAACACACAGACCGCTGTTACCCGTCTAAAAACATTGAGAGAGTTACAATCAATAATAGCTTGCATCATTTGAAAAGACATTTAATTTATGATATAGTTACATCAGGAATTACACAACATTTGAAGATTTTACCACTTAATAGGGCTGGGCGATATGACAAAAATCCCATATCACGATATAAGTCACCTCATATCCTGATAACAATATATATCATGATATATTCAAGTAGTTAATATCAGCCAACTGAAAAGGACTATTCCTTTTTGTCATTTTAAAGTATATGCTTAAATATGTACTTATTCATATAAGTTTCATATAAGGTTCTTTCTTGATTTTAATTCTTATTAAAATTACAGCTTCTAAGTTCTGTTTGTTAAAACCAATGGTTTTTGCAGTAATATTTTTGTATAAATGGAAAGCAAATGCCTTTTGTCTCCTCCTTTTTTGTTGATGCGAAAAAATGGTCCGATCCGTGACTCAAAAACCGTATTTGTGATCCGTTACACCACTAACAGTATACCAAGACTCAGCAATGAGGGTGTCAGAATAAGCTGTATATATGTGAGTGTAATCAGTCCATGAGCAGCTTCAGCTGTATGAGTCTAATCAATGGGAAACTGGAACAGGTGTGAGTGTGTGGTGCATGACTGGAACTTGTAGTCCATATACCAGCGGATTTGTAGTTCTATGCGATCTGTGAGTTTACCAGCGATCTGTAGGGATTAGATTGCTGGTGTGACAATATTCATGTTTCTGCAAACATCCAGATTGGAGCATCCAAATGAATTAAAAAAATTATTGCTGTAAACAATCTATTTAGGAACACTACAAAATAAACAACAATTTATATTTAATATGAAAACAATAAGACTTTTTATTTCGTCCATATGATACACAGTTAAAATCAACACTATTAGCCCTTATGTGAAATTTGAACTCTTTTAAAAATATTTACCAATAATTTTAAACATAACATTTTTATTAACTAATTTATAATAGCTAATTCCTTTTGTTTTTTCCATGATGACAGCACATAATATTTTTGTAGTTATTTTGCAAGACACTAGTATTCAACTTACAGTGACATTTAAAACTTAA
Source organism: Danio aesculapii (assembly GCF_903798145.1). NCBI lineage: Eukaryota > Metazoa > Chordata > Actinopteri > Cypriniformes > Danionidae > Danio > Danio aesculapii. Next base: position 40,012,111 of record NC_079453.1, read on the forward strand.
CTTGGTTACTTACGTAGCTTAACTAGGCAATTTAGGTTTAATAGGCAAGTCATTGGACAACATTGGTTTGTTCGGTAGACCATGCAACACCAATATTTCTTAAGGGGGCTAATAATATTGACTCTAAAAGTTGTTTAAAACAAATGTAAAAACTGCTTTTATTCCAGCCAAACTAAAACAAATAAGACTTTCCCCAAAAGAAAACTATATTATAGGAAATGCTGCTAAACAGAGGTGCTAAACTCAATTCCTAGAGGGCCGCAGCCCTGCAAAGTTTCAATTCAACACACCTACATGTAGGTATCAAACAAGCCTCAGGGACTCAATTAGTTTGATCAGGTGTGTTTAATTAGGGTTGAAACTAAACTGTGCAGAGCTGCAGCCCTCCATGAACTAAGTTTGACACCTGTGCTGTAGAAAAACTGTAGGCAAAATCAGTTTGGATTTAAAGTAATAGACTTTAAATGATAGAACTTTATAAAATGAAACTCTAAATAGATCAAATTAAATAATGAATAATAACGTCAATAATTCAAATGTTTTATAAAAGTATAAGTGTACATCAATTTTCATTTTAAAGTAGTTTCCGTAATTAAAGTAGTTTGGATTCAAAGTAATTTAAAAGTGATTCCACTGAGCTGTGGAGAGCCCAGAGCAGCCAGTGCTGAGGTGCTCATTTCACTTTCAAGAGCATCTGAGGGCTGCTCTCCTCCTCAAGCTCACAGGTTTAACTCTATTTCAGTCCTTTATAACCAAAACAAGGTCATGTGGGCCAAGTACATGTAATATATAGGTTTGAGCTGAAGTGGAATTTGAGTTGATTTCCTCCTTAAAATATTCTAGGATTCACTACATACTCCACATATGTAGGATACTTGTGTTGCACATAGGAATGTTGGAAATTCTGTGTTTTTGTCCTTCTGAAAGGCTTTTGTGCTCTGAAACTAATTCCTTTTTTTATTTATTCATTCATTCATTCATTTTCTTTTAGGCTTAGTCCCTTTATTAATCCGGGGTCGCCACAGCGGAATGAACCGCCAACTTATCCAGCACGTTTTTATGCAGCGGATGCTCTTCCAGCCGCAACCCATCACTGGGAAACATGCACAAACGCACTCATTCACCCTCATACACTACGGACAATTTAGCTTACCCAATTCACCTGTACAGCATGTCTTTGAACTATGGGGGGAAACCGGAGCATCCGGAGGAAACCCACGCGAATGCAGGGAGAACATGCACACAGAAACGCCAGCCGATCCAGCCGAGGCTCGAACCAGTGACCTTCTTGCTGTGAGGTGACAGCACTACCTACTTCGCCACTGTGTCTCCCCTCCTGTTTTTATTAAGCAGCATAATATTTTCAACCGTAACTAATTGTATTTTGATTTACATGTTAATTAAGTTAAACTAGTAGTTACAATGCTAATATTTAGCTTAACGTGCAATTTAAAGACTTAACTTAGTTACTTGGTTAACTAGGCAAGTTAGGTTAAATAGACAAGCCATTGTATTGACCTTATTCTTCAATGCGGAAATGCGTGCCTTTTAGCGATTGTTTTAGAAACTTCCGATTCGGTTGCCTATAGGAGAAATGACTAGGAATAATAAACCGCAGAAAACGGTCAAACTACTTGCTCTACAAACAAGTGTTTGCATGACTATAAAGACAAAGTAGAATAATATAATAAGAAAATATCAGTTTGCAACATTAAACAGCAAAACAAGCTGTTTGAATGAGACCGGAAGTCTCGAGCCAAAAAGTTTTAAAGGGCTGCGCCCTCTCATACACGGACAATAAGGTGAATAACAGTGGTTTGTTCTGTAAACAATCCAAAAACATTATTTCTTAAAGGGGTTAATAATATTGACCTTAAATTGACCTCTTATTCCAGCCAAACAAAAGACTTTAAGACTTTACCAGAAGAAAAAAAATACTGGAAATACTGTGAACATTTCCTTGCTCTATTAAACAAACATCACTCAGGAAATATTTGAAAATGAATAAAAAATTTCACAGGATGGCTAATAATTTTGACTTCAACTCTATATCGTCATATTGCACAGCCCTACCAATCGAAAATCTTCAATGTAGCTAGTAGTAATTGTAAAGAGTGTCTATGACTGTGGCTTAACTGTTCAACATCATGAGCAGCTTGAGAAGCTTCCCTGACACTGATTTATGTAAGTATAAGAAGAATATCGATCGCTCCACAAACTTACAGGTCCGCTTGGTGTTTCCTCTCTCTGCAGCTCAAAACACTGTGAAGGTGATCAAACACATGGCCTTACAAAACTGTGCGCAGTCTGTGTGCTATATACTGCAGCATGAGCAAAACTACTGGGTATTGTACAACTCTAAATCGGAATATAAACCAGTGTGAACAAATCAATGCTAGAAACATGAACCCACACCCTCATCTGTTTAATCCCACATCATCTATCATTCATCCCTCTCACCCGTTCGCATCCTTCCAAGGGCACAACGCCAGGTTTGCCCTGATCTCCCTTCTCGCCCTTAGCACCAACTGTGCCAGGCACACCTGGTAGACCCTTGGAACAATCGCCACAGCCTTCCTACAGTCAGCCATACACATGACAGAAACGCGTATGTGTATGAGCAGGTGAACAATAAAAACACAAAGCCTGCATGCAGATACAAGTGAACAGGAATGAAGCACAGACAAACTGATGAGAATGCATGAAACAGAAACACAGGATGTTTGAAGACTGTCATGCTTTCACATGCCAGTTTGAAATACTAGCAATAGAAGAATACAAATATCCTGAGCTTAAAGAATGTACAAGATTTTACAGTCAAAACACAAGGGAAAAAAACAATGTTTATATGTCTCATCTTATTGGTAAAATATACACTCACTGGCCACTTTATTAGGTACTCTCAATGCATTTAAGCATGTAGACATGGTCAAGACGATCAAACCGAGCATTGAATGGGGAAGAAAGGGGATTTAAGCGACTTTGAATGTGGCATAGTTGTTGGTGCCAGACAGGCTGGTCTGAGTATTTTAGAAACTGTTGATCTACTGGGATTTTCACGCACAATCATCTCTTGGGTTTACAGAGAATGCTCTGAAAAAGAAAAAATATACACTGAGCTGCAGTTTTGTGGGAGCAAATGTCTTGTTGATGCCAGAGGTCAGAGGAGAATGGCCAGACTGGTTCGAGCTGATAGAAAGGCAACAGTAACTCAAATAAGCGCTCGTTACAACCTATGTATACAGAAGAGCATCTCTGAACGCACAACACATCCAACCTTGAGGTGGATGGGCTACAGCAGCAGAAGACCACTCCGGGCGCCACTCCTGTCAGCTAAGAACAGAAAACTGAGGCTACAATTCACACAGGATCACTAAAATTGGACAACAGAAAATTGGCAAAACGTTGCCTGGTCTGATGAGTCTCAATTTATGCTGCAACATTAATATGGTAGGGGCAAAATTTGACATCAACAACATGAAAGCATGGATCCATCCTGCCTTGTATCAACGGTTCAGGCTGGTGGTGGTAGTGTAATGGTGTGGGGGATATTTTTTTGGCAGACTTTGGGCCCATTAGTACCAATTGAGCATTATGTCAACGCCACAGCCTACCTGAGAATTGTTGCTGATCATGTCCATCCCTTTATGACCACAGTGTACCCATCTTCTGATGGATAACGCACCATGTCATAAAGTGTGAATCATCTCAGACTGGTTTCTTGAATATGACAATGAGTTCCCTGTATTCAAATGGCCTCCACAGTCACCAGAACTCAATCTAATATAGCACCTTTGGGATGTGGTGGAATGGGAGATTCACATCATGTATGTGCAGCCGACAAATCTGCAGCATCTGTATGATGCTATCATGTCAATATGAACCAAAATCTTCCAGTACGTCCAGGAATTTTAAAGTACTGTCATGTACTGGAAATCTATGCCATGAAGGATTAAAGCAGTTCTGAAGGCAAAAGGGGTACTAGTCCAACCAGGTGGGTGTACCTATTAAAGTGGCGGGTGAGTGTGTGTATATATATATATATATATATATATATATATATATATATATATGTGTGTATATATAATATATATATATATATATATATATATATATATATATATATATATATATATATATATATATATATATATATATATGTATATATATATATATATCTCAGCAGCTACGTTTTTTGCAGTTTTTGTTTTCGCGAATCCACCAGTGGCCGCTGTGTATGCTTTTTGAGATCTCTAATTTCTCCCACGAGTGTCATTCATGCCTGCTGTTCTCGCATAAATTCACCAGAGGCCACTGTCGACTGAATGAATGACTGACTGACAGATTGACTGATCCACCCTCCTCCTTCATTAATCCCAACCGATAGTGTTTTAAAAAGCAACGACTGACCTGTCCACCCACTTCCCTAAACCCAACCGACAGTTTTAAAAGGCAATCGAGATAAAGAAAACCCCTCGACTGATTTTTACCACGTTTTCAGATTCTACCAAATTTATCATCCTGTTATTTACTTGTTTATTTAGTTTTTTGGCTTCTGTTTTTGTCTTAACCGCTTTCTGGAATCGTTGTTTGACGGACTGAAACCTCATCGTCGTGGTCAACTCCTCTGTGTGTCAAGTCTGCCAATGTACATGGTGAGCTAACTGGACAAACTGGTAACAGCAGGAAAGCTGTCCATGCAGTTGTAAGCTGTCTGCTGGTAAGTGCGAAATGGAACTGCCCTGTAGCGTTCGTTTTAAAGACGAAATTCAGCCATACATACCTCTGGCTACATAATTTTCGATCTCCAGAAATATATATAGGGCTACGTTTTCAGAATGAGCTAATGTTGGATTTTATGCAATTTACAGCAGGGTTTCCCTTGCCTCATCTCTCTATCCATCAAGGGGCCCCCATGCTGCAAGACCCCTGCACTAAAAATTCCATCTTCCAAATAAAAAATGCATGTATACTGCAGCATAGATGTCTTGCATGTTTAAAGTATGTGCAGAATTTGGAGTGGAAATTAAACTAATACTAATATGTACATTATACAGTACACATTAACAAATAATAGCAGTTTTCATTCCAACAACACCAGCAAGAGAGAAAGAGAGAGAGCTGTCAAACACCTACAGTTCATATTGATCAGTTACCTTTCCTGGAGAAGCTGAATCCTGAGGAAGGAGATTCTGCAAGATGGAAAACACAGTCAGACATGGCAACCGCATCAAAAACACTTACCTATTACACAAAGACTGAATGTGGACTTAACATTATAGCTCCAGAAGAAGGTAACTATGGAGAGACCAAAGCAATGCAGTACACTATACTAAAAGTAATTTTTGAAAAGCACCGCTTTAAAATCTATGATCTCATTATGCCAGTAATAACAAAAACCAATTTTAATAAGGGCATAGTTTTGCATAAAATTACAGAGAATAATTTAAAACAATAAATTCTTTCAAATTATGCAGCATCCATTAAACAGTCATTTCAAAACAGTGTACTGACTAATTGCATCAATAAACATGTAAATCAAAACACAATTAGTAACGGTTGAAAATATTATGCTACTTAATAAAAAAAGGAATTAGTTTCAGAGCACAAAAGACTTTCAGAAGAACAAAAAACACAGAATTTCCAACATTCCTATGTGCAACACACACAACGTGTTTGAAATTTACAAGTATCCTACATATGTGGAGTATGTAACGAATACCAGAATATGAGTTTTAGGGAATTCCACTTCAGCTCGAACCAATTACATGCCCTTGGCCTTGTTTTAGTTATAAAGGACTGAAATAGAGTTAAACCTGTGAGCTTGAGGATGAGAGCGGCCAATGCTCCTGAAGGTGAAATGAGCATCTCAGCACTGGCTGCTCTGGGCTCTCCACAGCTCAGTGGAATCACTTTTAAATTACTTTGAATTCAAACTACTTTAATTACGAAAACTACTTTAAAATGAAATTTGAAATACGTTTATAATTTATCTGAATTATTGACGTTATTACTCATTATTTAATTTAATCTATTTAGACAAACTAGTTTAGTATTATCCAAATTAATTTTAAGGATTAAGTCTCGAAGTTTGGCGAGCAAGAGTTAAAAAAATGATTTTTAATTGTTTTTTTTAGATCTGATTGTGCTCTGGAAGAACTCGGTGGTCGGAGTCTGTGATAGAAGGGGAGCAGAGTGAACCGGGACTGAAGTCCAGCCAAATTTCCACTACAGGCTCAAAGCCTGGAGCTCTGATTCCAGGATGGGACTCGGGCCAGCTGAAAAAATATGCGTGCAGAGAGACGGGACCGTTAATGCAGAAATCCTGCTTTCAACCAAAGATCTAATGGCTCCTTTTGTACAGCACATCACTCACAGTAATGGCCACCCTAACCGTTACTCAGCACAATGGCAGTGTTTACCATTATACAAAGCCTCTGAGACGGTGAGTTAACACTGAAAGAGTAATGGGGCCGCTGGCGCCCATAAGGGACACACTGTTACAGAGCCACCTTGCTTAGTGGCTCCTTTTTGTAGCTTGTGAATCACCTCGTCTCCCTGCACCTCTTTAAACCCGCTCCCCTTCTAACACAGAAGTCGACCAACCGGGCTGTTTATATACTGTAATAAAGCTGTTGCACTCCACTAGTTGCTCCCCCGTCTGGTTACTCACTGCTTGGCCCGGTGGACCCGCTTTCCCTGGTAAGCCATCAATGCCAGGGATACCCTGTAAGAAGGAACTGAGGTTGAATTGGTTTAGCCTGCGGCCACAATCTGGACACCTCCTTCTCCAGCGGGGCAGAGGGAAAGTAGCCAAAGCCCTGGACCCTCTCCTGGTTTGTGTTCCAGCTCGCAGTAGACATTTACATTTCGCTTGCCTTTCTCTGTCTATTATTTTTTAAATTTCAGTTCTTCTGAGGCTTGGGAAATCAACACAACACCAGGTTAAAGACCACTCAGTGCTCACGGTGAGATCAAATCCAAGTCAATTTGCCAGTTTAACATTGAATGTCTTAAATGCCATCGTAATTCTTCCAGCAAATTTGCATGATGTCGAATGAGTGTAATAATGGATGTATTAACAGTGTTGGGCAAGCTACTTGAAAAATATAGTAAGCTAAGCTATTAGCTACTCTACTTAAAATGTAGCTTAACTACACTAAAAGCTACTCTCTGGAAAATGTAGCAAGCTAAGCTAAAAGCTTCTTGGAAAAAGTAGCTTAGCTATATCTAAGCTATTTTTGCAATTTTTGTTTCCATTTTTAAACAAAGCAACTTAAATCCAAGTCAATCATATCTAAGTGATCAATAAAACTGTCAATGAAACATATGAGGCGTAATTGTTCAGTTCAGTTATTTACTTCAAATAATTTGCTGTACTAAACAGAAACACATAGTATATAACAGCAATAACAAAAAAAAAATCCAATAAAACCTGGTGTTACACATTTAAAATACTTTAGTAATTTATAGTAAAGGGAAATATTTAGGAATAAGCATTATATTGTTTATATATTTAAATCTCTCCATTAATGAATAACTCCCAATATTGTAGTATCATTAGTAACTATCATGAACTAATAGTAATTACCATAGTATACTATAGCCTTTACTACAGTAAACTCATTCATTCATTTTCTTTTTCGGCTTAGTCCCTTTATTAATCTGGGGTCGCCACAGCAGAATGAACCACCAACATATCCAGCATATGTTTTACGCAGCGGATGCCCTTCCAGCCGCAACCCATCACTGGGAAACATCGATACTCACTCATTCACACACATACACTACGGCCAATTTTAGCATACCCAATTCACAAAAACTGCATGTCTTTGAACATGCAAACTCCACACAGAAATGCCAACTGACCCAGCCGAGGCTCGAACCAGCGACCTTCTTGCTGTGAGGCGAATATATATATATATATATATTGTATAACGATGGTTTGTTCTGTAGACTATCGAAAAAATATCTAGCTTAAAGGGGATAATAATTTTGACCTTAAAATGTGTTTAAAAACTGCTTTTATTCTAGCCGAAATAAAACGAATAAGACTTTCTCCAGAAGAAAAAACATTATCAGACATACTGTGAAAATTCCATTGCTCTGTTACACAGCATTTGGGAAATATTTAAAAAAGAAAAACAACATAAAAGCGGGGCTAATAATTCTGACTCCAACTGTATATAGCGGTACATAGATAGATAGATATACACACACACACAACAAATTAATTTGAGTACTTCACTAAAATACCCAAATTTGTTGGCGTCGTCAAAGACCACAGCGGGAGGTAGCAGTAACGCACAAAGAAGTTTGTTGTCGACCACCGTAAAACAGGTAGAAGAAGAAATCGGATATGGATTTACTTTCATCGGCTAGACAACCGCCTCACAGCTCTGTGAATATAGTAACTTATTGAGGCGCGATCGGTAAATGTTGCTTGTGTGGACGCTACTGCGCTACTTGACAAAAAAAAGCATCTCTACTGAAAAGATATTTGATTTAAAAAAGTAGCGACGCTATCGCCACACTACTGAGAAATGTGGCTAAGCTAGTAGCTATTGCCCAACACTGCATATTAAATATAGCAATCTCACAGTGAGCTCTGCATGGTTTTTAAAAAGAAAAAGCAGCATGATCCCCAAACACTTATTTACTTAGTATATTAGTTAAGGTTACATTTAATTCATATTATTTTATTGCGCAACTATGCATTGATGCTTTATATTTGCAATCTACATTAATATCTACATTAACTTTTATAAGCAAAGCACATCCCACGGCGCTAACCAAAAAAGCCCCTTTAAAGCGTGCACATTTAACAGCAAAGTTTAACAGGGCGCTATTTTACAAACTACTTTACAGTTGCATGACATTACATTAAACTACGTTTATGTATTAATCATTATTTGCTAAATTAACATTGGGGTTTATATGTAAACAAATTATTGGTGCCATTTAAATATGCTTTAGCTGAAGCCCAGAGTTACCCATGCAGGCCTTCCCGATACAGAAGCCCCACAAAGAGAGCAGGATGGAGGAGGAACAAAGAGAAAAAGCAGACATACACACACACACTAATTTCATCTGTTCAATACTCACCTGTGGGCCTGGGATTCCAGTAAAGCCTTGGGGCCCTGGAGGACCTGGAGGGCCCGGTGGTCCAGGAGGTCCCTGAGATTCAGAAAGCACATTTGAATGAATAGGAGTGAAAAGACAGTCCTCTATTAATTATTAAAATGACCTCTCTGGATTAGTCCATTCTTTTATTTCATATCTTTATATTAAGTACATTGTTAAGAATAATTCACCCCGATATATAAAAATTTCCTTAATTATCTGAAAAACCTTGCTATACTAGGTACAAACATGCACTTACAGTGATCAGATCAAGTGGTCAGCTGTTTTCACCAACTATTAAAGGGATAGTTCACCCCCCCCCCCTCAAAAAAAACCCCTCAAAATTTATTTAAATTCTATTGTTTTATTCAAAAAACACAAAAGAAGATATTTTGAAGAATGCTGAAGAAAAATATTATTATGGAAGTCAATGGCAGCCAGATTCCAGCATTGTTCAAAATACTTTCATTTGAGTTCTGCAGTACAAAAAAACTCGAAGTTATGAACAATGGTGAATAAATAATGACAAAACATTCTTTTTTGAGTGAACTATTCCTTTAACATAATGCATCCCATCTGAGCAATTATGTGGTGTATGAGGTCTACTACATGAACGAAACCAAATTCATTAAAAACAAGCAAATGAACGGTATGGTTTATGGTTACTACGCTTTTGATCACAATCTGTATGATTTGGCACAACGTGAAGTATGAGTATCTTGTTTCAGTGATTTTCCTACAACACATTTGATTAGTAAATAGAGACTAGGTGGTCCTTTTTGGCTGTTCAAAGACATTTGACCACATAAATGTTTACACTTTGTGAGAAATCTGACCAAATCCATTTTCAGCAACTTCTGGCCACAGCCATATCAGCCTGCAGCCCGAGAACGATTACTCACTGAAGCTAAGCAGGGCTGAGCCTGGTCAGTACTTGAATGGAAGTGGTATTAGTAAGGCCAGCATGGACCACTCAACCTGCAGTCTGTGAGTCCTATTTTTTCACGATAACACAAATGCACCATATAAATACTCATTACATTAGCGAAAAGTGAATCTCAATTTAGATCCTAGTGATTGTATATAATGTAAAACAAAATACTGTACTGATGCTAATACACTGAAAAAAGTGTTGCATGCAAAACTGTTGCAAACTATTTATTTGTGTTGAATTTAAACAAACAAATTAAATTTCATAATGTTCAACTTAATTTGTTTGTTTAAATTCAGCCCAAATAAATTGTTTACAACCACTCAACGTAAAAAAATTGAGTAAATCCAAGGAATCATCATTGAATAATTGTTTTCAGCATACTGGATATAATTTTTATTCCATAGCAACTGCTTGATTACCCACCTTCTTTCCAATATTTTATTTCAGCTTTGAAACACCTTGAGAATCAATAAATGATGACAAAATGTTCATTTTGGGTGAACCGTACCTTTTAGTTACCGGTGATTTTCTGGTTTATTATTTGCTAACTTTTCAAATGTTTTTTTGGGAGGAAAAATGTGAAGAAAGTCAGACCTGAGGACCTGGCTGTACCCTGTTTTCACCACCTGGGACTCCCTGTAAAAAATGCAATTAAAATCAGCACTGCAAATGATTTCAGGACTCATGATGAGTGCTATGTACAATGTCCTCACGATTAACAGCAATAAAATAAACATCAGCTTACAGGTCCGCCAGTTCCAGGAAACATATTATGCAAACAGTTGCACTCTCCTGGTTCACCCTGTGACACACATAAAAACAAAAATGATTTAGTCATAATTTAGCCTTTTTTCAGCAGCATGGTAGGGTTGCACCAGCTGTTCGTAAGTTCTTTCTTAAACTGGAATGTAAAGTCAACACCAGGGGCTTAGTAACTACTAGCTAGTTTGTAACTATGTTTGTACTTCGGTTGCACCACATGTTCTTAATGCAAACAGTAGTTAGTAGGTCGTAAGCTCTCCGTAAAGTCATACATAGTCTCGTGAAATGACGTAATATCCAATAAGAAGCATTTAAATCATTAAACTGCTTTAAAATTCTGCTACTAATGTGTCTATATATAACTGTCCTATAAAAATCAAATGATAAATTACATTTTATAGTACATTACACTACAGTCAGTCACTATAACAGACCCACATACCTGCATCGCGAGTCGTGAATGCACACGAAATACACATGAAGTTATCAAAACATTACACTTGATTTTTCTTGTATAGCCTATATCATGAATGAGAAACACATGAAAGAGAAAAGAGCAGGGAGGAACTCAGTCATGAAGAAATTCTCGTTTAAATTGAGGATTACCAGAAAACACTCCTGGAAAAAAAATTTTACTCTTCTTTCACAAACCAAAAACAATGCGATCATTCTTTATTATCATATCACGAGCTCCTCAATGTTAACTAATCTCGCCGTCATCTTGGGGGGAGGCTGTCGTAAATATTTAGTTGGAATGCAGTGTTACATTTAAACTAAGTTCAGTGGTGCAACACACAAATATTTAGTAGTGCATAAATTGTAACTTAGCGTCCCTTTAAGTCACAACTTGGCTATGTTTGACAACTAGACCAGGGTTTGCAATGGTGATGATATTTAAGGCTTGGTTGTGTTTATAAGATGCAAAGCAATGTGTGCTCATGCTTCAATTGTAGAAAATCAGGTTATTTTTTCATGTCTTACTTTGATTTTATCCAGCCACTCAGCTAACATGAAAACGACGGTCATATATCCTAGTTCCTCTGAAAGCCCATGCTCAAGAGGCTCTGATTGGTCAGCTAACATAATGTGCTGTGATTCGCAGAATGGCTTCACGTCACCACGTCAAGTCCCTACAAGCACGAGCTTTTGCGCTGTGTAAACAGAGCAGCTGTTAGCAGCATTAGCTGTCTGAATCAGACAGAAAAATTAAAAGCACACCAGCGGTCCAAACAGCAGTTCCCGTTTTTTACATCCTTGTTTACGTCCTCGCTACAGCAAACCTTTAACACTAGTAACTGTGCATGTAATAGATACATTTTAACAAATAAAAATACTTACAGGTTGTGGCTCACAATCCACAGCTTCATTAGTTGGAGGAGTTTTAAGTCAAATCTAGCACTAAACTGGGAGATATTTTGGAAGTTCTCCTTTGTCAAATGCTAGCTGTATATTTTTTATAATTCTCTGGAACATAATTAAAATTAAACTGTAAGCACTTCTCTCTTTGTGTCGTGTCCTTTGGAAGTCCAAATACAGAAACAGAAGAAGCTCTGTGGAACAGCAGCGTTTAGACGGCATTTTAGCTTTCTCTGCTATAACATTACACACCTCTGGCCAAGCCCCTTCACTGTGCATGGTGTGTGCACATGGTGAATTCAAGTAACCGGAAGCCCTTGTGATCTCACTAGCCCGGATGTATTTTTTTTGTAGTTCCCTAACTTCGTTTGTTGTAGGCTTTGTTTAGCTATCTCTGTAAAAGCCAATGTCTCCCTTTGCACTGAACTTTGAGCGTCTTACATTCAGAGATGTTGTTTATGTTCACACAGCTACATTACACATCAACTAAAGTTTAAACTATATGAAATCGTAATGCACCACCCCTTTAAGGCATTGCTAGATGTCTGTTTACAGAAAATATGAAACAGTCAAAAATCTAACTGAATTTAAACTGATAATAATACTTTTAATATATGTTCTATATTTTATGGGATCATTTAAAAACATAAAAAGTATGGCTATAATGTGTGAAAAAAAGCTTGTGTATTTATAATAATAAGAGTGAAATTTCTCATATTGCAATCCTAACATGCAAACACACACACATACACACATACTTTTGCTGCTTCTTCAAACTACTAATTTGAAATGAGCTGAAACAATAAAATTCTTATTTTTTTAAATTGTTTTATGTTAAATCCACTTTAATAGGTAGAAAATGATTAAATTAGCTTAATTGATTTGTGTTGGGACAACATTAATAAATGGTGTGGAACCCAGCATTTTTTACAGTGCACAAGCTCACGTTTCAAAGTGTCACAACATGACATAACATCGAAATAACAAAAGGTTCTGCTGTAGAATTGTATCCTGGCACTCGACAGGAATGACAGAGCACTTCATCACACTTAGGAGGAATATGCATCATTTGATATCAGCTGCCACTTTCCTCTGTGTTTAGACAAATTAGTCTGGGAGACAACAGAGGACATTAAAGAATGAAGCATTTCCAGGGCTCTGCTTTCGAGGTCTCTCTCTGTCTCATCTCCCTCACGCTCGCTTCCTTTCCCTTTGATTCTCTGTGATGTTGTCAGATTACAGATCACAGCTGTTATATTCACCAATTATAGCCCTGGTTTAGCTCAGGGCAATTTTTTTTTTTTAAATTTTTCTGTGCTGTCAAAGTCTTTTGTCAGACTTGTGCGTCTGTTTGTGTCTCTAGGGTGGACACATCACTGTGCGTACAGACGGTCGCTTTTACCAATACTCCTCCTATTCATTGTTTCCTGCATACACACACTCCCACAGCTTTGGGGGACCTCAAAATTCCCTCTTTAGCTCACTGATCCAGACACTTACCTTGTCACCCTTGGGCCCCTTGACTCCCTGTAAGACAGACAAGGAGAAACACACAAATGTTCAGTTAAGACAGTAGCCAGATTTCCATCCTAACATAAAGAGAATCTTTCAAAGTTTGCAAAAAAAACCCTAATATACAAATTAGGTGCATTTTCATGAAGTTTTTTGAACAGCTGAAGAAAAGATTAGTTAAACAATAACTAGAAAAACAACATCAGTGAAAACATCTGATTAGTCATGCTAGATTTCAGATTATAGCTGAAGTGAAAAGTAAAAAAGAAAAAAATATATATATATTTTTGTAATTTATATATATATATATATATATATATATATATATATATATATATATATATATATATATATATATATATATATATATATATATATATATATATATATACATATACATATATACAGTTGAAGTTAGAATTATTAGCCTCCTTTTAATTTGTTTTTCTTTTTTAAATATTTCCCAAATGATGTTTAACAGAGCAAGGAAATTTTCACAGTATATAATATTTTTTCTTCTGGAGAAAGTCTTATTTGTTTTATTTCAGCTAGAATAAAAGCTGTTTTAAGTTTTTTAAAAACCATTTTAAGGTCAATATTATTAGCCCCTTTAAGCTATATATTTTTCCAACTGCCTACAGAACAAACCATCGTTATACAATAACTTGCCCAATTACCCTAACCTGCCTAATTAACCTAATTAACCTAGTTAAGCCTTTGAATGTCACTTTAAGCTGTATAGAAGTGTCCTGAAAAATATCTAGTAAAATATTATTTACGGTCATCATGGCAAAGATAAAATAAATCAGGTATTAGAAATTAGTTATTAAAACTTCTCTCTCCGTTAAACAGAAATTTGGGGAAAAAAAAATAATCAGGGGGCTGATAATTAGGGGGTTTCAGTTCAACTGCACCTGTTTTGGCCTAAAATTGACCAAAAATTTAAGTTTAATTTCTAAACAAATTATATTCCAAATTTGAAGTTTCACTAAGATTTCATTTGGCTGCAGTACCAGACATGACCACCAGTTTATATTCAGTTTCCATTGGCGGCCATACAAGGGTGCCTCCGTATGTTTTAAAAAATACAAACTGTATTTTTTTTAATAGTTTTGACAATATTTAAAAAGTAGACATACAATTCTAAAATAGTATGGGACGTTTGACTGTATTTGTGAAGTTTGGAGGGACAATGGTCTCTTGCCATAATGCTGTTCACCTTTCGAGGTCCTGCAGTTTCGTGGATTTTTTTTGTGTGCAATTTGACCTGCTTTTTTTTTTTTTTTTACAGTGCATAGAGTTCTGCGTTCTGATTAGCACATTGTGTTCAGCATCCTGATTGGCTGTAGACCATTGCCAATCAATCTCCTCCATGCTGTGTCTCCTGTATAGTACAGAATGTGTTCAGCTTGCCAAATTGACATACATCTTTGATCGCTAGCAGTGTGACTCTGAAGTGCTGTACTGTATGTTTGCTAGTTTTCTCCCCAACAAACCCCATAATGTCGACGAACATTCTGCACCGCCAAAGGCACCTACGGTAGCACCCAAAAGGCAGAGGAAGATACTAACCATCATACAAAATGTTGGTCTTCTGGACATGCTAAAGGAAGGTAGAAGTTACACGAGCGAAAAATGTAAAAAATGTTAATGCCTATCTGAGAAAATAGTGTAGTGAGGAGATTTACAGCCTTAAAACATCTATAATAATTGTAAAAAATAAAGCGGGTTACATCGTGGATTTCACCAATTGCAGGTTATTTTTAGAACGCACTGTAACTCTCGCGAATAATGCGGGACCACTGTGTTCTCTTTGAAACATCTAAAACATTAAAAAATAAATTATATGTTGATTAAGTTAAGTGGTTAACTCTTCAAAAAACCCCTCAAGTGAGGGCATAAATGCATTTTTTTTTGCAACACATTGAATTTTTTTTTGGATTTCCATCATTCGTTCCTGATACTTTAAAATGCACATTAAAACAGTGTGGTATTCCATCAGTGGTTAAATATGGTAATTTAATATTCACTACAATTACATTTAATCGGCAGATGCATTTTTATCCAGTTTTATTCGCATTAACTGTGATAATTGTGGTTTAATGTTCGCTATGTCAGAATTTATTTGGCAATCTTATTTAGCAATTTTTTTGCTCTCATTGAGCGAAAAAAAAAGCGCATCCCTTGCACGTAGCTGTGCATTTATACTTCTGCGTGTTGTTTGTGTTGCTCTGCAATAACACTTCCAAAATGCTAGCTGGCAGTAGATTATGTTATGTTCCTCTGTATAGAGTTTCTTTGCGGGTGTTTTGTTTTTTATGAACACAACCTTACTGTACAAGTAGCTAAAAACTCGCTCATTCCGAGGTGGGAACCGGCGGATGTGGAACAACTTTAATCATAAGGTAAACACAAAACAAAAATTTCCATCAGAAGCTCCTCAGTGGGACTTGACACTCACTCCATCGGGCTCGTGGCTCTCAACACCACGCGCTACGTGTCGTTGCGATGTGTAGTTACATTTTTTGAGAGGTGCACGTCAGCCACGGCTATGCAACCGCATGAAGCCTGAACCGGATCATTTCCTATCATAATTTCTAATAACTGATGTTATTTTTGCTTTGCCATAATGACAGTGCATAATACTAGATATTTTTCAAGACACTAGTATTCAGCTTAAAGTGCAATTTAAAGGCTTAACTAAGTTCATTAAGCAGGTTAGGGTTATTAGGAAAATCATTGTATAATGATGGTTTGTCCTGTAGACAATCGAAAGGAATATTGCCTAAGGGGGCTAATAATATTGATCTTAAAATGGTTTTATTCTAGCTGAAATAAAACATATAAGACTTTCTCCAGAAGAAAAAATGTTAAAGGAAATATTGTGAAAAATCAAATGGGAAATATTTGAAAAAAAAAGTGAAAACAGCGGATTAAACATGTTGGCTTAAGGTTTTTTACATAAGAATTTATTTGCCAAATGCGCTCCCATCTATCTTCATTATTGATCAGCAAAAACCACCTTAAGCAAGCATAAAAACTTTTTTTTTGTTATAAAAGCTAATTCATTTGTTATTTTATTCAGTGTTTCCAACACTTGTTCTTGGATACTTCAAAACGCTCATTAAAACCAAGTGTGATGGAAATATAGCTACTGTGTGACTCTCCTGGGTCCGTCAGATGAGGATCAGTGACAGGTGATGTGATTCAAGAAGACAATGTGTTGCTGTTAGGGTTTGGATTTGACCCGAGTCTGTTTCTGGCATCGCTCTTCAAGCTCTCAGCGATAAAGCCCCAGGTAATTAACATCTGATGTGAGAATAGTCAACACTAACTTTGCTTTTTTAATGAGACAAGCTCTGGCAAGACTGCTCGAGTTTGTTTGATGCTGTCTTTGAGCAATGAATAGAGGACAATATGCCCGTGTGAGTTTGGTAATGACAGCGTGTATCAAAATAAGCTGCTGGAGAAGATTAAATAAATAACTTACGGGAGCCCCATCTTGTCCTGGTATTCCAGGGAATCCGGCTGTCCCATCCCGACCCTGTGACACAGTATATAAATCATTTACTAGAACAAGAAAAAAGTCACACTGTGTGTTCTGTAAAAATTCTTGCTGCCTTCCATTTTTTAGTTAAATCAAATGAACTGTTTTAGTTATCTCAACTTTAATCAAACTGGCTAAAACGGAAAGTTTAACTTAAAATAAATGTATAACGTAAAAAAATACAGTTGAAACCTGATTGACTTACATATCATTTAACAGTGTGTGAGATATATACTATAAAATAATAGTAAATAAAAATTGAGTTTTTATTAAGTGGACAACACTTAATTGCTTTTAAAACACATAAATGCTTTTAATCCCACAAAATACACATATTTTTGGAGTTATATTAATGTCAGAGCTATGAAATATATAAATAATATCTATAGCTATATACACACACACATACACATATATATAAATATAATAGATGGTTGTGCGTGAAAATCCCAGTAGATCAGCAATTTCTGAAATACTCAGACCAGCCCGTCTGGCATGAACAACCATGCCACGATCAAAGTAACTTAAATCACCTTTCTTCCCTGTTCTGCAGCAGATCACCTTGACCATGTCTACATGCCTAAATGCATTGAGTTGCTGCTATGTGATTGGCTAATTCGTGCTAACAAGCAGTTGGACAGGTGTACCTAATATATATATATATATATATATATATATATATATATATATATATATATATATATATATATATATATATATGTTGTTAAGAATGGTATATCAAATTATTATTTTATATTATTTTTATAGTTCATGCAAGTAAAATAAATGTATTTAAGTAACATTGACAGTTTGGTTGAATTCTAGTTTATTTTTTCAATCTTTTCATTTTTTTTTGTTACCAATCTATAAATTAATTACATTTATGTAAGTAAATAAAATATTATATGAGAACATAAAATGATTGCTTCCCTGGCTATGTGTGCATATGTTTTTGTCCATCTTTTATCTCAGGTTCTTACCGGCGGTCCGACTGGTCCTGTTGCCATTGGCCCCTGTGGCCCCGGTGGTCCTATCTCTCCCTTTGGACCCTATAGATATCAAGCAATAAAACATAACAGCAATTAGGTCAGATCCAATGTCTGTTTTTGAACACTATGTCATTGTGTTGGTTATCTACCCTTAGTCCTGATGGTCCCATTGGCCCTATGAGTCCTGAACGTCCTTCTGGACCCTGAAGAATGCACATTTTTAATTTATGTTTGTGATGCATACTCTACTGGTCAAAATACTGAAGAGTTAGTAAGACTTTTTTCAGCAATTATGCATTACATTTACCAAAAGATTTTATACATTTTAAAACTTTCTATGAACTGTCTATTTATCAAAAGCAGCAATTTCTTGAGTTTCAAATCACCATATCAGAATTTCTTTTTTGTAGCATCTGACAAAAATGAATAGGCTTTTTCAACATTATATATATATATATATATATATATATATATATATATATATATATATATATATATATATATATATATATATATATATATATATATATATATAAATATATATATATATATATATATATATATATATATATATATATAATGTCCTTTTAATATATATTAAATAAATATACAGCCTTGGTGAATTTTAGAGAACTCTTTTATTTTGTATTGGCCCTTAATCTTTATGTATCAGATAAATGTAGACAAGTAATTCAAAGTCAAACCCATGTGCAACTTTCAAGACCAAGCTACTTTTTGTGCACTTACAGCAGCTCCAGGAAAGCCTCTAGGTCCCTGCTCACCCTGAATCAAAACATCAAAACATTACAAACAACTTGTACATCTTCAAACAGCAAACCTTTACACATCAAGAGTTTTTCGGACTGATTTCAGTAGCTTCTCCACTCACCTGTGGTCCTGGAAGGCCAATACCTGCAGGCCCAGAATCCCCCTAATGAAATGAAAAAAAAAAAACACCATGACTCTATAGTCACTCTTATAACTTCAGCACACAAATGTGTCTGCAATGTGAAGGGACGCTGACAAATGAAGTGCTGATCCAAATGCAGGATTTCTTATGAGAAAGGTCAGGCAGCAATGGTCAACTGGGTCAAACAGTTAGATGCAGGCAAATCCAATAGAGTAGTCAAATAACAGGCGAATGGTTGGTACAGGCAGCAATGAATCAAAATGATAACACAAATGCAGGAAAAATGCATCGTAATGCTCACAGATACAGTTAAAAAAAGACTCAGCAAAGATGTGTGTGCGTGCTGTATTTAAAGCCCATCTAATCAGTTCATGAGCAGTTCCTAGCCGTGAGTGTGTGTAATCAACTGAATGAGGAACAGGTGCATGTGAGCGGTGCATGACTGGATATGTGGTTTATGTAATGCCGGATTTGTAGCCCGTTAGCGATCTGCAGCCTCTAGATCGCTGATAATCATAAAAATGACTAAGATATGCATTTGTAACTTTACCTGACTTCCTTTGAGTCCTGGAGGTCCCTGAACACCAGGTGGGCCTGGTCGACCCTACAGAAGTAAATAAAGGAAGAGTTTAGATTTTGCAACATGTATAAGCAAGTTATTTTTTGCTGGGGCAAAATTCAGAGTTTACCTACAGTGAATTGATCTTTTTAGTCACAGTTCAGTCTTACGTTGATTTATTCTCAAAAATTTGCCGTGATTCCTTTAATTTGATCAGATTACTAGACTTGTGATTGATTTATGGGTTTAAAAATATTGTGCGCTTATTTAAGCTTGCATGATAATCTTTTTATAAACTCAAAAGCATATCCATAATACAGTATCACGATCCTCCAAATCCTCAATTTGATTACATTTTCGATTCTAAAGTCATAGAATGATTCGATTCTCGATTTATGCAATATAATTATATCTGACCTTTGTGCGCTGTGACAGTCATGAAGCTCTGTGTTGCTCTGGATTAAATGTGCATGGCTATATATATATATATATATATATATATATATATATATATATATATATATATATATATATATATATATATATATATATATATATATATATATATATATGTCTTGTACTTTATCTGGTTAACTCTTATATTCTCATATTGTGTCTAAAACCACGTTGAATACGCGGCATGTGCTGCTTTGTTTAAGGATTTAAATGCGTTTGTGAGCTCATGATCCTCTGAGCTCTTCCTACACACGTGCGGCGGTCAAGTTTATGTGGATTAATACTGAATGTGTGTCGTGGTCAAGAATAGAGCAATATGCTGGTGTTTAACTGCATTGCTTTAATGCACTCCTTCAATGGGCTCACACATACACTCTACACTCTAACTACTTCAACAATGTTAACAAGCCATGGTGGGCATTTCTCTGTCTCATGCTGAACGCAGTCGACCAACTGCATCATGCTAAGGAGGTGTTTGGGAACAAATGAATCACTGAACGAATCATATGGGAGTCATTTGGGATAATTAGGTAAAAATAAATGCATATTATAAGACAATGAAAGTGTTTTTTGATCTTGCATGCGTATCAGCATGTTGATGGAGGCCCTCAAAACCAAAATATGACCTTTTTTATTGCATAATAGGGGCTCTTTAACAGTTAAAATTATTATATGTAAACATGTAGTCATATAGTACATAGGTGATGCCATTGTGTACATGTTCAATGCAGTGTATTTGTGTATTAAGTGTATGTGCTGTCCTTGAAGTATTCGATGATAAAACATGTGTAACAGTCAGAACAAAACTACTAATTAATTGAGAAAGACAGCAAAAAAATGTGCACCTGTTTCCCTTCTCGGCCCTCGCCTGGCAAACCTGGCTCTCCTCTCTCTCCCTTAGGTCCTGGTAAGCCAACAACATCTCCATTTCCTTCAGGGAGTGACGGACAGCTGTCACACGCATCTCCCTGGTCATATGGACACAGATGCATTTCGAAAAGACAGAAATCTAGATGACCATGCATGCTAAAATAGTAATGTCTTTCTTGGATGTATAATACTTTTCCAAAGGCGTAATCTATTACATCAACTTGATGAATGATTATTTAAATTCCCAGCGACGGCACATAATTTACTGGAATGTAATTAATATGAGCCCGCATGATCAATGTTACGTGACAATGACCTTTTCTCCTTTTAGTCCATTAAGGCCGTTCCTGCCCGGCTCTCCTTGAAGTCCTGCGACTCCAGGTGTACCAGGTGTACCTGAGTCTCCTTGTAAACCCTGATCACCCTACAGACATAGATATGATATTTAATGCAGAGAAAAGGTTGAGGTACTGTTAACATATTTTTATTTGTACATATTATTAACTTACTTTCTCTCCTTTGAATCCTTGAAGACCCGGTGGCCCCTGTTGAGACAAACATTCTTAAAGTAAGTGTACCTTCTGAAAGTACATTTGTTTTTATTTCTCAAATTAAAGATGTAGATAGATGTTGACGTCATATTGCATTATCGTTGTCACACATAAGAAAATTGAATATAAGTAGGCCCAATCCAAATTCAATTTTTGTACCCCTTCCCCTTGGCCCTTAAAACCGAGGGTGAAGAGGAAGGGCTTTAAAATTTACCCCTAAGAATTGGGACACCACTTCAGGACCTGCACACGTCATCATATGTCATTGCGATATCTTGCTTCATATGAGATCAGATGATCGTGACTGCTGTAGTTATTCTAGTTGTGTTATTTTTTGGTATTTATCTTCAGGAAATCACTTAAGGCATATATTATGTTATCATAACGATCTAATGTGGCAACAAGATCGTAAACAGTACTGTGTATTTACACAGTGGCCATATTCATCATGTAAACACACCATAAACAACATTAACATTATGGCAGACACTGTAAAAAGCTCATTCTCAGCCACTAGACATTACTCACAAGGTATTCCAGTGTCATCAAGTGTCAGAATGTTGTGGGACTGCTATACAGGAGTTATTATTATGGATTATAGATCGCGAAATTTAGCGTTTTTTATTTTAAAAGCATGATGGTAAAACACGAATATGAATATATTAAAACATGTGTTTGTTTGTTGTAAAAATTCGTAATAATGACAAAAAATACTAATTTGTGGATCTCCTTACTTCCAGCTGCTGCGATCCTGCTGTTGTGGCTGGTGTATTCTGGGAAATTTTCTTACCCCTTGGTTTAAGTGTGGTCCTGAAAAATCTTCGTTCTAAGGGCTATTCACCCCTTCCCCTTAGCCCTACACCTTCAAGCTAAAGAGAATTGGTACACCACTACCACTTCACAGGAACACGCAAAACGAGGGGTAGTGGTAAGCGGAAGGGCTAAGGGGTAGAATTGGGATTGGGCCAAAGTATTGCCGTCGTTTAAAGGCAATCAATGCTTAAACATTTCTTGTCTTCCTTGGACCTCTTGTTATACAATTTAAAAATTCTTTTTGTGGCAAATCTATGGTGTGACTGTCTCAATAAATCACAGTTCTTATAAATAAATTTTAAAAAATCTTAAAACTCATTAATAAACAATTCAGGCCAAATTTTACAAGCGCTATTCATTAATTTTACATTTTAATAGTACACTTGTTTTGGGTTCCCTAAATTAAAGGTGTAGATGGATTGTTGATTGTTGTAGTCACACATGAAACAAATTTATAAAATTAGTTTTGTCATCATTTAAAATGCAATAAATGGTTAAAAATGTCTTTATCTTCCATGGACCTCTTGTTATTTTAATTGACGTGTTATACATTTAAAAATATATATTTTGTGGCAAATCTATGAAATGACTGTCTCAATAAATTACAGCTCCTATAAATACATTTAAAAAAATCCTAAAACACATTAACAAATACCTCAGGCCAAATATTACAAGTGTCTATTCATTCATTCAAACATTCGCCATAGTGGAAATTAACCAACAACTATTCCGGCGTATGTTTTACACTGCAGATGCCTCTTCAGCCACAACCCAGAACTGGGAAACACCCATGCACACTCATTTAGACACACACTCATACACTACGGCTAATTTAGTTTATCCAATTCACCTATACCGCATGTCTTTGTACTGTGGGGGAAACCGGAGCACCCGGAGGAAACCCCCGCCAACACGTGGAGAACACGCAAACTTCACACAGAAATGCCAACTGACCCAGCCGGGACTCTAACCAGCAACCTTTTTGCTGTGAAATGACAATGCTTACCACGGAGCCACCGTGCCACCAACAAGAGGCTATTTTAGTAAATAATAATAATATAGGAACTTGATACCTTTTGTAACTGAAAACCTTGTAATCTATTCACCTGACACTACTGTGCATGCCCATTTTAAATCTGCAATTCCACTGAAAACCTTAATTTGGTGAAAGACTCCATTCAAGATCACGTGACTGAAGCCCCTTGCGATGCGCATGCCATGCACCTGTTCCTTTTTGTCTCAGATATTTTGGAACCACTATACAATTGTTAAGTTTTGTTGTCCTTTGGTGT
>NC_079453.1:40040784-40059655 GCF_903798145.1 Danio aesculapii
TGCCCTTCTGAATTAAATCAGCAGCATGCCCTTCTGGATTTTTCACTTACTTTACACTACTGACTACGTTTACGTGCACATAAGTTATTTGCTTTAATAAGACAATAATAAAATTAAGGTGTTATGTGAAGTGCTTTTTGAATGTTGCGTCACCAGGTGTTTCCTGCAGAGGCTCATGTAATTTTGGGTGTTTCAACTTTAATTTTTGACTTCAATGCAGTTCGTTTAAAGTTTCACTTTCACTCATGAACAATTCATTCACGTCCTCGTGACAAACTGGGGTATTAGACGCAAATATAAAGTAAGGACTGGTGGAAGAGTGTTGTTTTAATGGAAAGCCAAATGGAAAGAGAAAAAACCCTCCTCATTTCATGATGTGTGTGTGTGTGTGTGTGTGTGTGTGTGTGTGCGCGCATGTGCGGTCTTTTACTGACCGCCGTGTGTGTGGATCTTGTCACAAAATGCGGCAAAAAGTCCAACATGACGGTAATAGTGATGTTGATTGCGGTGTTTACTTCAGTAATGCCACTAATATATGCACATTCCACATGTCTTAATTCCATTTCTGTTAAGTTCAATTATGACTTTAGTCGGATTAAGGTAACCAAAAAAAATTAAATAAAATAACTGTTTACATGGTAGACTCTAATCAGAGTATTGTCTTAATCGTATTAAAATGGTATTAAAGTTTTGTTTCCCATGTAAACATACTCAATGTTCGACTCAACCACACCGTCAGGGCTTTGGATCTTGGCTTTGCGAATCAGCATTTTCTGTATGTACGTACATCAAAAGCAAGTATGCTATGGCTCATGCTTATTGACAGTGGAAGATGATTTACGGTTAACCTCTCAGGAATCCGCCCACAGATTATCATGTTGTCCTCATAGAAACAGGCTTAGCCGTCACATTGAATCAGGCAAGCTGTATTTTTATGTTTCAATGTAATTAATGCTAATCACTTTAAACGCAGCAAGTGATATGTGAATGATGTTTGCACATGCATTATAATTTTGGCTCGAGGGAAGGGTGCCTGGGTGGGTGTGAGTGAAATTGGACAAATTTAGGGGGGCATGTATGTCCTAGAAGTTTGAAAACCCCTGCTCTATTGGATTGAGTTCTGGTGACTGAGGAGGCCATTTGAGTACAGTGAACTCATTGTCATGTTCAGGAAACCATTCTGAGATGATTCACGCTTTATGACCTGGTGCTTATTCTGCTGGAAGTAGCCATCAGAAGATGGGTACAATGAGGTCATAAAGGGATGGACATGGTCAGCAACAATACTCAGGTAGGCTGTGGCGTTGACATGATGCTCAGTTGGTACTAATGGGCCCAAAGTGTGCCAAGAATATATCTCCCACACCATTACACCCCAATCACCAGCCTGAACCATTGATACAAGGCAGGATGGATCCATGCTTTCATGTTGTTGACACCAAATTCTGCCCCTACCATCCGAATGTTGTAGCAGAAATTGAGACTCATCAGACCAGCCAACGTTTTTCCAGTCTTCTATTGTCCATTTTTGGTGAGCCTGTGTGAATTATATTATCAGTTTTCCTGTTCTTAGCTGACAGGAGTGGCACCCTGTGTGGCCTTCTGCTGCTGTAGCTCATCTGCCTCACGGTTAGACGTGTTGTGCGTTCAGAGATGCTCTTCTGTATACCTCAGTTGTAATGAGTGTTTTTTGAGTTACTGTTGCCTTTATATCAGCTCGAACCAGTCTGGCCATTCTCCTTTGACCTCTGGCATCAACAAGGCACAAGTTTTATTGTTTACTTTTTTCTTTCCACTTATTAAACCACAAATTCACAGAGGTGAATAAAGCTCATCCTGAATCTGATTCTGATACACACACTGCATACATGCACAATGGAACAAAAAGTATTTGGATACATTAGCCAAACACATAAGCATCCCAAATATTATTATAAAAAAGCAACTGGTGAAAACTGGTGGGGAAAAAAGACAGTTAAACTTTTCCTAGAACTAAACTTTTGCAATTACTTTCAGCCATCAGGTTTCCAAGGTCATAGTTAATGGATATCTGAATTCACAGGTGCCCCAGTCAGTCCCCACAGCTGTAGTTCATCACATTAAGCACAGAGAGGTTCCACTAAATCTTTTTTCTTAATGTTTGCTTTTTATTACCTAGCGCAACAGCATCCAAACATTTAAATGACTCCAAATACTTTTTGGGGTCACTGAATATGCTTATGTTATCCATAATATTGTTAAAATCTGTCAGAATGGAAGAAATGCAGATACCTTTTCTCCTTTAAGTCCACCAAAGCCAATCTGCCCTGGTTCTCCCTGCATACATCAATATCAAGTAAAAAGTTAAAAAGTTAAGAAGAAATAAAAGGTACACAAATAATGACAATTTGGTACATATCTTAGTTTTTAAGTTAAAGCTCTGTACATTTTCAGAACAGAAAAGAGGAAAATAAACATAAAAATGTTTAAAATTGTAATCAGTTAAATAAATTGTGGTCCTGTCTTTAAATAAAGTCTTCCGTGAACAATCAACAAATACATATCTCAGCCTAAGCTATAAACCAGGGGTCTCAAACCGACGGCCCATGGGCCATTTACAGCCCAGCCTCCGCCCGCAACTGATGTAAAAATATCCGCTTGTTAACTGTGACGTCACGTGAAGCAGCTTCCAGATGGTAATAATAAATATTTACAAAGCGATGCAATATAGCCCTTGTATGAAGTCAGAATTATTAGCCCCTCTTGATTTTTTTCTTCTTTTTTAAATATTTCCCAAATGATGTTTAACAAAGCAAGGACATTTTTACAGTATGTCTGATACAATTTTGTCTTCTGGAGAAAGTCTTATTTGTTTTATTTTGGCTAGAATAAAAGCAGTTTTTTATTTTTTATCATCCATTTAAGGTCAAAATTATTAGCCGGGGGGCTAATTATTCTGACTTCAACTGTATTTGTAAATATTTAGGATTAATCTTATTTTCTATTAATAACAATGAAAATATATCAAACTAAAACTTTTAAATGATATTCCCAGTGAATAATGACTAAAACAACACTGTATTGATCATGTGCACCAAGTTCAAAATGTCCAAACCCAAAATGACATTTAAATTTACACCCATAATCAGTCCACATTTTCTTGTTCAACAAACATAAAAATGAAAGGCTTGGCTTATTAATTCCCCAATCTGTCATTACAAACAATTTCTAAAAGCATCTGTGCCTGAGGCTTATTTCTGAGCCAAATGCGTGGTTATACAGATCAGTCTTACAGTATCTGCGATTATGCATGAGCCAATATATGCATCCCTGCACGCTCATAGACGCAGCTGCTGAAGTGGAAATCAAGAACTGTTTGCACTGTAATTTTCTGCACTTCAGGACATGTGGGAGAAAGTGATGTGGATGTTTTTTTAAATGCTGTGTGCTGGATGTCAATGAGAAATCAGTCCATCACATTCACCTGCTCTCCTTTCTGCCCAACACCAGGATCTCCCTTCTCTCCCCTTTTGAGTCTGCTTCAAAATGCCTGCTGGATTTAGTCCATTGGATGGACAGCCGGAACATGGTTCACCCTGAGACAAGAACATAATATGACAAGACTTTCAGAGACACAGCTTTGAAAGAAAGTGCAAAATTAATTAGCAATTTACAGTAAGTAAAGTAGTCTTTTTCACCAAAACGTGGCAGACTGACCTTTTCACCTTTGGCTCCATCAGCCCCTGCCTCCCCCTAAGAAATAAACACAACGCATGACACAGCACATTTTAAAATGACGTTCAGAATGAAAATGATCCATGTCCACACTGGCGTTTCATCTAGCCTTTCTGAAAAGATCTTTGTTCACACTACACCACTGAAAACAGACATCACATGACCAAACACGCACTCTGGCATGCGCTAAAAGCTGCTCAAGCGTATTCTCACGTCTGAGCTCCAGGCAGTCTGCGGGAGCTCTGAGCACATCTGCCCGGATGTAAGCAGCCGAATGTCAGCCAGTTAATAATGTATAAGTAGTAGACCTATATCTAACGAGTTAGTCTTTTGAATCTATTAGCCTACTTGTGCTTAGGTAATGTTTTTTGGCTGAGCGCAAAGATAAGTTAATTTACCTATCAAGCTATGAAACCGTGTACACTGATTCTGCACATTTGACTGATTGCTTGCCTTTATTTCCTATATTGTATAAACTTATTGTGATTTATACTTTAATAATTATTATGGTTTATTAAAATTATAGCTTACTGGCTACATTTCAAAACAATTAATGACATTTATCCATGTAATGAATTTCTTAGAATAAGATTTAATTTAGACAGTAATGCTTGTATTTTCTGCTTGAAAGATATTGAATCTCAGGTACATCTTTTTTATAGTTGTTCTATTATCTAATCCTTTTGGGACAGATTGTATGATGTGATTGATATAATTGATATGATATGATTGTTGATGACAAAAAATGTAATACCTGCGTTTGACTATCACATTGTGAAATTTGACATTTTTATGAAAAACAAAGAAATTGAATTTCTGTGTAATAATATGTTGATTGTAGCTAAATTTTATATTCACAAATGTAGATTTGTTAAAGTTTCTCCTTGTTTCAAAGCATTTAAAAATGATTTCAACATTTTATATAAATCCATAAAACAGGTAAAAACAAAAGGTGCCTCAAAGCTCTCTAAACTTTTGTCACCTTATATGGACTGACCCCCCTGAATGTAATGTATTTTCTTTTGTATTATTTAAGGTTTATTTACGTTATTATTATTATTTTGTTTATTATATGCTGCTTGTATATAATGTTATATATGTTCAACAATGGAAGTTGAAAATGCCTGTTTGGTATTTGAAGGTTAAATAAAAAAAAAGAAAAATGACTATTTCACCATACATTTTCTCTGATGATCTGTATTGTGTGCATATAGCCTGACATTAAGCACATTTTACCAAAACCACACAGTGAGTCTAATCTTTCATATTTTTCAATGAAAATGAAAGGAGGCAGTTATTAGGCTTCATTTTGTTAAAAATTAGCATACAGTGAAGATGACGGTCATACAATTATGTACAAGATGTCTTAACAATAAAATGAAAACACACCATAAAGCATGTCTCTTTTTTTTTTTTAACACCAGAAATGTTAAGATAATGAAAAGTAGCCAGGATGAATGATGTTCTAAAAGTACATTGCTGTTACATTTGAAGATTTACCCGATGTGTCCTCACATCCTCGGGAATTCATTATAAACGTGCGAAGTCTGAACTTACAATGAAAAGACGCAAGTCTGAACTTTGTGTACTTCATATTGAAAAAAAGCCACAATCAGATACATGTCAGCACTTCGTTTTCAGACGTTTCCATTTTCTCCCATCCACAGTAACACAGAGCAGCAGCATTTAAAATGAAAATGGTCTCCTCAGCGTTTTCAAAAAGCTCTGTTTTCGGCACTCTGGCGTAGTGTGGACGGATGACGTAACCGTAGCAAAACTTATGCGTTTTAAAATTAAAACGTATTAGTGTAAACGGGGCCTAAGTATGAACAATACCTGTAGATCATTTATTAATCAAAGTTTGACACTTACTAATGCCTTATTAAAATCCAAATTCATGCTTGGTAACATTTGGTAACACATGAACTAACAATCAGCAACATTATTTCCATTAACTAACGTTAATAATCATAAACAAATATTGTAATAAATGTATTTTTCATTGTTTGTTCATGTTAACTAACATGAACTAAAACAACCTTATTGTAAAGTGTTACCCATATACAGTATTCATATGATACATTCATTATACAATTTCTGTGCAGTGAAACAAACACAAACCTTCTCTCCTGTTCTGCCATCCGCTCCTGGAAGGCCCTATGAAAAAAGAGACATAGAGAGATATCTCAATTCTGTCTTCCCAAACATGACACTAATGTCATCCCATCTGACCGCAACTTCCCTAATGTAAATGTCCCCCATTTGCACCCTGTCACTTTCTGCATCCCACGCTCTCACTCTTTATCCTATAACTAGGAATGAGGAATGGATCGTGAGTGTACTGGAAACCCTTACAGCCAAATTCCAACGAGAGCTTTACGGTATACTGAATCCTTTTTTATTTTTGTCAGAATTTATACATCTCACTCTTGAGAAAGAGAGAGGTGAAATTTTAATGGGCTAAAAATCGGAAAGACCTTTACTGTAAAATGAAATGTGACATAGAAAGTGCGGTTTAAAGTTTTAAAACTTATGGATTTTGCGGATGGTAGGAGATATCTGAAATTCCCAGAATTTATAATGAAGCGTGATTGAATATCTGTTCTCCCTGCGAGCGGGTAGAGGATCGGTGACAACATTACTCATTCAACAAAACAACAGCAGGCAAAAAGAAGACCTCACTGACTGTTGGCTTGTTTCATTGAGCTTGGCAAACACAAATATGGCGGGCCCACTGAGGTGAACAGCATCATCAGTCTATCTTTTTTTGCAGTGATAATGTGACTACCAAGCACAGATTTGAGTACTGGAAATTAAAAGATGTTTCAGGATGCAACGCAAAGACATTTAATCAAACATGCTGAACTCTTTTTAGGTTGATTCTGGTAAAAATTAGCAGCTTTTTGGGAGTTGATTTAGGCATAAACTTACAGGTAGACCCTGTTCTGCTTTGCCTGGGACACCCGGTTCCCCTTTAGACCCCTGTTTGCTCTGCGAGCCCAAGGTGTTGCCAGAGTCTGAAGAGATCACTTGACATGGTTCACATGGTTCTCCCTAAAAAAAAAAAAAAGAAAAAACATTCTGTCATCATATACTCACTTTGATAAATTATCGATGACTCACAATTATCATCTCTTACTAAAGGTATGACAATGCAAACAATTTAACCCCCCCACCACCACACGTCAACCTTATGTGACATTATGTGATTCTAAGTGTGCCCCACACAGGTGAGTGGGCTTGACAAACCACCTGAAGAAAGCACACTCTTTCATTTTCTTAACACTTTAACCCAATGGTTTCCAAAGTGGGACAATGAGCGGGGTTCGCTTAGTGATTTCCAAAAATCATTTCATTTATTAAATCATTAGAATTACCATATTTTATCCATAACCTATAGAATATAAAAATTAATAGTTACATTAAAAAAAACAACAACAACATGCTAATAAGAAACCATCAGTCTTTCTTTTTTTGTTTTTCATTGGATTGCGACTCCCACGGAGATTTCGTTATAATATAGTCCAATGCAGCAGGTTGATTTTATGGCACCAGGTCAAAGTTTCTGACACCTTTATGACACTCACATACATTCAAATTAAAGGCCATGACTGAACATGGAGGATGGTTTTAGAGTGATGTTCTCCAAAATCAAGTGAAGTTTATTTATGAACTAATTTCGAGAGGATCACATGCTTATGATTGCTTACGGCTGGTCCCGCATTATTCAATTTATGATTCACCAATCAGACGATTCCTAAGCCACTATAAATACCCTTAGTTCTGTACAACAGCCATCTTTGTTTTGAAGAATCCCCCTTCCACCCCTACTCCTGGCCCATTGGATAGCACTGTTGCCTCACAGCAAGAATTTCTTCTTCACTATTTCTAGTCCTTACCAAGCCAGCCAACGTTTCTGTGTGTAGTTTACACGTACTCACTGTGCCACGTACCAAAAACATGCAACTTAAGTTAATTGACTAATACAAATCGGCACTATAGACATGCTCCTAGTAAGTAGTTATCTCTTAAGAGCAATCATCTACTGTTCATTAGATACTGATTAACACAATGCTATCACATTATAAGAGATTGCTAGGACAACATTAACACTTAAACATTTAAATAGATAGAATGATTTAACACACTGCTGACATATTTCATTGTGTTGTTATCATGATTAAACATGCTGCTAACATGTTTGGACACTAGCAGGTTTCTATGAATTAACACACTGCTAATGAGTTTTAGTACAGCATAATTTTATGCATGCTAACATGTTTCTACCACAATTTAACAAAATGTTGGCATGATTCTGATTTAGCACCCTGCTAACATGTAATATGGTAATGGGTTCTAACAAAAATTAGCATGTTAACATGTTTCTAGAATGAATTAGCAGACACATGCTGACATTCTTTGCACATTAGTATGCTTCTATGATAAGCGCACATATTGGAAGGTTTGCATCGGGACATTTTTCAGGTATGATGTAACACACTGCTAGCATTAATAAAAGAAACATAGCATTTCTAGCCTGACTCTAGCACTTCACTGAAGCCTGACTTAATTTCTAGCAACACTTTTAACATAATTCCACAGGTTTACAAAATTAAGACACACTGCTAACCTGCATTAGTATGTTGCTAGCATATGCTAACATATCCAATGCATGTCTCTAATTTAGCATTTACAAAGCATGTTTATTGCATGATTTAGCACAAAACTGATACGATTTGGGTGACATGTCCTTTCTGTGAGTTCGGAACAGATAATTACCACAGCAATCAGCAATTTTGATACAAAATCTAAAATTCAGACTCCTTTAGCTTACCTTCTCGCCTTTAGGTCCCCAAGGGCCTCTTGGACCCTGTCAGCAAAACAAAACACATCATTGAGTATGCATGAAGATTAGAAGCGCAGAAGCTCATTGAGTTTCAAATGCAAATTATGTGCTGATAGCTCCAGTGGTAATAAAACTAATTATGGTGCTGATGATAGTAAACACATTTTGTCCCTTACAGTGACAGAACAATCAGGATAGTGATGGAAAATCAGGATAATTAGCATGTTCTGTATTAGTAATGCAACACACGTTGCCGTTTCACATTGACACATCTCTATAGGTCAAAATGAGAAAAAACTAACAGGTTCTCCAGGCTTTCCGTCTTCACCAGGTGTCCCAGAATCCCCCTAGACATGTAGAGAATATTTTGTTATTACTGAATATAACATTGCATATAAAATACATGGGTATAAAGTGGTAAACATACTTTCTCTCCTTTAGAACCTGAAGATCCACCAGGGAGTCCCTGTGAGATATAAACAACTGGTTAGTAAGTAGTATATATATATTATATATATATATTACATAGACCATTTGCTAGACATTAACAATAACAATGGTCCTAACGTATTTCTTGTTTTGCTTTTTTCACTTCAATAGCTTCCGAAAATCCAAAAGGGTCCACATATAGATAAATAATGTTATGATAGCTGTTTTAATGTTAAGTTATGGTTGAATTTCCTCTTTTTACAGTTAGGAAATAGTTTGACAACAAGCAGGAAATGTTCATGGGCCAATGACATCACCACATTAAAATGGTCCATACCAGGGTTGTCCACACTCGGTCCTGGGGGGGCCGGTGTCTTGGAGAGTTTAGCTCCAACCCTAATCAAACACACTTGAACCAGCTAATCAAGCTCTTACTAGGTATACTAGAATGCACATTGTACTCTATAGACAAGGATTTTCAAGAAGAACATTATTTACTTAAAAATTAATACCAGAAGCTGTAATAATTTGCCAATATTCTAATGCACACTGTAGCCCTTAATTGCTAATTAATTTAATTTTATTCTATACATTTTTTAGCTTTATGGTTTGCCTCTATCCTTCAGACCACTAGCTTTGGCCTATTTTCAGTGAGATTTTTTGTAATACAAAAAGTAAAATTAAAAAGATCTAAACACATTTGTTATGCTAAATGACAATGAAACATTATTACATCCATACATTGACATGTTATTTACTTATTACTGTCATATGCTGATTATATTAATTTATTTAAAGCATTAAGGCAGACATTTTACTCTTATTTAAAATGCTTCATGTTCATTAAACCACATTTGTTAAAGTGCACCAAAATGGGACTTCTCATCCTTTGACCCACTTAAATACTGCAGAAATTCTATGTTGGTATGCATTGTTTTCTACACTTCTAGCCTAATCATTTTTGATTGTTTTAGATATTTGCCAATTTAGTGGAAGCAAAATAAAACAAGAGAAATGAGAGAATACTCAAAAGTACTTATTAACACAGGAAGAATAAATCAAAGATGGCAAATCAGTTACAGGTTTCCTTAAAGTGTCTTTTCAGCTGCAGCTCTCCTATTTCTGAAATTCAACATTATTTTTAGAGGTCACCTCTATTTACTAAAAAATAAACTCAAAAACAGAACACCAGAGAAAGCATCAAAAATGCAATAACTTTAAAAGGTTTTAAAACCTCAACAGAGTACAAATCAGCACCAGGCAATTGTTTTTAGTAGAACTGGGTCCAGAAGGTCTTTTTAAAGTCATTATAACCGATTGAAACTATGAGAAGAATCATAAGATAACACTTTGCAGCAGTAAAAACAAACAAATAATAAAAACATCAGAAAATGGCACAAGACTCAACTGAGGAATGTATTTAGGGAGAGAACTAAAATATCAGGAAGCACTGTGAATGACAAACATAAAATTACATATCACTTTACTCTAAATTCATTTAAAATGCTTGCTTTTATTTTGAAGTTAAATACATTCATGGTGTTCAATTGGAGAGGATCACTTGGCTGTAGGATCTGCAGTCCCAGATTTTGGTACACTTTCCTCACTGCAATTCTCTGATTGGTGGGATTTTTGTAAAGTATTATTGGTTATGTAGTTTTTGCTTTTGGTTTAAATAAGCTGAATTCATGCTAACAGTGTCTACAGTACATAGTGTCATTTGACAAGGGTGTTGTATAGTACTTGTATCTATCCAGTGAACCACCTTATTTAGTGCTATTTATTATATGGCTGTCTGGAATACTTGATTCTGATTGGTTAGTCGTAACATTTCAAGGTACACACAAAATGTTGTAAAATGTATAAGTGCACTGTAAATTAACAATTACAAATTGTGCTGTAGTTTTACAGCACAACTGTAATTACTAAATTACAGTGCACTGGTAAATTTTACAGTATTACTGGCAAAATTTCCAGCATTGCTGACACAATTTACAAGCACACTGTAAATTAACAATGACAACTGCGCTGTAGTTTCACAGCACAATTCTAACTGTTAATTTACAGTGCATCTATACATTTTACAATATTACTGGCAACCGAAATACTGTACAGCAATTTTCTTACAGCGTATGCAATTCTGAGGTATGCTCATCCAGGTACTTTGAATCATCTTTGCCATCAGTGACTGTTTAGCATCATCTTCTGACTAAATAATACGAAAGTTAGTGTATGCTCCATTCAGCTGTTTTCCTTTCTTTCAGCTTTGCCTTTAATTAAAGAAATAATAAACTACTACACCTCAGACTAATGTTTCCTCTAATTTTGTACATTTTGTGGCAAGAAGCCGTGTAATAAGCAGGATAAAGTACATCCAAGTGGTTGTTTTCGACGAAGAAAGCCCTTCAGTCCAAACCCTTAACTGACAACTAAAATTGACAGTAATACTGTAAATTTTACAGCAATTTTTTTACAGTGTATGCTATTCTGAGGTATGACCATGCAAGTACTTTGAATCATCTTGGCCATCAGTGACTGTTTGGTGCCATCTTCTGATTGAATAATAAGACAGTTAGTGTATGCTCCATTCAGCTGTTTTGTTTCTGTCAGCTTTTCCTTTAATTATCATTCATTCATTCATTCATTCATTCATTCATTCATTCATTCATCCATTTTCCTTCAGCTTAGTCCCTTTATTCATCAGCTACAGCGGAGTGAACCGCTAACTAATCCAGCATATGTTTTACACAGCGGATGCTCTTGCAGCTGGAACCCAGTACTGGGAAACATCCATACACACTCATTCACACACATACACTACGGCCAATTTAGTTTATTCAATTTACCTACAGCACATGTCTGGACTGTGGGTGAAACCGGAGAACCTGAAGGAAACCCACGCGAACATGGGGAGAACATACAAACTCCACACAGAAATGCCAACTGACCTAGCCGGGACTCAAACCAGCAACCTTCTTGCATACTTATCCAGGTATTTTGATTGGTGTACGTTTCTCTCAGCTTTGCCTATAATTTAAGAATTAATAAACTACTACACCTCAGAACAATGTTTTGTCTAATGTTTTACATTTTGTGGCAAAAAAATGTTATAAGCAGGATAAAGTACATCCAGGCAGTTGTTTTTGCCAATAAAGCCCTTCAGTCTTAACCCTTCACTGGCAACCAAAATTGCCAGTAATACTGTAAATTTTACAGCAATTTTTACTGTGTATGCTATTCTGAGGTATGCCCATTTGGGTTCTATGAATCAGGATAAAGTACATCCAGTCGGTTGTTTTTAGCCAAATTAACCCTTCTCTTCACGTCGGGCTGCCGATAAGCATGTTATGCTTTATTTTATGATAACAAATGCTTGGATGTACTTTATCTGTTACTTATAATTATTTAGAGTATGTAAAACATGAATATTTTACCGGTAGTCCTGGTTTCCCAATCCCAGGTAATCCTGGAATTCCTGGCTGGCCGGGTTCTCCTGCGAGCCCCTCTGGACCAACCACACCAGGAGTGCCCTGTGAAATAATCCAAACTGAGAAACTAGCTGTGCATACCAAGCAGTAAAAATAATGACACCACAAAACTAGAGTTCTTTATAGTAACCCCATATAGATGACCCGTCTGTTTTACCTTTTGTCCTTTAGGGCCCACCACACAAATAGGATTAGCTCGACCCTGTGACAGCAAAGACCAACAAAAGATCATTAGCTTATAGTTCATCTCAAACGCCGGCAGTAGCAGTTATCACACTACTTACATAAAAACCTTCCAAACAAGTCAGTTCACCGATGACTCAAGGCTTAGACAGATAAACAGTTTAAAAGCAAATCCCAAATATGCATTAGCGACTCGGCCGTTTTCGCCATCCCCTTAGCATGCTTTGTATATACGGAATAGAAAAGATTAAACGTAATGCGAGCCGACTATCCATTTAAAAGAATCAATGAGGCTGCATTGATTTGTGGCTCTTTGTTGGCTTATGTAATCTATGTAGCATTAAGAAGATTTAACACCCAAAGAGATATCTAATGAGAAAAAAAAAGGCAGCAGCGAGTTTATGGGTAAGAGTCTAATGCGTAATGTTTTTCTCAGCTGAGAGCTGTGAATGTATGGTGCCACTTTAAACAATATAAAAGGAAAGAGACTCTTGGCTCCTTTTAAAATGAAAATATGTGAGCGGAGGCATATTATGCATGTGATAGATTGCATGAGTCTTGAATATATCCCGTAGCTGCATGATTTTGGATGAATTAAGAATCACTTTTTTTTCACCACACTACTGAACAGATAAAAAAACTAAACTGAACAGATAGCTAAATAAAACAACAAGTCATTTCCAAAAGGTTCTGACAAATCTTTTATGGATAGGCTAGGACTGCTTGATTATAGGAAATATCATAAGTACAATTATTTCGGTAATCACGATTATTTAAAACAATTATGACCAAACAATTTTGGAAATATATAGCATTTTATTCCATGTAAATAAGGTTGTTATTGCACCTATACATTTCAAAGATCATGAAATTTCATAATTTTTAATACCGAAGCACACTGTAAAACCCAACAGTCAACTTTATCAAATGAAATGAGTGTAGTGAACTCAAAATTGACTGAAAGCTAATTCTACTACTTTGAAAAGAGTTTTGAACTCAGTGTTGAAGGCAATGAGTATATAAAATACCTCATTACTTCAACTTAAATGGAGCAAGTTCACAGTACTCATATAGATTGGTTTTTAACTCAAATGGTTTGCAGCAATCAGTTTCCTCAAACGGTTTGAGTTGCCTTAACTTATTGGGTTTTACAGTACTCAGTTGGTTTGAGTTCTCTTCATTTATTGGATTTTACTGTGCTCAAATTGCTTTGTTTACTCAAATATATTAAGTTCACAGTACTCACTAGTATTAGTTTTTTGAATTTAAATGATTTGTTAAAATTGGTTTCCTCAAATGGTTTGAGAACTTGTTGGGTTTTACAGTGCAGAATGGGACAAAGTAAAATACAAATTTCTAGATAAAATCCATGCAGAATGGTCAAAGGATTTGGGAGTGGATATTTCAGAGGAAACCTAAAACGATGCATTATTGAGACTAAACGGAACAAGCTTAATTCAATTTAAGGTCCTCCACAGACTTTACAACAGTAAGGTTAGATTTTCCAAGATATACACACATGTAAGTGACACTGGGAATCTAATGATCTCATACTTTGAAAATGGCGTAACTCTTCCCCCAAACTATAACTAATAGCGAAATTAAAATGTCTATGTTGAAATGGATAATGCAATCAAACTCAATTGGCAAACATTGATATTAAATACTTCCTCACTGTACAATAAAAACTCTTAGACTATGTAAATATTTAATTTATCTCTTTTTTTTTTTTTTTTTTGAAGGGGAGAAGGGTTGTTAATGGGAAAAAAAAGTAAAAAAAAAAAAAGTCTTGTCAAATCTTTGTATGTTGTATTTCACCTTGTTCTTCTTTCAATAAAAATCTATTTAACCTGGAAAAATATATATAATAAAAATAACAAATAAATAATTTTTTTTAAAGTGTTTAGATGGAATTGGCTGAATACTAGTATGAAACGGGAAATGGGAAAACCAGTTTTTTTTAAACAGTCTAATACATATGCATTAACTATATGTGTACATATCAATATGATAAAATCGATTCTGGAATATATAAGCATGTCTGATGAAAGACCTTTAGGCATTGCCTTTACAATACATTTATAATTCACAACACACTTAAAGGAGTTTTACCATTTTTGAATCCA
The DNA here is from genome assembly GCF_903798145.1 of Danio aesculapii. Classification (NCBI taxonomy): domain Eukaryota; kingdom Metazoa; phylum Chordata; class Actinopteri; order Cypriniformes; family Danionidae; genus Danio; species Danio aesculapii. Next base: position 40,055,571 of record NC_079453.1, read on the forward strand.
TTCAAGCGATCTACGGATCTGGTGGGAGCACTTTTAGCTTAGCTTAGCATAAATCATTGCATTTGATTAGACCATTAGCATTTAGCTCAAAATGTTCAAAAAAGAGTTATGATAATTTTTCTATTCAAAGCATGAGTAAAAACCTACGGACAATAAAAAGTTGCTATTTTCTAGGTTGATATAGCTAGGAACTACACTCTCATTCTGGTATGAATGGTCTAATCCAATTCATTGACTTTTGCTAAGCTAAGCTTTCATTAAAAGATGTTTGCACACTGACAATATAAATACTTTTTTTTCCACAAAACTCTTCCATATTGGCAAAGCTCTTTAAACAGAAGCCGTAAATTGAGCATGTTCAATCAAATGCTAGTCACTTACATCTCTTCCCGGACTACCAGCCAGACCTGGGGCTCCGACTTCTCCCTTCTGCCCTTTTACCCCCTGAATAAGTGAATGAGAGTGACAGACAGTAAAAGAGAGAAGCTGCAAGCACTAATACACTCATTAACAGTCGTACCAACATGGTGCCATCTTTCTTTACCTTCACTCCTACAGCTTCACCCCAGTTGGCAGCCAGACTCTGAAACATAAGAGAATGAGAAATGGGCGAATCAATAGCCAGAAATAGTATCAAGATATCCCCTCTGCTTCATTCAAGCCTGTTGAACAGAAATTCGATCGTGCCAGCTTCTGTTTCTAAGATAAAGTTGGCGCAAACACTTACCGATTCTCCCTTCTCTCCTTTCTCCCCTTTACCACCTTCCAAGCACTAAAACACACAATGATACATCATGTCATACAGGTAGCCTGTTACACTCATGTCATACTCAAGTAACTCATACACTTTTAGTGGAGTCCAAAAATTCATATACCACAGTAATAATATGGCATTGATGATGAAATTTAAATGCTAAACACTAATACTAATTATTACAAAAATAACACCAAGACCTATGGTACTCGCTTAAAATTGTTATACAGAGACCCTCTATTTAAAACGTGATACAAAATAATACCATAAAATATTAAAATGCCTATATAATAAAATATACACTAACCGGCCACTTTATTAGGTACACCTGTCCAACTGTTCGTTATCGCAAATTTCTAATCAGCCAATCAAATGGCAGCAACTCAATGCATTTAGGCATGTAGACATGGTCAAGACTATCTGCTGCAGTTCAAACTGAGCATCAGAACGGGGAAGAAAGGTACTTTGAATGTGGCATGGTTGTTGGTGTCAGACAGTTGGTCTGAGTATTTCAGAAACTGCTAATCTACTGGGATTTTCACGCACAACCATCTCTAGGGTTTACAGAGAATGTCATGAAGCGCAAATCATCTCAGACTGGTTTCTTGAACATGACAATGAGTTCACTGTACTCAAATGGCCTCCACAGTCACCAGTTCTCAATCCAATAAAGCATCTTTGGAATGTGGTGGAATGGGAGATTCGCATCATGGATGTGCAGCCAACAAATCTGCAGCAACTGCGTGATGCTATCATGTCAATATCGACCAAAATCTCTGAAGAATATTTCCAGGACCTTGTTGAATCTATGCTACGAAGGAGTAAGGCAGTTCTGAAGGCAAAAGGGGGTCCAACATGGTACTAGTAAGGTGTACCTAATAAAATGGCCGGTTAGTGTATATTTAATTTTTTTACTATGTTTAAAGATTTGATTATTTTATTAATAAAATGATTATTGATCAAACAAAAATACTGTATTTACTACTACTAATAATAATAATAATAAATAACAATATGGGTTTCATTTAAATAATCCAAAAAATTTAATATAAACATAAAAATAAAAAATAAAACAATTGCTTTATTTTTAAATATAATAACTATTGTTATAAGTATATAAATATTGTTTTCAATAAATTATTATCAATATCATTATATTAATATCATTGCATACATTCAATAGTTTTATAGTACTATCAGCTTTACATGCAAAAGCATATTGACTCACTCGTCCAGGAACTCCAGCACCTGTGCAGTCCAAACCCTGTGAGATTTACACAACCAATTTAAAATACAAAACCATACACAAACATTCCCAACAATACTGCATATCAAGCGTTTCTTGCTTTTATATGCCTCATATAAAACCCCATCCTAAAGACTCCTAATACTGTCTTGATGCGGTGCTATTCATTAATGTTATTAATATATTACGAGTTGATGCCAGTAATAATGAAAGTTTTGAGTAGTCGGCCAAGCTGGATCACTGGCACAGAAGCTCACTCCTAATGAGGCATTTGTAAAATATGCCAAAATAAACAGCACTGCAGTCATTTATTCCCAGCAAGCCTGGACGCAGAGAAGGATTTAGCACACAAACTCTTGCTTCGGTATTATTCAGTGGTTGACATTTCTTACCCGATCTCCCTTTTCTCCCTTGAGTCCAGACTGACCCTCCTGGATAGCCTGCAATACAATTTAATGAATAGTTTACTCTATGCATATAAACAATATCATGTTGAAGAAAACCAGCTTGGGCTAAGCTAGAAAAATCAATCTATCAATAATAAATACATACAGTTGAAGTCTGAATTATTAGCCCTCCTGAATTATCAGCCCCCCTGTATATTTTTGCCTTTTTGTTGACAAGAAAAAAAGGTATGTTGCGCTATTTATGTCACTAGGCAACGACTAAATCAGCTACGCATTGTGCACGAGTGTTGCTGTTGATATTGTTATAATTGTGTATTATTGGGATATTCAAGATTTGTAGTCATAAAGCTCTGAATAACTTGAAACAGCGACCACTAGTTTCTCCTCATTCTTTAAAAGTCTCCGTAGTCATCTTGACAACACAAACACTGCACGTAGCGTGGTTTTTCCGCACAAAGTTGACTTTTTTTTCAACTGGATCAGGGGAAGCCAAGCTGAAGCACTTACTCTGGTCTCCCAGGCTCTGCGAAGGTTGGGGAAATTCCAAATTGAACCAAAACAAACGATTACAATTGGCTTAAAATTGGCAATGAAAATTCAGGAATTCAGGAATGTGATTTCAGGAATGCGAGGCGCAACAGTCGGTTAAAATGTGAGGTGTGCAGGGCACATAAGCAGCACGCTCGCAGCGATTAGTAAACCATTCAAAAGATGCACCTCTCAACGCAAAAAGCGTGTTCGGTGTGATCGGCCCCTAATTAGGCAAGTCAATATATAATGAGGGTTTGTTCTGTAGCCAATTAAAAAGTATACTGTACTGCTTACAGGGGGCTAATAAAGTGATTTTAAAATGGTTTAAAACAAATTAAAACTGCTTTTATTATAGCAGAAATAAAAAAAAATGACTTTCCTCAGAAGAAAAAATATTGTAGGAAATACAGTGAAACATTTTGAAACATTTGGGAAATATTTAAACAAAAAATAATCACAAGAGGGCTAATCTTGACTTCAACTGTCAATACATAAATATTGTGCCAAATTTTAAAATTTATACATGCAACCAGCATGTGATGTGGTAAAAGCACTGATCAAACCTTGATATTGTGCAAAAATATTCAGCACTGCACAAAAATAAATACATAAAAACTTGCTATCCACCTTTTCTTTCCGGTTTGGAGAACTTCCATTCAAAGAACTGAAACAAATCCCTTCAGACAATAATATTGCACTACAAACAATCCATATACTTTATGAAAACTGAGGGGTACATTTGTGTTTGTGCTTTATTTTGATCTGTCATGAAAATGACATCACATTTTAACACAACATTAGTACCATATCTGTAGCCCAAGTTTTTTGTTTTGTTCCTCCAGATTGTTGTCTCTAGAGTACAGTAATATTGAACACATCTGTAATATTGTTGCAGAAAGACTTGTTTGAAGTTTTTGAGGTTATTCATGGTTTGCTGAAACTTTAATGTTTTTATTAAAGGTGCTCTATGTAAGTTTTTGATTCTTCTAAAGCATAAAATACCATAATATGTTTGCAGATATTTAAGAAACATGCTAAGTATTCTTGTTTATCTGGAAAACAATGCTACAGTCAGATATTCTGCTTTGAAAATGTGCAAATGTGTCGGAACGTCTGTCTTTGTTTGGTCATTTAACCTGCCCAATGC
>NC_079453.1:40059755-40247255 GCF_903798145.1 Danio aesculapii
GTAAGGTGTACCTAATAAAATGGCCGGTTAGTGTATATTTAATTTTTTTACTATGTTTAAAGATTTGATTATTTTATTAATAAAATGATTATTGATCAAACAAAAATACTGTATTTAATACTACTACTACTAATAAATAATACTATGGGTTTCATTTAAATAATCCAAAAATGTTAATATCAACAATTAAAAATAAAAAATTATAATTAAAATAATTGCTTTATTTTTAAATATAATAACTATTGTTATAAACATATATAAATATTGTTTTTAATGAATTATTATCAATACATTATATTAATATCATTGCATACATTCAATAGTTTTGAATACTATCAGCTTTACATGCAAAAACATATTGACTCACTCGTCCAGGAACTCCAGCACCTGTGCAGTCCAAACCCTGTGAGATTTACACAACCAACTTAAAATACAAAAACCATTCACATAAACATTCCCAACAATACTGCATATCAAGCGTTTCTTGCTTTTATATGCCTCATATAAAACCCCATCCTAAAGACTCCTAATACTGTCTTGATGCGGTGCTATTCATTAATGTTATTAATATATTACGAGTTGATGCCAGTAATAATGAAAGTTTTGAGTAGTCGGCCAAGCTGGATCACTGGCACAGAAGCTCACTCCTAATGAGGCATTTGTAAAATATGCCAAAATAAACAGCACTGCAGTCATTTATTCCCAGCAAGCCTGGACGCAGAGAAGGATTTAGCACACAAACTCTTGCTTCGGTATTATTCAGTGGTTGACATTTCTTACCCGATCTCCCTTTTCTCCCTTGAGTCCAGACTGACCCTCCTGGATAGCCTGCAATACAATTTAATGAATAGTTTACTCTATGCATATAAAACAATATCATGTTGAAGAAAACCAGCTTGGGCTAAACTAGAAAAATCAATCAATCAATCAATAATAAATACATACAGTTGAAGTCTGAATTATTAGCCCTACTGAATTATCAGCCCCCCTGTATATTTTTTCCACAAATATTATATATTTTTGCCCTTTTTGTTGACAAGAAAAAAAGGTGTGTTGCACTATTTATGTCACTAGGCAACGACTAAATCAGCTACGTATTGTGCACGAGTGTTGCTGTTGATATTGTTATAATTGTGTATTATTGGGATATTCAAGATTTGTAGTCATAAAGCTCTGAATAACTTGAAACAGCGACCACTAGTTTCTCCTCATTCTTTAAAAAGTCTCCGTAGTCATCTTGACAAACACAAACACTGCACGTAGCGTGGTTTTTCCGCACAAAGTTGACTTTTTTTTCAACTGGATCAGGGGAAGCCAAGCTGAAGCACTTACTCTGGTCTCCCAGGCTCTGCGAAGGTTGGGGAAATTCCAAATTGAACCAAAACAAACGATTACAATTGGCTTAAAATTGGCAATGAAAATTCAGGAATTCAGGAATGTGATTTCAGGAATGCGAGGCGCAACAGTCGGTTAAAATGTGAGGTGTGCAGGGCACATAAGCAGCACGCTCGCAGCGATTAGTAAACCATTCAAAAGATGCACCTCTCAACGCAAAAAGCGTGTTCGGTGTGATCGGCCCCTAATTAGGCAAGTCAATATATAATGAGGGTTTGTTCTGTAGCCAATTAAAAAGTATACTGTACTGCTTACAGGGGGCTAATAAAGTGATTTTAAAATGGTTTAAAACAAATTAAAACTGCTTTTATTATAGCAGAAATAAAAAAAAATGACTTTCCTCAGAAGAAAAAATATTGTAGGAAATACAGTGAAACATTTCTGAAACATTTGGGAAATATTTAAAACAAAACAAAAAAAAAAAAAAAAATCACAAGAGGGCTAATAATCTTGACTTCAACTGTCAATACATAAATATTGTGCCAAATTTTAAAATTTATACATGCAACCAGCATGTGATGTGGTAAAAGCACTGATCAAACCTTGATATTGTGCAAAATATTCAGCACTGCACAAAAATAAATACATAAAAACTTGCTATCCACCCTTTTCCGGTTTGGAGAACTTCCATTCAAAAGAACTGAAACAAATCACTTCAGACAATAATATTGCACTACAAACAATCCATATACTTTATGAAAACCGAGGGGTACATTTGTGTTTGTGCTTTATTTTGATCTGTCATGAAAATGACATCACATTTTAACACAACATTAGTACCATATCTGTAGCCCAAGTTTTTTGTTTTGTTCCTCCAGATTGTTGTCTCTACAGTACAGTAATATTGAACACATCTGTAATATTGTTGCAGAAAGACTTGTTTGAAGTTTTTGAGGTTATTCATGGTTTGCTGAAACGTTTATTTTTTTATTAAAGGTGCTGTATGTAAGTTTTTGATTCTTCTAAAGCATAAAAATACCATGATATGTTCGCAGATATTTAAGAAACATGCTAAGTATTCTTGTTTATCTGGAAAACAATGCTAAAGTCAGATATTCTGCTTTGAAAATGTGCAAATGTGTCGGAACGTCTGTCTTTGTTTTGGTCATTTAACCTGCCCAATGCCACTTTAGCCAATTATATTTCAGAACCCTGGGTTTTCTTTGTGGAAAACAGCATAATTCATTCATTCAGTTAGGAAGGCTCTCAAAGTGTGCATCCGCAAACAAAATGCGACCATCGGTGGATGTAGCAGACTCCAAAATGAGAAGCAAATTCAGAGTTCCACATGAGGTGGTTATTAATTAGCAAAAAATATAAATATTACAAAGCAGGTTACACTATAACCCTATGTCCTAACAACATGCTACACGAATTTAGCTGTTTGCACAAGACGAAACACGACAGAAACTTAAATACAGCCATTCAGAAGCACAGAACAGTGCACTTACTGCACTGCAAAGAAATTATAAGGTTTATAATCTAATTAATACATATTAAACCTCTTTAACATTATTAAATGTACATGCTGTATCACTGATATGTGTTGGCAGTTACAGTTCTGAAGTTCAATTTCACAGGGTTTATTTTATTTTCAAGATCTGAGGAGAAAGGATCTGTTGTGGTATGGCAATAAATGTCATATTGGCATTCAAACTCACATTATTAGCATTTAACACTGAATAAAGCACATGAGGTGTACCTGAGTTGATCATGTCATCAAGTATTCTGTTGTTCAGCTGCATGAAATAGAAGCCGTTTCTAATATATCAATTTCAACTCATTTTCATATTGAAAATACTTCCTCTATCGCGTGTCATTGCTTTTATTCAGAACACGGTTTAAATCAGCCTTTAGGCTCAACAGTCAGGCACAATGCTGTTAGTGTCATCAATCTGGCAAACTGCACTTGCGTTTGTTTTGAACCAGGTGTGCAATACCTAGTTCAACCACTGGGTGTCAAACTTACATACTGCACCTTTAAATTTTCTTTTTTATATATGATAAATGAGCTGTGAAGAAAATGGGTCCACCTCAAAGTCAATAGTATCTGGATGCAGCCTTTACGATGCAAGCTGAGATTGCATCACACAGCGATGCAATGTCAGACAAAATGCACTCAATGGAGCGAGTGATGCCATTGTGAGGGGTGGGGTTAGGTAAGCCCATTAAAAAGCATGGGATGCAGCACAAATTGCACTGCACCAGGTCTTCATCCAGACCCCACTCTTCAAAGTACTCATTTTTAAAAGATATAGTTCACCCCAAATTTTAAGTTTACTCACTTTTTACTCTCCCTCATGAGGTTCCAAACCTTTATAACTTTCTTTCCTCAGTTGAACACAAAGCAATATATTTTGAAGAAAGCTAAAAACCTGTAACCATCGACTTAAATAATAAAAAAATCAAATATGGAAATCAACGGTTACAAATTTCCAACATTCTTCAAAATATCTTTATTTGTGTTTAACAGAAGAAAGAAACAAGTAAATGGTGAGTAAATGATTGTCATTTTTGGATGAACTATGTCTTTAAAATTATTCACTGATTGTTTACAGTTTGACAGAAGTTACTGCGCAAAGCATCATGGGGCCTCGGAAAAAAGTGGATGTAAATCTGCAAGTGCATTGATCTAATGAAGTTTCTGGCCAATCATTAAACATTCATACTCTACAGGTCTCAAGAATCGATGCTGCATTTTCCACAACTGCAAATGCATCTTTTTTTTCCAAGGGCGTGAAAACACTCATGCGCACTCATGCATGCAGATTCTGCTGCGTCTCCATACACAGCCATTATACATGCTGCACACATTACAGACTGAATGGGAATACCCACACTCGATTCCTCACTGAGCAGTACACAGCCTGCACACTGGAAAACAGAGAAAACCAGGTAATTTTAATCCATCGACTTGTCTTTTAAAGGGATAGTGCACCCAAAATGTAAAATTCTGTCATTGTTTATTCACTGTTTACGTGTTCCAAACCTGTTTGACTTTCTTTCATCTGTTAAACACACAAACACAATAACAATCTATAAAAACTGTCTATGAAAGTCAATGGTTACACGTTTTTCAGCTTTTATCAAAATATATTCTTTAGTGTTCAACAAGGATATCCAAGTAAGGTAAAACTTTTGGTCAAAAACAGTTTTGTTAACTAAAAAAATAATCACAATAATTGAAAAACTAAAACTAAAAATATCACTAAAACAATAACTGAAATAACATAATAATTAGCAAATATTATTCATTCATTTTCTTTCGGCTTAGTACCTTTATTCATCAGGGGTCGCCACAACAAAATGAACCGCCAACTTATCCAGCATATGATTTATACAGCGGATGCCCTTCCAGCTGCAACCCGGTACTGGGAAACATCCATACACACTCATTCACACTCATACACTACAGCCAATTTAGTTTATTCAATTCACCTGTGTTGCATATGCCGGATAAGTTGGCGGTTCATTCCACTGTGGTAACCCCGGATGAATAATAATATTTGCTAGGGGTGGCACAGTGGTTCAGTGGTTAGCACTGTCGCCTCACAGCAAGAAGGTCATTGGTCCGAGCCCCGGCTTCCACCACAGTCCAAAGACATGCGCTGCAGGTGAATTGAATAAACTAAATTGGCCATAGTGTATGAGTGTGAATAAGTGTGTATGGATGTTTCCCAGTACCAGGTTGCAGCTGGAAGGGCATCCGCTGTATAAATCATATGCTGGATAAGTTGTTTAAGTTTAAGTTTAGTTTAAGTTTAATTTATTCAATTCACCTGCAGCTCATGTCTGCAGCGCATGTCACATATGCTGGATAAGTTGGCGTTTCATTCTGCTGTGGCGACCCCTGATGAATAAAGGTACTAAGCCGAAGGAAAATGAATGAATGAATGAATAATAATAGGAGGTTTGCATAAAATGTAATGACAGCTGAAACACTAAACTTTGCTTTGGTCTACAATGGACAGGACTTGTTAACAGTCAAGCCCGAAATTATTCACACCCCTGGCAAACTCTGACTGAAAGTTTTTTGTTTAAATGTAAATAAAAGCTGAGAAATATATATATTTTTCCACAGTGATGCATTTTGTACAACATCTTATCTTTTGGGAGAAGCCTGCATCATATCTTGGTTGAATAAAAGTAACTTTAAGTCAGAATTTGCCATGGAACAAATAATTTTCAGGCTTGACAGTATTAAAAAACTAAACAAAAATATGTTCACAAAATTTAAAGATAACTAAATTGAAACAGGGGAGACGCAGTCGCGCAGTAGTTAGTGCCGTCACCTCACAACAAGAAGGTTCGAGCCTCGGCTGGGTCAGTTGGCGATTCTGTGTGGAGTTTGCATGTTCTCCCTGGGTTTCCTCCGGGTGCTCCGGTTTCCCCCACAGTCCAAAGACATGCGGTAGGCTAAATTGTCCGTAGTGTATGTGTGTGTGAATAAGTGTGTATGTGTTTCCCAGTGATGGGTTGCAGCTGGAAGGGCATCCGCTGCCAAAAACTGATTTTTCAATGTTGGATAAGTTGTGGTGACCCAAGATTAATAAAGGGACTAAGCCGAAAAGAAAATGAATGAATGATGTAACTGAAACAACAAAAAAGTAATGAAACAAACTAAAAGCTGAAATTGAGAGCAAATTTAAAAAATTGTCTCAAAATAAAAACAAATTTAACAATAAAAACTATAACAACCTTAGTGTTCAACAGATGAAAGAAACTCATAAAGGTTTATAACCCCTTGAAGGTGAGTAAATATTGAGTACTGTTTATTTTTGGGGTGAACTATCCCTTAAAGGTGGATTTTTGTTTACTTCCTCTGCAATAAACCTGCATTGCCTTATGCGCTGTTGCTCATATTAACCTGCGGGTGGCAGTGCAACATAAAGTTAACGAACAGAGTAGGTTGCGCGTGCACGAGGACCACGACTGCGTGTCATTTCGGTTTTTCTCACAGGAGACAAAGATCAATAATGAACAGAAGACTCCTTATGGCGGTGCTCTCCATACCAGCTAAACGGCTATAAGGGTGGAGAGGACACGCAAAGTGAAATATTAATAAATAGCTGTTGGTTTTTAGTGAAAAAGCACAATTAAAACAGAATCTACCACCCGTCGAGTTGTGCTTAGCCAACAGGCGGTTAACGCGCATTGATGTGGTGAGCATAGACTGTAAAAATGGTGAGGTTTTGAGAGACAGAGAGGAAGGGGCCTTTTTCTCTGCAGCAGCTCTGGCTGATTCATTCTTTCCAGAGGTGCACACTGAAAAAAAAGCAACATGATGAAAATCAACTCTTTCATGCACTCGCTCGGCTCGCATCAGTGAGCAGATTTCATATAGTTCCACTGCTGCGGTAGGTATCGTTTTAAAGATTTCATGTGTTTAACCAAACTCACTGGAATGTTCTGGGTTCAATAGAATCTGAGATCAAATGACAGCATTTGTGGTGTGATATTGATTATCACAGTCTAATTTAAACTTTTCTTTAAGATGAGAAACTGCATGCAGAAACAGTTTTTTATTTTTTATTTTATTTCACATACTTAGTTTGGAGATTCTAGGTTTGATTTACAGAACTGCACCCCCCCCCCCCCCCCCCACAAAAAACAAAAAAAAAAAACAGTTAGTTGACTTTACTTAAATAAGATGAGTAAACCTGTTGCCTTAAAGCATAGGTCTCATACTCAATTTTGCTCCAACCCTAATCAAACACAGCTGATTCAACTTGGTGAAGTTTATTTAGAAACTAATTTTGAGAGGAGCGCGTGCTTATGATTGATCATGGCCGGTCCCACATTGGTTAATGCACGATTCACCAATGAGACAATTTCTAACACACTATAAATAACCAGAGCATCTTACTTTAGCCATCTTCATCTTGAAGAATCCCCCCTTCCACACCTACTCCTCCTCCTTTTTTTTTTCATAGACAGGGTGGCACGGTGGCCCAGTGGTTAGCACTGTTGCCTCGCAACAAGAATGTCACTGGTTCAAGCCTTTACCTGGCTAGTTGACATTTCTGTGCTGAGTTTACATGTTCTATCTGTGCTTGTGTGGGTTTTCCCCGGGCTTTCCTCCCACAGGTCAAAGACATTTGACATAGGTAAATTGACCAAACCAAATCGGCACCATAGATGAATTCCTAATCAGCAGTATATCTCTCCATAGCAATTCCTAATCTGCCATTCACCATAAATAAGCAGGGGATTTCTCGAGACCTATCTGAGCTCAATCTGCCCTCTCGCCCGACAAATGGGAGGGAGCTCCAGGCTCGAGGATCTTATGAGCTTAGGGCTTTCTCCTGGGACAGCATGCTAAACTTGCTTTATAATCAATCATCAGCTAAGTGTGAACTCTTGAATCAAGGTGTATAAGACTACCAGAGACTTTTAAGCAGGTGTGAGTTGGAGGTGGCTGGAGCTAAACTGTGCAGAGCTGCGGCACTCCAGGAATTGAGTTTGAGACCACTGCCTTAGAGGGATAGTTGATCCAAAAAAATGATGTTTACTCCCCCTCAAGTGGTTATAAACCTTTATCGGGTTATTTAAGTAGATATTTTGAATAAAACTGAAAACCTGTAACAACTTTCATAGTAGGAAAAACAAATACTATGGAATTTGATGGTTACCGGTTATCAGCTTTCTCCAAAATACAGTATCTACATTTGTGTCAAGAGAAGACATAAATTTAAGATAGGTGTGGGACAGGTAAAGGGAGAGTAAATGATGACACTTGTAATTAACTGTAATGTAATAAACTGTAATGTAATAAAAGTTGAGTGAAGCATCCCTTTACAATTATTAAGTAAATTAACTATGTTCATAATCATAATATCAACAGTTCACTTTTTAAAGTCAACCTGTAATTTTTAAGACCATGGGTTTACTTTAAAATCTAATGTAAAGAAAATACCCTTAAAATGTTTCTTCTGTGACACAATCAATTTGTGTCTGTAGATTTCTATTGCAGTACATATATTTAAAGGCTGTTTTCCGAAAATTATTATTTTTTATTTTGTACTGAGCCACAAATCGCCACTTTATTATCATATATTATATTATTATCAGATTGTATTATTATCATATCATATATTGTGAAATTACCCACTTAAAATTGTTTACATGCAGTTTTAGAAAAGTTGGAATACAATTTTGGACAGATTTAGGGTTTAATAATGAACTTTTAATGACAATAAACATACAATCAATATGATCTAACATAAGGTACAAAAACAATATGATCATCATATTGATGATATACATTTAATAAATCAATATGATTAGATGCTTTCTTAACTGATGTTTTCTCAACTCAATACACTAATCGGACACTTTATTAGTTATTAACGTAATAAAGTTATTATTACTACACCTTACCAGTACCAGGTTGGACCCCCTTTTGCCTTCAGAACTGCCTTAATCCTTCATGGCATAGATTCAACAAGGTACTGGAAAATTCCTCTGAGATTTTGGTCCATATTGACATGATAACATCATGCAGTTGCTGCAGATTTGTTGGCTGCACATCCATGATGCGAATCTCCCATTCCACCACATCTTAAATGTCCTCTATTGGATTGAGTTCTGGTGACTGTGGAGGCCATTTGAGTACATTGAACTCATTGAACTCATTGTCATGTTAAAGAGACCAGTCTGAGATGATTTGCGCTTTATGACAGCGCGTTATCCTGCTGGAAGTAGCCATCAGAAGATGGGTACATTAAGGTCATGAAGGGATGGACATGGCCGGCAACAATACTCAGGTAGGCTGTAGTGTTGACACAATGCTCAATTGGTACTAATGGGTCCAAAGTGTGTCAAGAAAATATCTCCCACACCATTACACCACCATCACCTGCCTCAACCGTTGTTGTCTAGCCTTTCTCCTCTGACCTCTGGCATCAACAAGGCATTTGCGCCCACAGAACTGTTGCTCCCTGGATACTTTCTCTTTTTTGGGACATTTTCTGTTAACGCTAGAGCTGGTTGTGCCGTAAAAATCCAAGTAGATCAGCAGTTTCTGAAATACTTGATAACCATGCCATGTTCAAAGTCATTTTAAGAGTTCCCACTTAGATATGCTTGGCATTTAAAGCAGGTTTGGCATGCTGTCCCGGGAGAGAACCCTGAGCTCGGAGATATTTGAGCCCAGGGCTCCCGCCTGGTCGATAAGCATATCAGGAGATCCGAGATCAGGTAGGTCTCGAGAGCTCCCCCTTTAGAAAAGGGGGGAAAAGGAGGAGATGGGGTGGAAGGTGTGATTCTTGCAAACGAAGATAGAGCAGTAGGGAGAAAATAATCCATTTATAGTAAACTAGGATCGCTCTGATTGGATTATTACTGATTACAGATGAGCGGCCAGACGTGCTCAATCATATCACGTGCTCCTCTCGAAATTAGTTTATGAAACTTCACTTAAATCACCTTTCTTTCCCATTCTGATGCTCAGTTTGAACTGCAGCAGATCGTCTTGACTATGTCTACATGCCTTAATCAATTAAGTTGCTGTCATGTGATTGGCTGATTAGAAATTTGTGTTAACGAGCAGTTTGACAGGTGTACCTAATAAAATGGCCAATGAGTGTATATATAAAATCTGTTAATCATATCAAAACCACAAAAGCCCCACTTGCATCCCACACAAAAACTGGAATTTTGAGGTTTTGTAATACAAGTGAAAGCAGATAGTACCTACTTTCTCTGAGTCATAAAGATGAGTGTTGAGTGGGTGCAGAGAAGGGGGGAAAGGTGACAAACTGACATGAGTTTTGCCTATGAAACATGGGTGGTTTTCTCGTATAGTGCCAGAGGAGCGCATTTACCAATCAAAAGTCTCTCCAGATTCCAGAGGTGTAATATCTGCTATCAGTAGTAAATTATCTCATGTGTTTGTCAGGGTCAGGTGTCAATGTTCTTCCCACTGCAACTCAGCACGCAGCAATTTACTTACCAATTAAACTGAATTTCTACAGCTATTCTGTGGATTCAGCAGGGGCCGCACTTCTTTTTTGTCAGGTTTAGAGCTTCATAATTGGGACTGCCTGTTGCTATTGATGGCAAACAGAAATAAGTGATTTTTCTGTTGACTTAATACAAACAACTTACTTTTTCCGCCAGTTCCTTGGATCCGAGGATTGCCTGTACAACATGAAAAAAAGGAAACAAAAGGTCAGATTTCCAAAACACAATGAAATACTTCAAAAACAATCTCTGCCTTGAAACTAAGAGGGTATATCAAGCACCAGATCTTAAACAGAGAATGACAGTCATTTCAACAGAAAGAATAATAATGTGCAGAATCAAGTGTGCTTCACCAATGAAAAATGTTCCTACATTCAAACAAATCGTTGCTTAAATCATTAAGACAGTTAGCTTTGTTTCTGAATGAATCAGCTATTTGAACAAATCGTTGGAAGAAACATTTCAATAAATCGCTCATTAACATTGGCATAAACCAGACATTTTGTGACTTGCATCCAATTGAAACGGTCCTGAAATAATTTTAAAAAATGCAGGGCGGTGTATTTTGTACTTCGGTGATTTTGTCCTTTAGAAACTGACTGGATTTTAGGAAGACGGGTGTTGTTAATAAAATGTAAAAAGATCGATGAAGGAACTTAATGCAGTACAGAAACGAGAAACACACTGATAGCCCCAACCTAAAGGCTTTCCATGTGACCAGAAGTGGGCAAAAGTCATTTCAAGGAGGGAAGGAAGGTTGCAAATTTTGATTAAAAATAATGAAGTAGTGATGGGTCGTTCTTAAACGATTTGTTTATTTTGAACGAATACTTTATGTGACTCGAGATCAATGAGTCCTCTCAGGGAGTGATTTGTTCATTCACGCATGCGTACATTTGTGCAGGTGGAAGAGAAGATTAGTTCATTTTTCAAGTTTGAGTCATTCGCTCATTACATGACAGACAGAAGCCAATCATATGAATTTAGAGCTGGAAAAAGATTTGATCCGTTCATCTATCGAGTCCTCGGTTTGGGTCATTTGTTCATCACGTGAAAGAAAGAAAAGGAAAGAAATAAAGCCGGTCATATGCAGTCAGAGCAGGAAAAAGATTTGATCTGTTCATTCCTTGAGACTTCAGTTTTGAGTCATCTTTTTACACGCTGTCACGTGATAAACGAACGACTCAAAAACTCAAAGACTCAAAAGCTGAACTAATCATAGGTGTTTCCGGCTCAGACTTTACTCATTGGTTAAGCTTACAGTATATGTGATTGTCAGTGTCAGTTGAAAGAACAACTCAAATCTGAAGACAAGCCAGAGAGCTAATCAAAGACGAAACACCATGTAAACAATGCAAGATTATTTTCTCTTACTTAATAGCGTTGCATTGTATAGTAGCATTCCAGTTATGACGTGTTTGTAGTGTGATCAACGTTTGGGCTAGTTGTAGATAAGTTTGGAAGCATCTCGTAACATTTTAATGTTTTTTTGGCAAATTGAATCAATTGAACAATATGACTCGAAAATGATTCTTTCATCTCAATGAACGAGACTCAAAGGTCCGAGTCAGTAAAATGATCTGAACTTCCTATTATTGAAGTTTATAAGAACCACCACTATATACTGTACATATGAAATAAAAAGAGTACATTCTGATTTCATGCCGCATTTATTACAGGAACCTACTTCCATCTACTGGTAGCTTTAATGTCAACTATATTTATCCATGACCAAAATGCCCTCGCAAAATATGGTTTATTAGTATTTATTGATCCTACTGAGTAAAATAGTATCAATCACCACCTTTTTGACACCAAACCGAAAATAATAGAATTGTGCATTTCAAAGTAATGTTGCAGTGTTTCATTCCTGATTGAACAAACTGAATAAGTAATTGGTTCAATGATCCATTAATAAAGACCATTCATTTATTGTTCACAAAAATAAATCATTGGAATGAACAATTCAATGAATCACTTATTAAGACAGGAAGTTGTCTACACCTACTGGTGGCTTTAATGCCAAATTTATTTATCCATGAAAAATGCACTGGCAAATTACTGTTGATTTATTGTTATGAAAAAACATGTTTGATCATTTTCTGTCAACATAGCGTACCCCTTGGTGCAGTTCATTCATTCATTTTCTAAGTCCCTTTATTAATCTGGGGTCGCCACACCAGAATGATCCGTCAACTTACCCAGCATGTTTTACACAGCGGATGCCCTTCCAGCCGCAACCCATCACTGGGAAACACCCATACACTCTCATTCACACATATACAATACGGTCAATTTTAGCTTACCCAATTCACCTGTGGGGGATACCGGAGCAGCCAGAGGAAACTCACGCAAACGCGGGGAGAACATGCAAATTCCACACAGAAAGGGCGACTGACTCAGCCGAGGCTTGAACCAGCGACCTTCTTGCTGTGAGGCGAGAGTACTACCTACTGCGCCACCGTGTCACCTGGTGCAATTCATGTTCCTGAAAACGTATTATTTTATCAAATATGAGCCCAAAAAACTGAATCAGCCAAGCATGGATCACTCACAATCAGATCAATAATAAGAAAGAAACATCATTAGTTACAGTATCTTACTGCAGTTGTAGCAAACATTAAGTGAGATCTGATATTCGCAGATTTTAGCTTGTACTGTGATAAAAAAAACAGAAAGACCGAAGCTCCTTAAAACAGCATCCAGCAATACCTACAGTATGTACATAACACCATCTCTCACTTATTGTTCTGAAGTTGACATGCTCAAGTGTATACTTATATCTGCCGGCACTGTCATATTACTGTTACCCTCAGTTTCTTCAGTGTGTACAACACCGAATATGAGACTCTTTTGAAAGAGAGCAAATGGGGAGGAGAACTGGCAAAGAAAGGAGAGGGGGAAGTAAGGTGAGGAGGGACATGATTTGAAAGAGAACATCAGCGACAGACAGAAAAACAAAAGATGTGTTTGTGGAGCAGACGCGAAAGTAAATCCTCAAGTCATGTCCGAGCAGAGCAAGCAAACGCAGCGGAGGGAAGGCTGATGGGAATAGAGAGGCATGGAAAACAGAGAAATCATGGAAAAAAAGGCTATAAAGGAAAAGTGCTTATTACCTAATCACCGGTCATACCCTGAGACCCAGTTCAGAAATTGCTGAGAGCGTATAGCACTTACACACAAACACTAAAAGCAGAGCTCCTCAGAGAACATGAAATGGACATGTTGTCCATATAGCTACAGGCTTACATGGGATGGAAAAGAATTTTGATGACCTGTTCCAAAAAACCCTAGTGGAATGATCGCATGAATAATGCAGGGAACTTTGTTTAGCTGCAACCGTGCGGCTCTCAGCTCATGAATTTCTCCCTGCTGATGAGCTCAAGAGAAAGAATCCGATGATGGAAGAATACTGTGCTTTTAAGGGGCTTTAATGCGGGGTGGATTGAGGATATGAGTAGGAGGAAGGGGTTAATGCAGAAGTAGGCTAATGCTAGCAGCGTCCAACACATCCTGGAACTCATTACAGTTCGTCGTAAAACACAGACTGCAGTGTTACAAGACAGTAACCTAGGTCAGGGGGAAACATGGGAGCATGTGTGATTTAATTTTTTTTTGCCTGTCTGCGCATGTGTACCTCATACAGATAAATAAAGAGTTGGGCTGAAAGTATGTTTGGGCTGAGCTACAGCTGTGGTGCTTTCTGGATAACACTGTGTATGGAACAATTTCCCAAATGAACAAACACACACACACACACACACACACACACACACACACACATATACTGTACAGTTATCTTCATGGGGACTTCCCATCGACATAATGATTTGTATACTATACAGACTGTATATTTTATTCCTCTACCCCGAAACCCAATCCTCACAGAAAACAATCTGCATTTAAGATTTTCAAAATCCTTCATTCTGTGTGCTTTATTCAACCCAGGCTCATTCTGAAAATGTACGGCTATATACATTTCTGGTGAGCGCCAAATACGTCTCAGGAGCTAAATTTTTTTGTTGTTGCTGTTTTTGTTTTACGCAAATCCACCAGAGGCCGCTGTGTACGCTTTTTCAGATCTCAAATTTCTCTCGCGAGTGCCATTTGCGCCTGTTGTTCTCGCGTAAATCCACCAGAGGCCGCTGTGTACGCTTTTTCAGATCTCAAATTTCTCTCGCGAGTGCCATTTGCTCCTGTTGTTCTCGCGTAAATCCACCAGAGGCCCTTGTCGACTGACTGTCTGACTGACTGACAAATCGACTGACCCACCTTCCTCCTCCCCTAAACCCAACCAATAGTGTTTTCAAAAGCACCAATTGACCCGCCCACATACTTCCTTAAACCCAGCCCCTGTCGATTGACTGTCTGACTGACTGACAAATCGACTGACCCACCTTCCTCCTCCCCTAAACCCAACCAATAGTGTTTTCAAAAGCACCAATTGACCCACCTACCCACTTCCCTAAATCCAACCGACAAAAACAATCCTTAAAAAGAAAAGCCTTTGCCTGATTATTTCCATGTTTTCAGATTTTACCACATTCTCACCCTGTTATTTACTTTTTTGTTTCTATTTTATGTTTTGGCTTCTGTTTTTGTCCTACCTGCTTTCTGGAACTGTCCGCCGACGTACACGGTGAGCAACTGCACAACCATACGGAGGTAAGTGGCTAGTAAGCATGAAAAGGAACAGCGTCATGCTGTTTTAAAGACGAAATGCAGCCATACATACGTCTGACTACATAATTTGTGATCTCCAGAAATGTATATAGGGTTATGTTTTCATAATTAGCAAATGTTGGATTTATTGGAGAGCCCAAAATGTCCCCACAAGGTCAAAATTTGCTTGTATTACTATACATTTAGCCACCACAAGTATAGCAATACTAGTAAATTTTGACCTTTATGGGACATTTTTTGGTACACACACAATAGGCAAAAGCACACAAAATGACACATCTAAAGAGTTCCAGTGGACCTAATTTCCTTGTCTGTATGGCAGCAAAGCTTAAAAGCATTTATACCTCAAACTATTTATAGCATTTCCACCTCAAACCTCCAACTGCGATTCTTGTTGGGATGTTTTCCACGCAAAAGTGGGAGTTCAAGAAACACTACATGTTGCAGCCACACAGTTACACGTAGCTTTGAGTGTGTTTGGCTCCAGTACAGAGCCCTCTGGATGTAATTATGCTGCATGTCTGAGTGTGTACGAAACAATACACGTGGCAAAGCGAGATGATATGTGACCAGTTGGAGACCAGCTGAAGTGCCTTCACCGAGGAGCTTTTTATTAAGCCCTGCTAATGATCATGACTCACTGCTGCCAGGAGAAACAACAAGAGCAGCCCACACCGACATCACAACTGCTCTTTTCCACAGACAACCAGCTCACACCGCTTTCATTAGCATCGAGAAACTGCTGATGGATTGGTTTTTGCAGGGGGAAATAGCATCCAAAAAATCTGGTCTGAAGAAAAGGGAAAGGCTGAACTTTGGTTATTCCTGGAGAAGGTAGAGGCCACTGAAATGCAGAAAGATGTGACGAGGTGATTGTGTTTATTTGTAGCTGCTGATGTAAACTTCAGCTCAAAACGATGAAACTCTGAGTTTTGTTTATATATAGTCCACGGCTGGCGAGCAAAAGGATAGTTCTTGCAAAATGAAAACTCTTTCATTTACTCAACCCATGTTGCTTCGAACCCTTGTGACTTCTCATGGGGAGATATTCAATATATACTGCTGTTTAACAGTAAAAAAAATATGTGTTTCCTATTTTGTGAAAGAATTGACTAATATAAAAACTAACATGAACTAAAATTAAACAACATAAATAAAAAATGGCTGACACTTTAGTTAGCGTAACAATACACACCATTTTCTACTGGATGATTACTTGTCTAAGATATTAGCTGCTTATTAGCACTTACAAAGTATGATCTTATTTTACATACCTAAATCTACCCAATACCTAAAGCCAACTATTAATAAGCAGCTACTTAAGAGTTTATTAAGCTAAAAGACCAAGCTAATAGTTTGTTAATAGCATGAATTGTGCATTAAAATAAAGCGAGACAATAAAAAGGGTTTTCTCATCTGTATGTACAGTAAAATTGCCAGTGCCGCATTACAATTTTCCATCCTGTCCCTATTATGCTTTAAAAAAGGTCATATTTTGGTTTTGGGGGTCTTCAACAACTGATATGCATGCAAGATCAAAAAACATTTTCATTGTCCTATAATATGCATTTATTTTTACCTAATTATCCCAACGACTCCCATATGATTTGTTCAGCGATTCATTTGCTCCCAAACCCCTCCTAAGCATGATGCTAATCTGTGCTGATGACCTAGTCTGTTGCAATTGGTTGATTGCTTTCAGCGCGAGACAGAGAGAATCGCCTACCACAACTTATCAACAATTTTGTAGTCAGAGTGCAGAGTATATATGTGAGCCCAATGCAGTAGTGCATTAAAGCAATGCAGTTTAACACCAGCATATCGCTCTATTCTTAAGTAAAAACAGTGACACACATTCAGTATTCAGTATTCAGTAAAGCTGAACTATTTTGAAACTTGACCGCCGCACGTGTGTAGGAACAACTGGCAGTGGCCATAGCAGTGATAAATGGCAGAGGATCGCAAGCTCACAAATGCATTTAAAACCGTAAAAGCAGCACGCGCTGCGTTTTTAACATGGTTTTAAAAGTGATATGAGAATATAAAGTTAACCAGATACAGTACAAGCCACGTGGAGTGGTTACAAGTAACAAAACACAATTAAATACGTAATTTGCAAGCTTGAGAAAATGAGGCAACCAATTAAATTGCACTTATTTACAGTTGTGAAAAGGAGAAAGAAACTGATCCACGAACTGTGTACTGTAAAGTTCCTGTCAAGCTCTGACAAAGTCCCATACATCAATAAACTTTTCTGACCCTTCCTTTAACAAACGGCCGATAAATTCCGCGTTGTAAGTGTGTATTGCTTTAGCACTAGTTAGAAAAATGACAGCAACACAGCACAACTTTCCTTCACACTTTAGAGCACAGCGTCTTCGCGACATGATTCAGCCGGGATCTGCTACAGTGTTTGTCTTCATCTTTTTCTTTCTACAGAATTTGTGGGCCAGGCCCAGGGTTTAAATTTTCCCAGGTTTGAGCATGTAACAAATGGGCAGGCTTTAGTTCACATAAAATCCCAAATAATGTTTTTTGGTTTCGAGTGTGGGCTTGAAAAATCTCTGTTTCAAGGTCCCTTCCCCTTAGCCCTACACCTTCAAGCTAAAGAGAATTGGGACACAGAATTGGGCGAGGGGAAAGGCTAAGGGAGAGAATTGGGATTGGGCTTAAGTGTAGGCTGAGCCGATACAAGAAATCTTTTATACCTGTTCCAGTGGGTTTATTTAACAAGAGTTTATCTTGATTATCATCATTATTATTGTAACTACTGTATTTTGTACTGTTCTTATTGCTTTTATTGTATGTCTTCAGCAATATGGTGATTCCAGTGACAAATTTTCTGTCAAGGACAATAAAGTTTACTATGTATTAGAGCTGAAGATCTTTGCCCGTCGGGTTCAGGCTTAATTTCTCTCATTTTAGATGGGGTCGGGCCGGGCTCAGGCTTGCGCTCACACTCCGGCTTGCGCAGTAAATGAACTGTCATGTGATGCATTTTGATTAGCGCAAGAAAGTAATCAAATCGTTTGTTACAACATCAAAACCCATCCCTGCAAAGGTGAAACAAATGATGACGAAGAAGTCAAAAAGAGCAAATTTTGGGGAGTGGTAAAATGTACAACAAGCAGACAGGGAAAATTATGAGGTCACTCGCTACACTGAAACCACTGTCATGGAAAATGAAATGGATGTTCTTGGCTGGTGGAAGATGAACAAACAATCCAACCCAAAACTATATGCATCCTGGCCAGTAGCAGCAGCAGTGAAAGGGTGTTCAGTGTTGCTTAGTGAGCGCAGGACTGCGCTAAAGCCATTTGCAATAGATTCAATAATGTTCCTCCACAAAAACACGTAGCCTAATCTTGGTGAGTAAAGGATTTTCAAATTATAACTAACTGTTAATTAAATCATAAATGATTTCTTTGTTCCAACTTCTAAGTAGCCTATAGCCTACGTTTGTTATGAATAAATTATGTTAAAAGACGTATAAACGACTCATTCTTAAAAAAGGCAAAAGAGCTGTGTGCATGTGCACATTTGTCTGGCTGTAAACGGGTTCGGGCTTTTAAAAAGCTGTCATTCAAAATTGACTTGGCTCATGCAGAATTGTGTCTGCTTCGGGCACTGACGGGCCTAACTTTTAAGGCCCGATTACTGCTTTACTTTACATGCAGGCCAGTGGGAAGCTGGGGGAGAAGTTAAAAACGCTCATTTTCAGCTTATTTTGGACCCAAGAAATGGAGAAAAAAACTAGTGTAAATTTGGCAGGAGCACTGTGTCTGTTTGACGTGTCATCTGATCAATATCACAATCAGGTCAAAAAGTAAAAAAGTTGAGGAGAGATTGCTTATTCTCTTCAAAAGCCAGGTAAGCAACACAAGTTTCTGAAGCTAAAGCCTTCTTTTTCCATTATATACAGTAGTTAATAACGAAAGATACATTACGTGACCTTGCGTTGTTTCCTACGCGTTTGTTTGGTTGTGAGACGTAGTTTGGACAAAGTTGTCGATGAGTCTTCCTATTTTAAAGTCATGCAGTGTGAACTCTCCTGTTGCCGATCCATCCTACAGTGTAAACACAGCACCGACAGAACGCTAACCCAGATAGTCATGCAGTGTGAAAACATCTGTGACACGACTACTTTAAAAATCATGCAGTCTGGTAGAGTCATGGCTATTAATTTTGTTTTGTTTGTTTGCTTTTTTACTCCAGAGGATAAAAAAAAATGTATACTTATTATTTTCAGGGTTTTCACCTTTATTGTATAGGAAACTAGAGAGTATTGACAGGAAAGCATGAGGATCAGAGAGAGGGGAAAGATATAGGACCTAGGCATAGGACCACGAGGCGGGAATCGAACTTAGGTCGCCGTGAGCACCGGAGTGTATGTGTCGACGCACTAACCACTACAACACTAGCGCTGACTACTCAAGAGGATTTTATGCATGCTTTCAGCTTAAAATATTTTTAGGTTCAACTGAAAACTGATCTTGAATAACTTGAGGGTGATTGAATTAATAGAAAGCACTAAAAGAAATTTTTGGGTGAACTATCCCTTTAATATCATTAATTTATGTGCACAAAATGATGATGGGTGTTTTCAGTCATTACTGTAATTATCTTGCATCTTGCACTTTAAAATGCCATCTATTAAAAACATGTAGCTTGTTTAAAAACATCTCTAGGCCTCTTCAATATGTTCCATTTCACTGAATTTTTGCTACTTACTAACACAAGGGTGCATCGTGTGTGTGTGTGTGTGTGTGTGTGTGTGTGTGTGTGTACAGCCTCTTAATAGCTCCCACTGAGAGCAAGTATGTCTGTCTTCAAACACTTCAAACCATCTTAAGATCAAGATCCCGCATTCAATAACTAATAACCCCACTCTTAATTTCTGTGAGATCTAGTCATTAGTGGCCTTGGTGCACTTTTAGCGGCTCGTGTTCAAGTGCAGCATTAAAATGTGCTCTTGCAGGAGATGGGTTTATGTTTTCAATAATAACATCTGTACAACCCATATTAATTACACAAAGTGGAGAATTTCTGAACTGGATCATGTACCTGACTGAAGGGATTGGGCACAAACTCCACCTGGTTTTCTGCAGCTCGGCGACTCTTTGGAGCATCAGGCGGGCACTATAGAAAAAAACAAGGGTCCAATTAAACCAATTTGTTCAGTATTGATCGATAAAATGAACACAATTTTTTGCCTTTTACAATTTATTACACCTTTTAAAGAGACACACACAAAAATACTCTGTTTTTGCTTCCACACAAAATCAGCATTTACAGCATGACATCAAGTCTTGTCACCTATCGAAGTTTTAGGAACAACAAATATTAACTTGACTTCTAGTTGATCATTTGGTATTAGAAGTGGCTTATATGAATGGCAAAGGCATCAAGATTATGCTTATTTTACCAAAATAAAATATGATCATGCCTTGATTTTTAATTATTTAATTAGGACAGTAAGGTCTGACTTTGCTTAGACAAAAGTCTTATTACTTAACATAAATAATGTAGAGTATAGGATATAAAGTTGTGGTGCAGTGGAAAAAGTATTATATGTGTATGACTCCCATGAGCTTGGAGGACTGCATCCATAAATCTCTGCAGTGACTCAAATAACTTATTAATAAAGTCATCTGGAATGGCAAAGAAAGCGTTCTTGCAGGACTCCCAGAGTTCATCAAGATTCTTTGGATTCATCTTCATTGCCTCCTCCATCTTACCCCAGACATGCTTAATAATGTTTATCTCTGGTGACTGGGCTGGCCAATCCCAGAGCACCTTGACCTTCTTTGCTTTTAGGAACTGAACTACAATACCCCCATACTGAATGTTCCACCAAACCATGACTTTTCCTTCACCAAACTTTCTGTGAGTCTTCTCAGACACATTGGAAACACCTGCGACTTATATTACAAATTCTAAAAGAAAAAAAGGATAATGGTCCCTTTAAAAAATAAACAAATAATGTTAATCAAAAAAGGAAATGCTGTCTTGCCATTTACCTGAAATAAGCACTAAACTTCCTGAAACGAAAACAAAATTATAACATCTTCCACTTACGGATGATGGAGGCCACTGTGCTCATTGGAACTTTCAGAGCAGCAGAAATTTTTCTGTAACCTTCCCCAGCCTTGTGCCTCAAGACAATCCTGTCTCTGAGGTCTACAGACAATTCCCTTGTCTTCATGCTTGGTTTGTGCTTTGACATGCACTGTCAACCCTGGGACCTTATATAGACAGGTGTATGCCTTTTCAAATCATGTCCAATCAACTGAATTTACCACAGGTGAAATCCAATGAAGCTGCTGAAATATCTCAAGAATGATCAGTGGAAACAGAATGTACCTGAGCTCAATTTAGAGCTTCACGACAAAGGTTGTGAATACTGACGTACATGGGATTTTTCAGGTTTTTATTTGTAATAATGTTGCAACAATTAAAAAATGTAGTAATATTTGTCCTTAAGGTGCTTTTTCACATAAATAGTTAACAAAGATACTTCTTTATATGTACAACCCCAGTAATAAGCTATTAAAACCTTAAATTTATGCACACATACGTGTAGCGATATTTTCTACAAATGCAGTCTTTTAAAACACCTTCAACCCAAGTCATTTTTCAAAGACTTCAAGGATGTAGTCGCTGACTCTTTCTTTTAAAAAAGCCACATAAGCGCACATGCATTCAGGGAATAAAACAGTAGCTCTTGTTTCCATTTTAAACACTGCTCGCAGGGAGCTTTGAGCAATCGCCCCAAAACGACAGAAGAACACAAAACTTAGTTGGCTTCCATTTAAACAGAAGCACACAACCGAAAAACACGTGGCTAAATTAAATTCATTAATTATATGTGATTCACTTCTGGCCTTATAAACAGCCAGCTAACTGTAAAGGGAATACTTCACTGAATCATATTTTAGACTAAAAAAGCAGCTAATGACATCTAATGCTTCTTGGCTATGGAAAATATCCCCTCATCCAAAATTTGCGACGAAATCAAAAATAGCAGCTCTAACAGACTTGGCTGTACCTTTTCCCATGTGCACTTCCTTTGTCAAATAAGTTTCACAGGTGACACTTCTTTACTATTCAGGTCTGTGGGAGGCTGGATGCTTTTTTCTGAAGTTATCTGCGAATGACGCACTCCTGTGAGCCTTTTTCGATTCAGCAAGTCTTGCCAAAGCTCTGATCAATTCAGAAAGGAGAAACGTACCAAATTCCAAATCCTCAAATAAAGCATCACTCCCACATCGATGACTCAGGATCTGCTCCTCCACCACAGCCGTCCCGATAGAAGCTGAGCCGCTGCTGGAGCTTGATCCATCAACTACTACAATGATTTTCCTCTTTTTTTTTGACAGAAAGAACGCATACATACCCTCAGCAAAACAGGAGCTTTGCCTCTGCTGTGATCATTGAAAGCATGTGTGGATGTTTCATCAGCTTGGGTGAACTATTACTTCAGAGTGGCAAAAAAACACACTTTTTTAAAAAACGTATTCTACCTATACTCAAACTGTGCTAGATTCAGTTCATTAAAACTATTGGAAAAACTTTTTCTTTTAATAGACTTTTTGATTGTTTTAATTATATGCAAGAAATCATTATTTTTCATTCATTCATTCATTCATTCATTCATTCATTCATTCATTTTCTTTTACTTTTTGTTACAATACAAAAATCAGCCAACGCCATTGGATAACATTCTATTTTTTGCTCAATTTCAGCAAACACTGTGCAAATAATTGTTGCTTTTATAGTTTACATAAAATTTTGAACCACAATATTGGCCATTAGCCACCATTCTCTCTATATAACGATTCAAAAAGCCACTTAACAGCCCATAGTAGTCGACCACTAAAAGAAATTAATTCACTACACACACATACACACACACAAAACGTTGAAATTTCATGTAACACCATGTATGAGAGCCTTTTTCCGGTAATTTTAACAGTTCAGACTTTATTACCCGAGCTCCAGGAATCTCACAGCAGGCCTCCTGGATTGCCAGAGAGGGGTCACAATACACCATCACTTGCTGGACGTCAATCTGAAGAGAAAGAAACAGAAAGGCCATATTAAAAGCAGAGCGAGAACAGACAAAATGAGCTTTTTAAAGGCTAGACCCCCACTGCTTTACATATGACCACTTACATGATCATTTTGCTAAGTGGTTGGATTAACGAACTAATTAATTAGTAATGGATGAAGCTCGTTCAGACTAGAACAGGCTGTTCGTTTCATCTCTTTTTTCTCAAGCTCAGCCCTGAAGAGAAGCGCCTGTGGTCTTGCTGTCTCTCAAACATCCACCGATACACCCCTGCCACATTTCCCCCTACAGACACGAAGCCTAGGGCCAAACCTGCAGGAAACTGGCTTATAGGAAACTTTCACTTCCGATTACTCTATTAGCGCTTCATTATCATAGGAGCTGGAAGCTTCTGCAGTCTAATTCACATAGAATTGGGTACATTCATTGTGCTCATTTATGAGTGTGTTCCCTGCAAAAAAATACTAACAAACAATACAAAACATTACATAATCGGTCCTTGTTTTATTGGAATGTTTTAATGGAAAGTGCACTGTAAAAAATCTTTTAAAATTAACTTTTCTAGTCATCTCAACTTTCAAAAAACAAACTGCACAGTAAAAAATGCCTTAAATGCCTTTAATATTTGAGTTGAATCAATTGGACTTTTCTGGTCATCTCAACTTCCATAAAACCAACTGTCTAAAATATTAAGTTAAACTTTATATAACTATAATATTATATAATCTTATATATAACTTTATATTCTAAAGTTAAAATTGATTTGAAACCTGATTAACTTTTTTAAATAAGTTAAAGCAACATAAAACATTTGCTGTTTTTTTGTCATTAAATCTATTACAGTGTTACTAAAAATGTTAATTTTAACTTTGCATAGCTTAAAAGATTAGTTGAAACTTGATTAACTTATTAAAATAAGTTAAAGCAACATAAAAAAAAATTGTTGTCTTGACTTTTTGCCAATGCATTTTTACAGTGTGTAACTACCCTATGAGACTTCACTAATAATGTTTTGTATTCTATTGGTGGCATGCTAAAATCAACTCTAATGGATTACATCCCAGAACACATTAAAATGTGCTGGTTGTAATGATTCAAATTTCATGGTTTTCAACGGTGTTTGTTGTGGAAACCATTAAAGCAAATAGAGTTATAGAGTTTACGACTGTTTTATTTTTCATCAGGCTTCCCTTTTGACATATTTAGTTCAATAGATCATTTTCACAGGACTGTTTTAATTTAACGTTTAACAGTCATTGGCACCTTAAATCCTTGAAAGTTTTTAATATTTAGATTTAAAAAAACAAAAACATATGTATATTTATATCTATTTATGTATTGTATCATCTTTGCATCAAATGGACAGGAGAGTAAATTTGACGTTTTTCTCTATTCTGGCTGCTGTTATCAGCCTCACACAATTTTTCTCTTTTTTTTGAAAGTCTTGATAACACCATTGTGCAGTTTTTCTTGTATTATTTCAGCAAATAAGTATGTAAAAAAAACTTTTTTGTTGTACTCTCCCATTCACTGCGTTCTAAGTTTACCCAACTGTGACGATTTCTGCTGCTGAGAAACCCTGAAATGTGAAAAGAGTCCATTAGTTAACATTTATGTGATTGCTTTGTTGGTTAAATTGAATAAATGTGAATACTGCCATCAGAATCTTGATACACACCATCAAGCAGAATAAGACTGCAAAAAACGAATCTTAACGAACGAATGGTACCTCAACTTACAAGATTTAAAGATGTTTACAATGTATAATTTCATTGTCGTAAATAGAAATTTTGTTTTCTAGTTGACAAAACAGTTGACAAAAACAGTGCCTATTAACAGTCCATTTAAAATAACCGTACAAATATACCATACAAATATACCGTTGCATATAAAGTATAGGGCAAGTTAAATTAATACATTTTAACTTTCTGAAAAAAAAAACAAGTATATGAATATGCATACAGTTTTAGTAGGAATATTCATTCAAGTTTGCTTTATTTAAATTTTTTTAAACTTTTTCCTTCAGCTCATTTTAAATTATTGCCAGTATGACATTACAATTTTTGAGCAAACAATGACAGCAAAACAGATCTTTTGTACATTTATGAAATACATTTTTTTATTGCTTCGATTTATTTAATTTTAAATAAAATAATTAATTTAAAAATTGAAATAAATATAAGATAAAATAATATTTTATTTAATATACATAAATATAATTGACAATGAAAATTATTAACGGTCCATTTAAAATAACCGTACAAAAACCGTTCACACTGCAGTCGGATTGCAAAACATCAGATCTGTGTCTGATTTAATACCACATATGAAAGTGGCACAAATCTGAACTAAAAAGATCAGATTCCATGCGGTTTGGGCTGTTCACACTGTCTAGAGTCACATGAGGGGGAAAAAATCTGATTCGGGCCACATTTGACTGCAGTGTGAACGTGGCCAATGATTAGCCCTCCTGTGATTTTTTTTCCTTTTTCAATTTTTTCCCAAATGATGTTTAACCTCTTAAGACCCAAGGTGTTTTTTTTTTACATACATTTTTTATTTCTCTTTGCTATTTGGGATTATTGGAACCTAATTAAAATAAAATCTAAGTATCATCTTTTAATATGTACTTTTATAGAAAAATGATGTCCATATATGTGGACTCGTGGTCCGAATTGACATTAAACACTTTTTCCTGACTGTTTTTAATGCATATATAGCATAGAATTTTTTTTGAACATGTTTTAACTATCAGAGAGTAAAAACAATTTTTTTTTTGCCCATTTCGGACAGTTAAAAATAGGGTTTGGGACATTTCATATGCTGCAAAACAGTTGCAGGATGACACTGTATGTCTGTAACGAAATATAAAACATTCAAAGTATTTTAAATAGCCACTTAAGAGCTAATAAGTGCTGTCCACGTATGTGGCCACTAAGCCCTAGGAGGTTAACAGAGCAAGGATTTTTGACAGTATTTCCTATAATATTTTTTCTTTTGGTTTGGCTAGAATAAAAGCATTTTTCATTTTTTTTTTACTATTTTAAGGTCATTATTAATATCCCTCTTGCGCAATATTTTTATCGATTGTCAAATATTATTTTCTGTCATCATGGCAAAGATATAAGAAATCAGTTATTAGAAATGAGTTATTAAAACTCACAATGAAAAGAAAATGAAACAATTGAAACAACACTGTACACAATGCACCTGATCTCCTCACCTCCACAGGGGCAGCATCAGTAGCCCTTATCCCCAACAGCGTGTGTCCACTGATTGGCAACTGGCCTCGGAGCTCCAGGGGCTTGTTCTCAATGGAGCTGCAGTCCACGTGCAGGGAAGCAGACTCTTTCTGCAGACTGAGAGCAACCTTATGCCAGCGCTTGTCCATCAGGGATTCCACACCGTCTCCGTCGAACACACAGCCCACCATGGGCCCTTCAGGGTCAGCCCCTTTCGCCCTCAGGGCCAAGTTGCCATCTAGACCATTCCAGTCCAGTGAGAACTAAAGGAGTGTGATAAATAGAGGGGGGGAAAGAGGGGTTATTTAAAATTATTGAATGAAGCTGGAGTTAAAGTGTGCAATTTTTGTAGTGACTGCATGATGTAGCCTTTAAGAATACATTATTTGTGACCCAATCTAGTGAAATTAGTTGCAAGGTTTTACTTTAGGAAACAGGTCAAAAAACTATGAAAACTATATCTTTTTTCTTTTTTTAGCTAATTTGACATTCAATAATCTTACAAAAGTTTGGAGACCAGATCATTGAATAAAAGTATTTAAATCACTATTAAAGTTGAGTTAAAGATTTAAATTTGATGAAAATGAGTATTGCTTTTCTCAACTCCTCTTGTCAATTTCCCTATATTCTAGGTATCCCATGAAACGTGAATCCCATGAAACAATATCTCCACTCTCCAAATATGGTGTTAAACATTGTATAAAACCAAAAAGCTTAGTAATGTACACCAACAGTGGCACTGATCATTTCTCAAAGATATGTCCTGTTTTAACTGACAAAACCAAAGTAGCAATTTGAATAGATATTAAATCATAGAGTCTCCTTTTACCATTGATATCAGATAAAATTTTACTATCTGGGTCACTGTGACTCATTTTGCTGGATTAGGTCACATTTTATTGATAATATACAATATAGTTTAGTAATATCACATGATTGGAAGTGTGATCATAATTTTACAACAGTCCATCAAACAAAAAGGCAATAGGTTACGCACAATATTGTCTAGTTTGCAATGAAAATATTTCAAACAAATTTTGAGAGCAACACTGAATGAATCTGTTAGACATGAATTGAACTCAAAAGTTAATATGAATTATTACTAGGTATACCATCTACACTTCACAATAATGTAATCTACATCAGAACCGCACGATATCTGAAAAAATCTGACATTGCAATATTTTGTTATTTTTGTGATAGATATATATATTGCACAACCCAGGCTCATTCTGAAAATGTACCGTTATATACATTTCTGGAGAGCGCAAAAAACGTTTTGTCCCAGAAGCTACATATTTTGCAGTTTTTGTTTTCGCGAATCTACCAGAGGCCGTGTGTACACTTTTTCATATCTCAAATTTCTCTTGTGAGTCCCATTTGCACCGGTTGTTCGCGTGTAAACCACTAAAAGCCGCTGTTAACTGACTGACTGACCAATCGACCGATCCACCCTCCTCCTTCCCTAAACCCAACTAATAGTGTTTTCAAAAGCACCAACTGACCCAACCACCCACTTCCCTAAACCCAACTGACAGTTTTAAAAGGGCAATTCAACAAAAGAAAAACCCTCGCCTGATTTTTACCACATTTTCAGATTTTTCACATTCTCACCCTGTTATTTACTTGTTTATTTTGTTTTTTGGCTGTTTTTGTCTTTATTGGAACAGTTCTTCGCCGGACTCAAACCCTGTCATCGTGGTCAACTCCTCTCTGCATCTCAAGTTCGGTAAGAGTGGGAAAGCCGTTTATTCAGAGGTAAGTGGTCATACCGCCCTGTAGCGTTCATTTTAATAATGAAATGCAGCCATACGTACTTCTGGCTACATAATTCGGAATCTCCAGAAATGTACATAGGGCTACTCTTTCAGAATGAGCCTATGTTGATATTGCAATATGAATACAGCTTCACCAGATTGCTTGAATATCTCTATTTGGAAATAATTCGTTAATTTAGATTGATTGGGATGATTTTTCAGAGATGAAAATCAGCTTAAAATATAATAAACAAATCAAAAACATTGACAAATGCAGTAGAGTGAAGATAAAAGTGAAATAAAAAGTATTTTATGATTTCCTAACAGTTTTCTAAAGTCTAACAATATTCAGAAGAAATTGTAATAATAATTGAATGTAAAATTAATAGATGTTTCAATAAAATTAAACTTTATTAATGTTATAAACTTTATCATTTCTTGTATGGAGTCACAGTCAGATGACAAACTTTTCATTATAGTTAAACTCTGCAACTCTCTCTGTTCTGAACTGTAGCTTCTCAACTATAATCTCAACTCAACATTGCACATTTGGCAATGTGACAAATGTGGATTCGCACATTAACATGATCACTTTAAAGCTGCGGTCACACTAGACTTTTCTCCCCATTCATACGCACACGAATGCATCAGTCCGGAAACTCAAGCTTGTGCAACAAGTTTCTCAGTTCGCTGCGTTGCAAAGTTCAAGCTTGGTGAACTCTGATCTGTGAAATCACATAACGTGACTGCGTGAGATAAATTGTTGATCAAAATATAACCTCTCTGGATAGAAATGTAGAATATGAACTAATCGCTCACTTTTTTAAATGTCTAATCATCTTGTTTAATCCCGCCCCTTTTCACAGCGCCAGAATTTCGCATGCTCAAACCCTAGTGTAACTGCAGCAGAACACATAAATTGTGCAACCTTAATCTACATCTAACACAATCTAAACCAATCAGGATTTAAGGACTTTCCATTCAGCCTATCAATACACTTTTCTATAAGCCACAAATCTATAAACATCAGCGGACACAGGACACACACCTGAGGGTATCCGTGCTCATCAGATATCTGGAACAGGTAAATGCTCTCATTCAATGATTTCTTCTTCAGCAGCAGGGTGAAGACCAGGGTGAACTCCTCTGGAAGTCCATGAGGAAACACTTGACTGAGGAGACAAGCGTGTGGTTAGACTGCAGCGCACGTACAAACAAATAAACACAGAGCAGCTGGGTTTAAGAGTAAAGAATCAGCCTGAATGCTAGCAGCACTGGGGAGTATCTCTATATTAATGGTGCTGCGGATACAGATCGAGGGATAACCCTTGACACTAATTTTGAAAAGAAATGCAGCTCAGCAAACCTCATCTTCATTCTCAACTTCTATCTCTCACTAGATAAACAGTTTGCCTGCTTCTTGGTGGGTCAAGGGCAGACAAACTCCAGGAATGTGTTTACCATCTCAAATACACACACACACACACACACACACACATGCATATATACTCTGTACTAGAGTTTATTCACACGCATGTCAAAAAAACAGCAGGAAGCTGATCATAAACGCATATAAATGCATGCATAACACGCAGCGCAATGAGCAGGTAGTGTTTGTCTCTAAAACGAGGTGACAATGATTTATAACAGAGACCTGGAATCCAAAGTAATAACAGCGAGGCTGCTCTCCTCGAGGAAAGAAAAAAAAAATGAAATCAGGACTAAGCACCGGAGAGAGAGAGAGAGAGAGAGAGAGATAGAGAAAGTTTGTACAGGATGAAACTTGTTATGACAGCGGGTGAGGTGCACGTCTCTTTACAGCTTTCTTGTTGATGTTACTGAACAAAACTACTGTACTGAAAAGCCCATCATAAATCAGAGATTAATGATTTTTTATTATTTCATTACTACAGTCTCAAACTGTAGATCTTTAGCTTGGAATATACTATAATATATATCATATTAAGGGCTAATAATTATTGAATGTCAGTAGTTTTGAAGTGGTAAGCTAATTTTAGCTGATAATTTCAACCCAGGCTCATTACGGATACGTCCTCAGATCTACATTTCTAGCGAACATGAAATACATAACTGGAGGTACGTCTTCGGCAATGAGGTGGCACAGTGGGTAGCACATTCGCCTCACAGCAAGAAGGTCGCTGGTTCGAGCCTCGGCTCGGTCAATTGGCATTTCTGTGTGGAGTTTGCATGTTTTCCCACAGTCTAAAGGCGTGCACTATAGGTGAATTGGATTAACGAAATTGGCCATAGTGTATGAGAATGTGTGTGTATGGATGTTTCCCAGTGAAGGGTTGTGGCTGGAAGGGCATCAGCTGCGTAAAACATATGCTAGATAAGTTGGCGGTTCATTTTGCTGTGGCGACCCCAGATTAATAAAGGGACTGAGCCAAAAAGAAAATGAATGAATAAATGAGGTATGTCTGCTCGCAGTTTTTGTTTTTACAAATCCACCAGAGGCCGCTGTGTATGCTCTTTGATGATCTCAAATTTCTCTCGCTCCATCCTCTTCTCGTTTAAATCCACAAGAGGGCGCAATTTACACTTCAGCCAACCAGGCCAGCTTGCTGTCAACTGACCGACTAACCCATCCACCCCTTCCCTAAACCCAACCAATAGTGTTTTCAAAAGCAACCTAGTAAAAGAAAAGCCGTCGCAGCCTCGTGATTTCACTACGTTTTCAGCCTGTTGTTTATATTTTGTTTATTTTTTTTTTTTGCTTTTGTTTTACCTGGTTTCTCGAACCGTTCTTCACCAGACTCAAACCCCATGTCCCAGACTCGAACTCTGCTGCATGTCCCAAGTCCACCAAAGTATGCGGCAAGCTACTGGGCAAACTGGTAACATCAGAAAAGCCATCCATACAGAAGTATATGGTTAGCTAGTAGCGCAAA
This sequence comes from Danio aesculapii, assembly GCF_903798145.1. Taxonomy (NCBI): domain Eukaryota; kingdom Metazoa; phylum Chordata; class Actinopteri; order Cypriniformes; family Danionidae; genus Danio; species Danio aesculapii. Next base: position 40,090,780 of record NC_079453.1, read on the forward strand.
AATGAACAGAAGCCATCATCGGCGTCATACTGCCCAGTAGCAGTCGTTTAAAGACGAAATGCAGCCAGATGCACCTCTGGCTACATAATTCACGCTCTCCAGAAATGTAGACAGGGGTACATATCCACAATGAGCCTGTGTTTGATAATTAGTTATCAGATAATTTACTTTCCCATAATGCCTGCTTACATTTTTTTTCATAAGTTTCGTTTGTAAGGGCAAGCTATAAAACTACACAAGACCCATACAAAATTTGTATCATCTTCTGATAGTAACAAAACCCCATTATTATTATCTGCTAATAGTTAATTCATTTCAGAAATGCAGAGATGTTACTTTTAATTCAGTGTGCTAAAATGAGCATATTACCATTCGAACAACCCTTGTGTTTTTTATTAGCAAAAGTGCTGCTGTCTGTCAAGTGGTTTTTAATTTGAGCTTATAGTTATGATACAGTAAATGACTGCAGTATTCAATAGATTTTTTTTGTCATTTTCTTATCCAATGAGAAGATGCTTTGAGTAAATATTAACATCAAGACGGACCCAACCGTGAGATCTATGTGAAGTAATGCTAACAGGTATAATTTTCAGATTTTAACAATGTATTAGTAAATTATATATACCTGATCGTGGGAAAACGTAAAATGCGATATTGTCATTGAGTGGTACGATAATGATAATTCTTGTGCTTTAGATAGCTTTAAACGAAATGCTATTTTATCAGCAATGAAAACGTAATAGAACCTTACTATAAAGCGTGACCATTTAATTAGCCAATTAGCTATAAAAAAGCAACAGCAAACAGCTAATTATCAGCATCCAAATTTTTGTCTATTTCTTGTCTTTACACTAATACAAAGGCCTGTGTAAACCCACTCAAACATAAGCCATACATCTCTTTCCAAGGTAAGGTGAAAGCTGAGATACAGAAAAGAAAGAGGTAGACAGTTCTATTACAGGCCAAGTCTAAACTAAGAGAATGACTAACACAGAGGTGGCCGAACAATTTAAACACCATCTGCTGCTATCAAAAATCAGAGACCAGCCAAGAAGACTTTACATTAAACTTTATCTCATAGAAAGAGAATGTAGAAGAGCATTTACTCAGGAAGAAGCATATTGTTTTTTTCCTCTCCCTCTCTCTCTCTCTGCAGTAAGATGACTATATAGAGTGAGTTTAGAGCACAGACTTCTCTCTCTCTCTCTCTCTATGTTTGTGTGTGTGAGATGAGATTTAGAGCGGGAGAAAAAGAGCTCAGGTTTCAAATGGAGAAAGCACCTGGGGCTCTGGAAAACCCATACTTAGAGAGGAACTCCCAGATGATGGGGGGTGGGATTTGGGTATGTCTGTGTATGTGAATCTTTGCCTTTTCCTTTCAGAGTTTTAGAAGGTCAAACTGTACAACTTTAAACCCAAGGACAGCAGTTACTGTAGCTAAAGGGGATATAAAATAGACCAAGAGAAATAGTGAAATCTCACTTAACTTGTGAGAGATCAAGTTCACCCAAAAATGAAAACCTACAGTGTAAAAAAAAACCTTGCTGCCTTACATTTTTTAGTTGAATCAAATGTACTTTTTAGTCCTCTCAACTTACATCAATTAAAATGACAAAAAAATTAAGCTACATATTTTATAACCTAAAGAGGTGGTCCAGAGTGAATTCTTAAGACTTGGTTGTGTTTATGGGGTGCATAGCAATGTGTGCTCATGCTTCATTTTTAAATAATCAGGTAAGTTTTTCATATATCTTACATTGATTACATACAGCTACTCAGCTAACATGAAAACGACTGTCATATTTCCTAGTTCCTCTGAAAGCCCTACCTCAAGAGGCTCTGATTGGTCAGCTAACATAATGTACTGTGAGTCGCGGATATACTCCAAGTCACCAGGTAGCGTCATGCTTGTGGGCATTGAGAAGATTGTGGGTGTTTACAGCAGTTTGATGGATAAAAATGAATTTGTAGCTAAATTGTTAATGGTGCAAAACAGCATTTCCTGTTGTAAACATCCTTGTTTACATCCTTGCTACAACATACTGTTAACGCTAGAAACCGTGCATGTAGCTGATAACTGATCAATTTTAACAAATAAAAATACTTAAAGGTTGTGTCTCACAATCCACAGTGTCTTCTATTATGGTTGGAGTTGCTCCTTCTTTGAGGAGTTTTTAGCCGAATCCAACACTGAACTGGGAAAGATTCTGGGAGCTGTCCTTTGTCAAATGCTAGAGCTATGTTTTTAAATAATTCTCTGGAACATAATTAAAATCAAACTGTAAGCACTTCTCTCTTTGTATAGTGTCCTTTGGAAGCCCAAATACAGAAACAGAGCAAGCTCTGTGGAAATAGCAGCATGTGGACGGAATTTTAGTTTTCTCTGCTATAACATCACAGCACCTCTGGCCACGCTTCTTCGCTGCACATGGGATATATGCACATAACCTGAAGGCTTTATGATCTCATTAACCCGGATGTACTTTTTTAAAGTCTCCAAACTTCGTTCGCTGTAGGCTTTGCTAAGCTAACTCTGTAAAAGCCAAAGTCTTCATTTGCATTGAACTTTAAGAGTATTAAATCCAGAGATGTTGTTTATGTTCACACAGCTGCATTACACATCAACTAAAGTTTGAAATATGATGTCGTAGTGGACCACCCTTTTAAAATATTTAGTTGAAACCTTGCTATTGTTATTTACTCGCCTTGTTTCACATGCCATACATATGAATGAGTCTTGGCATATACAATACAATTTGGAAACAATCATGGCTAAATTAAATGGGTCCTACTTTTTATTAAGTGGCTTTAACTAAGACGAATTCACATAAAAACGTAGAGTGGACTTATTGTGTTCATATTGTTCTGCAGAACACTTCTGGTGCTGTTGACGTGAAATAAAGTTACAGTTAGAGACAGGTTTGGTTGTTTTTGTGGGATTAAGAGTGGGTTAAGCTGTAAGGGATGGGACAACATGGTAATTATAAGTGTAATTACAAAAATGAATCACAGATGTAATTACATGCATATATTTTTAAATATAAGTACAATGTAAAAACATTTACGGTACGTACATAACAAGTGCAGTGTACCAAATTATTCATGTAAATGTAAGTAGATAGTAATTAAGGTGACTTAATATAAAGTGAGTCCATTAAAAAAACTGCTGACTGTGCCTGTTGGTCTTTTGGAACTGCTGTGTTTCACTAATAGAGTTCGAATTACACAAGTACACCGTTTTAATGAGTTAAGATTAATAAAACTTGAAACACAATACTTAGAAATCCAAAAAAGAGTCTCTATATATCTTCCTGATGTAGGCCCCGTTTACACTAATACGTTAAACACAAAAGTTTTGCTACAGTTATGTCTTCCGTTCACACTACCCCGGAGTTTTCGAGCCCCAAAAATGGAGCTTTTTGAAAACGCTGGAGAGGCCGTTTTGTTTTTAAAATGCTGCTGCTTTGTGTCAGTGTGGAGGGGGAAAACAAAGTCATCTGAAAACGGAGGATTGGAATATGATTGGAGCTATTTCTCAATATCAAGGGCACAAAGTTCAGTCTTGCATCCTTTCCTTAATTCAGACTTTGCAAGGACACGTTGGGTAAAAACTGTGTACTTTATAACGTCATTCACACCTAGCTACATTGTATCTTAACAATAAAATAAAAACATAATTTTGTCAGTAGACATTCAGACAGGAAAGCATTAGAAGCAGAGAGGGGGAAAGGATCGGCAAAGGACCTCGAGCCGGGAATCAAACTCGGGTCATGAGCATGTTGGTGCCATATGTCGGCACACAAAACCACTTGGCTATTGGCGCCAACATTTTCATTTTGATATTAACTTAACAAACACAAAAAATTTTGAGGCATCATGTAACTGCATATTTATATGACTGTCATCTTCACTGTATGCATATTTATAACAAAATGGAGCCTATAACATTACTGCCTCCTTTCATTTTCGTCGAAAAATATGAAACATACCCTGTCTCTTTTGCTGAATATCAGTTTTAATTGTCAATAATGGCCATTATAAATGTATAACTTATAATAAGTTTATACATAATAGAAAATAAAGGCAAGCAATCAGTCAAATGTGTAGAATCTGTGAATGTGGTTACATAACGCGTTACCTAAGAACAAGCAATAGTTTAAAAAGACCATTAGATAGAGACAAGATGAAATAAATATCACACTTAACAACTATAGTGAGATGAGATCCATCAGAAGATCCTTGATGAACTGTCCGACCCGCGCTGCTCTCAGCCGGGGAGTTGTGCTCAAAGCACCCGCTGACTGCCTGGAGCTCAGACGCACCCATACACTGCAGCGCATGTGAGAATGTGTGTGTGGTCACGTGATGATGTTTTCAGCGGTGTAGTGTGGCTGGAGATCTGTTCAGAAATGCTAAGTGAAACGCCAATGTGGACGTGGATAGTTTTTGTTCTAAACACCATTTTAAAGCTAAACATATTAGTGTAAACTGAGCCTTAGTTGAATATCTTCAGACCAGAACACCTATCGTCAGATGAAAGTTATGAAAGACATTTGACAGAATCCGATAACTTGCTGTTGAGATGAACACATGCAACTGTATTTACCTCAGAACAGAAAGTACATGGACTGTTTTTTTGTTTTTGTTTTCTGGTGCATTTCTGTTCATCTTCATTTCTCACATTGTGTGTGCTTTCTTAGGTGAATTAGAGTGAACTGCATGCAAATAGAATCAAGCTAAAGTTTAATCATGCACAAAGTTCTCAATTTTTGTTAAATAATTCTTGAATTAGGGTTTGCATTACACCAAACCCTATTTTATACACCCTAAACACCATTAATACAGAGCATGTGTCGCAATCATTCTTCCATATTTTGGCATCTTTTAAAAAAGGTTAATGCTGGTTTACTATTCACTATTCAAAAGGGAATTATTTTTATTATTATTATGTTTTTTAAATCTCTTGTTGTGGTACAAAAATTAAATAAGTACAATAGGACATACAGTATTAGAAAAACACAAGGATATGCAAATGATGTACTTTTAACAACAAATAACACCATATTTGTGACACTGTTGTGATCTTATTCCAAAATTCTAGAGGAGACATATTAGCCCTTTTCACACATAAAGACCTTTCCGGAAAATTACCGGCAATTTTCTGGAAAGGTCCTTTTTGAAAATATTGATAGATTTGTTTCAGCAATTTTCCGGAAAGAGAAGTTGCAATTAGGGCTGTGCGATTTTGGGAAAATATCTAATTGTGATTTTTTTGACAGATATTGGGATTTGATTTACCATTAAATTTAAACTTCAAGCAGATTTTAAATAAATTCAAGCTTCAGCTCATTAATCTTTAAGCCACGTCAACAATTCTGCGACAGCATTTAAAATATATCTGTTTTTGTTCAGTGTCTGTGACTTTGAAACCAAAATATTCCCACAGTACAAATGCTGTTTTTCTTTGATATTAATTCGTCTATTAATGCTTCTGAAGCAGCAGACTCCATCATCCCACTTGTCAGCACTTTCCAATTTTTTTTTTTTGATTGGGCCGAACGATGCTGATTGGGCAGAACAAAAGTGTGCTCACTCAATTGGCTAGTTATAAAGCCCCGGGGGTAGCACTGTGGCGCAGTGGGTAGCACAATCGCCTCACAGCAAGCAGGTCGCTGATTCGAGCCTCGGCTGGGTCAGTTGGCGTTTCTGTTGGGAGTTTGCATGTTCTCCCCGTGTTGACGTGGGTTTCCTCCGGGTGCTCCGGTTAAAAAAAAAAAGGGGTATAGGTGATTTGGGTAAGCTAAATTGTCTGTAGTGTATGTGTGTGATTGAGTGTGTATGGATGTTTTCCAGTGATGGGTTGCAGCTGGAAGGGCATCCGCTGTGTAAAACAAATGCTGCATGAGTTGGTGGTTCATTCCGCTGTGGCGACCCCAGATTAATACAGGGACTAAGCTAAAAAGAAAATGAATGAATGAATGAGTAAAGCCCAGTCAGATCACACGATTTCGGAACGATTTCCTTGACGTAGGGTGTCGTAGGGAGTCATAAATGACAAATGTATGTTGTGAAACCAGATTCATGTCTGCGATGCCTCACGACACCATAGCAGAAAGTCTAGCATCTTTATTTTCTGAAGCATAGCGGACTGGGTTTGAAGCACTTCACCTCAGATGTTATTGTAGTTTACATATATACATATATATTTTATAGCCCAGCCTCTTGCGATGAACTAATCACAACATTTGAAATTGCGATTGCGATTCGATTTCGATTAATCACACAACCCTAGTTGTAACATTACCGGTAATTTGCTGGAGTGCTGCTCTGTGTGAACGCAGAAGGAAAATTGCCAGATACAGCGTGTTCACAATTAGAACGGGCTGACGCGAGACATCTACTGCAGCCAATGAGAATATTCAGACGCATTCACCCACACTGTTTATGAAAATAAAAGCCTTTGAATATCCCAGACACATTTAGCTGCTAGATGTTAGTCAGATAACGTTTTTATGTTCCTTCTTAATGCCAACTGTGGGAAAAATGATCAATAAAATGCTTACAATAAACCGTTTGTTTACCTTCAAGCTCTGCTTCAGTTGCTTGATGCTTGTGCACGTGAAGCAGCCAGTGAGCGCCAGCACACACACATATTATGTACCATTAACCATCAACAAAAGCCGACCCCTTCTGTCAAATACAAGCGCAGCCGTTTAAAGGGTCATTTCTGGTTAATGATGTCAGAATTTACTGGTATTTTGGAGTTAAAGTCGCTCTGTTAATTTTCCAGATATTTACCGGTATCACTGTGTGAAAGGGGCTATTATCTCACATAAGAAATGAGAGAGTCTCAACAGACCTCCAGCTAACATCTGGATCCAGATCCCTAACCTTTAAGTAACATTTGTTGCAATGCACCATAAGCACCGAGATAAGCTGCATCAGATCTTCATGTTTATTTACAACTGCCAAGCGTCTCCCTCTAAGGAGAGTGTCAGCCAGGGAACAACCAGCATCTCATGGCAGAGAGATAAACAGCGGCTCAAGCACTATTAGAGACAGACTGATCACATAGCCAAACATCTGAAAACAAATGGATAACTATCTAGTGACAAAAAGACATGAAATCATCTCTGTGTCCCTTATAACTGCTTTAAAATCACTCAAAAGTCTGCAGGCTTCAATTTCTTAGTCGTTCGTGCTAATAATGCACTAAATAATGTCTGAAGTATAGATATTAAAGCAATAGTTCACTCAAAGATGACTGTTTATTCACCCTCAGGCTATGCAAGATGTATGTGACTCACTATCTTCAGCTGAAGAGAGTTAATAAATCAAGTTTCTGAAAATAAAATGTAGAGAATATAGGTGAAATAATGTCCTATAATAAGCTTTACAATATTTTGTATAATTGTACATAAATTATGTAGATGTTTAGATTGCAACTATGCAGTTTATTTATAAAGATAGTGCCTATTTTAAATATTTATAATTTCAGAGATTCAGCACGTTGGCAGCCATCAGCCTTTCGTACTGAGGAGAGCAAAGACGGTTGACGTTCTGGCACAAGATGGTGACAGAGACCGCAAGTCCTTAGGGGAGAAAAACAGTGTTTTCTACAGCTGATCAAATCATTATAGAACAGGTAAGTGACACTTTAAGTTGATCTCTCTCTTTTGCATTTTGTAGTGCTGTATTTATACCATGGTAATCTGGTAGTGTTTGTTTGCTTTGGCTTTTTCAGGCTTAATTATTGTGATCTCCCGATTGCAAGAGAGAAATACTTGGAAATGTCAGTAGACTGATGGCATTTCATGCCGTTCAGCCTTATAATCTAAAAATGTGAGCAAAATCACCTGTTTTGTTATCACTTTAGAAAGTATGCTAGAGAATCATTCAAACACTATCTCTAAGTGACATTGGCGAATTAGTAACAATCATTCTGATTGGCTGGAGGGTTTGCATTATTTTCGTTGAACCGCACAGATAAGCTGTGTCTCATTTCAGAGGCTGCATCTGTAGAGCTGCGCATCGATGAATTTGCTCTTCAGTATTTGGACTCTTAGCAGTGAATATTAAAACCACACTGAACTGAACTAAACTTAAACTCTGAAAACTGAACTGACACTGTTTCAATTTACTATAATCTTCTATCTGAAGTTGCTTTGACACAAGCTAAATTGTAAAAGCGCTATAGAAATAAAGGTGAATTTAATTGAATTGTGAGCAGCTCCGCGAACAGCTCCAGCCGACAGGGCTTTATATAGGCCAGATCATCTCAGGACCTGCCGCTGGATCTCATCTCTTACCTCCAGTGCATAAATTTTGAATTGCAAAGACCCAGAACATATCAGGTAACGGATCCGGATCCATGTTACCCGAGGATGTAGAAGTGTTGTGCATTAAAGTGGAGAGCGGGGGGAGGTTGATGGCAGGTTTTTTGATGGCGGAGGGGTGGCGCAGACGAAGGTGAAGAGCGGGGTGGAGGGGGTTTGGAGATGGTTGTCGCGGACCAAAGTCAAGAGAGTTGCGGAGTCATGGAAGAAAGTGAAAGTGAACAGCGGAGTGGGGAGGAGGGAGGTTGAGGAGGGGAATCGGTAAAATTAGGTACCAGATCAGATTTCAGAGGATCCGGCGTGTTCCGACACAAATTAAGCCCTGCTTACATCTCTGTTGTTTAAAATGTGATATTTGTTAATCTTGTCTGTATTTAACGGTCATTCTTTGAACTTTTGAACCTATTATTTGTTTTCAGGTGTATTTTATTTTTTGGCAGATCGCAAAGATAAGTTTCATAATTTATGACCGTAATATTACACTGATCTGCGTGGTTTTCTTTATTGGAGCTTTTGTTTTAAAGAAGACAAAAATAAATATATACATATAAATAACCACTTAGATTATTAAAATAAATAGCTAAAACATAGAATTATATCCGAATTTGCATCCTATTTTAAATAAAAAGAAAATCAATAGTTGTTTTGCCTGAGATAAACATTGGAAAGTTAGATTTGCTTGTATAACACAAAGTTACCTAACAATGTGTGTGTGTGTTGGTGCGTTTGTGGATGTAAAGAAATACAGTATACACTGTAGATTGAGGACAGTACAAAAAAGTCTGAAAAGGTTACATAGTGTGAGCGCTTCAGTATTACTCGTCTGACCTATTTGGCTCAAACACTCAAGCTCTCTTTTCTGTTAAGTCTACATGAGAAAAGTATAACAGGAAATTCTAATAAGGAATTTGATGTGTAGTCTAAACCAATACATCTCATCCCGACATTCAGATCCAGAGCAAACTGGGAAAATTTAGCACCCTTTAGCTTATATCATTGTCATTTTTCATCTACGCTCAGCTCAGTAAAAGCACTGTCATAAAATGGATTGTTACTGTGGCTCGAGGTCTCACCGAAAGCACTTAAAGTTATTGTTAATAAAAAATTTAACAGCATTTCTGTGTAAAATCACAACACAGCGAGCAATCCGTTGAAATGTTTATTTGGAGTGAGATGGACATAATAAAAAGAGGAAGTCAAAATCTCTGACACCATTGTGATTGTTTCGTGATTCTAGTGTAAATGCTAGACCGAATAAGAGTCAACGGCCAAGAATTCAAGGCTTGTACTGACCTGCTGGTATACATTGGTAGTTCTGCAATTATATGTTATTGTAGAATGAATTGTTTTGCATTTAGATGCAGGGTGAACAGACTCCACATTTTGAAAGTAAAAATGTAGTTATTTTTATATACAACCATAAAATTTCATATATAATAACAAAAATGTATTTCTCTGAGGGTAAGTGGATACTAAGGGTGTTTTCAGACCTGTAGACTAATTGCTTTGTCCCATACATACATTTCAAACATGCCAGAAACTGTGAATATTGGTTTCATGTCTAATACTAAAAGCATGTACATGCACATGTATGGCAAAACTACTGAACGCACCAATAGTGATATTGGTATTGGTCTGACACTCATGTACAGATATACGTATGTCAAAAACTAGGGATGCACAGATACAATACTGGTCTCAGGTCTGTCACTGCACTCATTTACTTGTATGCTAAGAACTAGGGATGCACCAATACTGACATTGGTATCGGTATCAATTTCTGATACTGCACTCAAGTACTTTTATGTTAAAAACTGGTAATCCATCGATACCGATACTGCTATCACGTCTGATACTGCGCTCATTTACTTGCATGCTCATGTAAACATAATAGTTTGCCAAAACTAGGGATGCACTAATACCAATATTGGAAATTTAGCTCTCATATACACATACGTGAATGCCAAAAACTATGAATGCACCAAAACTGATATTGATATCACGACTGATTCTGCCCTCAATTACTTGCATGTCAAAACCTAGGAATGCACCAATACCAATTTCGATATCACTCGCTCATGTAAACCTACTTGTTTGCAAAAACTAGGAATACACTAATACCGATACTGGAATTCTGCTCTCATCTACACATCCTTGCATGGCAAAAACTATGAACGCACCAAAACCGATATTGTCATGCCTGATACTGCGCTCATTTACTTGCATGTGGAAATTCTAGAGATGCACCAATACCGATATCGGTATGCCATGCTCATGTAAATATAATAGTTTGCTGAAACTAGGGATGCACCAAAACCGATATCGATATCACATCTGATACTGCGCTCATTTACTTGCATGTCAAAAACTAGGGATGTACCAATACCGATATCCCATGCTCATGTAAACATATTTGTTTGGAAAAACTATGAATACACTTATACCGATATTGGAATTCAGCTCTCATATACATAAACTTGAATGGCAAAAAACTAGGGATGCGCCAAAACCAATTTTGCTGTCATGTCTGATCCTGCGCTCATTTACTTGTATATAATAAACTAGGGATGCACCAATACCAATATCAGTATCCCATGCTCATGTAAACATACTTGTTTGCAAAAGCCATGAGAACACTAATGCCGATATTGGAATTACACTCTCATGTACACAAACTTGAATGACAAAAATTATGGATACACCAAAACCGATATTGATATCGCATCTGAGACTGTGCTCATTTACTTGCATGTCAAATACTAGGGATGCACCAATACCGATATCCCGCACTCATGTAAACATACTTGTTTGCAAAAACTATGAATACACTAATACTGATATTGGAATTCATATACACAAACTTGAATGGCAGCAACTAGGGATGCACCAAAACCGATATTTATATCCTGCACTTATGTACACATGATTGTATGTCAAAATCTAGGAATGCACTGATATGATACTGGTATTGGGTCTGATTCTACACTCATTTACGTGTACGCTAAGAAATAGAGGTACACCATTATCGATAATGGTATCAGTATCAGGTCTGATACTGCACTCATCTACTTGTATGTTAAAAAACTAGCAATGCACCCATACCCATACAAGTATGCTGAGCTCATTTACGGATATAGGTACAGACGAATGCTAAAAAGTAGGGATGACCCAATACCGATATTCTGCACTTGTGTACATATACTTTTATGCCCAAAAGTAGAGGTATTATTGAATATTGGTATCAGTATCAGTTCTGATTCTGTGCTGATGTACATATAATTGTGTGTCAAAATGCACTGATGCCGATATTTGTATCTGTATCGGGTCTGAAACCGTACACATGTATGCTTTTGGCAAAAATTGGCTATGCACTGATACCGATATCTAGGTGATACTGTGCTTATGTACTCAAATGCAAAAGTGGGTAGTACAAAGGGATGCAAAAAGTGATGTACTGATACCGATACAGGTCTGATACTGCAGATTAATGTCTCATGTTTCAAAACAAATGCTCCAAACTAATCAGGTAAAAAAACAAAAACAAAAAACAAAAATATTAAAAAACTTACTTTGTAGGTTGGATGAGTTGGGTTTTGCCTAGGCGGAGGATGACAGGACCTCTTGGGTTTCGGATTTTCTTGACCTCACTGTTCATCAGCAGAGAGAATCGGCGTGCCAGATTGAAACCTGCAGATCAGGCGATCAATCCATTTACCACCCCACAGGCTTATAAATCAGCTGGCTGCTACCTGACATGTCCTACGCCATGTATCAGCTCTGCTGTGACAGTTTCCAATTCAAAGAAGTCTAAAGATGGATTCTTAATACTGCAGCAGCTGCAGCAGTTTTCAATTCATGTAAAACCAAAGGAAGAGCCGTAATATTGTGAATATCTATATCTTCCAGCTCATAGACAGATTCTGTGCCCCGAGACTGCTTTATATGCTTAATTTAAGTGTATTAAAGTGCTGGAATGATTGCAAATGGCAGAACATTCACATAATTATGTAAAATGAACATCTTTTCGATTTCTGGATATACTGTGTTCAGAATAAGGGAATTGTGAGTACAAGATGTGTTCTTGCATTTAAAGTGAGAGTGGTGATATGGCATTTTTATTAAGCAACAAATCTGACTTTTTTTAAGGTTTATATGGTTTACGGGCACACAAAATTGTATATTAAAATAGATATGACCTAGTTGTACTTAATTAAGGAGGTTTACAGGGACACACCTTATGTCCCTGTAATTCAAAACTTTAAAAATCATACTTAAGGTTTTTCACGTTCAAAATGTGCCACAGGTTTACTGTGAGGATTGAGTTTAGGGATAGAAATGGTGTAGAGCCAATTTTACTGTATAATATACAATACACCAATGGACTGTCCCTGTAAACCATGTATACAAGTATGTGTGTGTATGTACACTTGAAGTTAAAATTATCTTGAAAAATATCTAGTAAGATATTATGTACTGTCATCATGGCAAAGATAAAAAAAATCAACCCTTTTCAGGTTTATATGGTTTACAGGGACACAAAATTGTATACTGAAATATATATGACCTAGCTGTATTCAATTAATATGGTTTACAGGGACACGCCATATGTCCCTGTAATTCAAAACTTTAAAAATCATACTTAACAAGGTTTTTCACATTCAAAATTTGGCACAGGTTTCCTGTGAGGATTGGGTTTAGGTGGTGTAGAGCCATTTTTACAGGTTAAAATTAAAATGTGCCTATGGAGTGTCCCAGTAAACTAAGTATACAAGTATGTATGTGCATGTACAGCTGAAGTCAAAATTATTATTTTATTCTTTTTTTTTTAAACGTTTCCCAAATGATGTTTAACAGAGCAAGGATTTTTTTTCACAGTATTTCCTATAATATTTTTTTTCCTCTGGAGAAGGTCTTTCTCCATTTCAGCTAGAATAATATCAATTTTTAATGAAAAAAAACAAACATTTTAAGGTCAGTGTTATTAGACCCCTTAAGCTTTTTTTGATTGTCTACCCTAACTTGCCTAATTAATCTAGTTAAGCCTTTAAATGGCATTTTAAGCTGTATAGAAGTATCTTGAAAAACATTTAGCAAAATATTAGGTACTATCATCCTGGCCAAAATAAAAGAAATTCATTTTAAAACTGATTATGTTTAGAAATGTGTTGAAAAAAATCTTTCCTTTAAACAGAAATAGGTGGAAAAATATACAGTGGGGGTAAAAAATTTAGGAGGGCTAATAAATCTGACTTCAACTGCATGTATTTCCATTAGCGGCTGTCTTTACCTGTAATGTTGTGTCTGGCAGTTTGAGGAAACTTCCAGTCTTCTACCTGTATGGACGGGCAACTGACACCTGTAGAAACACAGAACAGCAGTCAAGTTGCAGCAGATCTCGTCCTGCCACCGGTGAAAGGTTTTTGCATAAAGCATCTTGTACAACAGATCACAAGGTGTCCTGTCAAAACTTAGTCCTGAACATGAGTTGAACGAGTTGAGGCGATCAGATTGTCTTAGGGAGACAGACAGCATCTCAAATATAAATGAAGCTAAAAATAACATTCACGTCTCTGGGGGAATCACACTACCAATCTTACTGATGGTGGCAAAGACACTGACAGGTGGTCTGACGCACTTTCAGCTGATGGACGACATATGAACAAGACCTAGCTTTCAAAAGGTTCAGCTAAGGTAGATAGTATGAATGGATTTATTCTAGGAAATATTCTACTGTTTGCACTTTATGAAGGTGTGTTATTTAAGGGGGCAGCAGTGGTGGCACAAGTTTACCAGCCATAAGTATTTTTTAAAATAATCCTGATGATTTGTGTGGATTGCCAAGAGTAGAATTTATTGTACCAGAAGTTATTTGGTACAATTGCATTTATATCAGAAGTGAACCGTACCAGAGTTCGCACAAACCACCCCAGATCCCCTCTTTCAGGCGGACTCGGGTACAGTTCATGGGTGCACATCCAAGTTCAGAAGACAACGTTCACACTAGCTAAACGTACCGTACTCTAACATCAAACGAACCTGGGTGTGGACCAAAAGTGCTAGTGTGAAAGAACCCATGCATTGTGGATTGGTAGTTGATTGTAAGTCATTGTTTGAACTATATATATATATATGACTTACAATGACTTACAATGCAACTACCAACATGAATTGGTTACTCCGCCCACAGTGAGTAACAGCAGATCAATAAACTCACTACATTTTGACAAATATTGCAGCTGTTGGACAACATAATGTACTTCCGAGGCTTTTGTAGGCAAGAATGTAGTTGTTTAGATTGCAACAATGCAGTTTATTTATAAAGATAGTGCCTATTTTCAATATTTATAATTTCAGAGATTCAGCGTGCTGGCGGCCATCAGCCTGTCATACTGAGCAAAGCAAAGACAGTTGAAGTTGTTCATCCACTATGTGACAGAGACCGCATAATAAGCCATTTGAAGAGAAAAACAGCTTAATTTCTAACTACAGTTGATCAAATCATTATTAAACTGGTTTTCGCTACTGCAGACTAGTTCAGTATAAAGAACGTTTTAGTGTTTTTTCTTATCGCAAACACAACAATAATCTGGAAGTGTTTGCTTTGCGTTGGCTTTTTCGCGTTTAATTATTGTGATCTCTCGATTGCAACAGAGAATTACTGGGAAATATCTGTAGAATGATGGCATTTCATGGCATTCAGCCTTATAATATTAAAATGTCAGCAAAATCACCAGTTTTGTCATCACTTTAGACATTACACTAGAGAATTATTCAAATACATAGCTCTAAAGTGACGTTGGTGAAGTAGCAATGGCTTCTGCTGTTCTGACGTCAGCTGCAGATGTGAATGAATGGCAGAAGAAAGTAGTTCCTCGTACAAAAGGATTTTTAGACCGTGTTTGATTTTGTCATATATATATATATATATATATATATATATATATATTTATATATATATATATATATATATATATATATATATATATATTTATATATATATATATATATATATATATATATATATATATATATATATATATATATATATATATATATATTCATTGTCTAGTCATTGTCATCATTGCCATATTCATCAACTACTGTAGTTTTTTGATTTAAAAAGTTTATATATATTATGCCGTCGAACAGTCGTATAAATGCAACTCATAGCAGTGCAATATGGCTGTATAATGTCAGTGGTGCTTGCACTTATACACTAAGGTGCTTGCATATATATATATATATATATATATATATATATATACACTTTTAAAATAAAAAACTACAGTAGTTGATGAATATGGCAATGATGACAATGACTAGACAATGATGAATAGCTTAATACCTGGCTATTATTGTGATATTGGCTGTCAATTAGTATTAGTACATATTCTGCATGATTTTATTCTACATCTCTAATCTTAACCAATAACTAAACCCAACTACTGCCTTAATTACTATTAATAAGCAGAAAATTAGGAAAATACTGAGCTGTAAAGTCTTAGTTAATGGTTTTAACTTAAAATGAAGTGACAAATTTTTTTAATGTAAAATCTGTGAACATTTTCTTTCAATAAAAAACCCATTAAACATGTTGAATGAGCATTATGATTATGCATGTCTTCCCATGTGTTTTTTATGATCAACAACAAAGCTAAAAAGTTCAGTTTAGTGCAAGACGTTTGAAAAAAAAACTTTTTTTGAAGAAGCACGTCAGAGGCGTCTGAGACGAGGAGAGTTTTTAATCAGCGTAGTTTGATTGGCTCAAAGACGCATGCATCAATCAAAGTGCATTAGTGCACTGCAGTGTAGCGAAACTCTCACTTAGATGTTTCAGAGATCAGATGAGTATGAGAAGCTCAAGCAATAACAGAGAGCAGCAGCTCAGAGTCTTGTCGGGCTCCTAGTGGCACCGGAGAGCAGCTGATGGGTTTTCCAACTCGTATTCTTCCCCTGTCAAGTTACAAAGAGCTCTTTTTAGATCTACACCACCTGAATCTCTCCACAGCTAACTCAGCACATCCAGATAGGGGGGAAATGTCTCCAACAAAAAAACTTGTCTGACAGATAAAGAATTCATTTTGAATTGTTCTCGCATTTTCGCTTTTTGAAATCAGACAGACTCTGCTAAATCCCTTTTCTTCTCCGTTCTACAAAGACCCTCAGCTTTCACACAGAGCAAAAAAGGCGGGATTAAGATGCGGAGATGTCAGGGAGGAGATAGGAAAGCTGGAGGCGGCTCTCGCTCCCGGGGCAATGATGGAAAGTTGAATGCGGGAGGAGGAGAGGTGCATTTCAAACGCACGGAGAACAGACACATCATCAAGCATTGCAGAAAGAGCTGGAGTTTGAAGTGGAGTGGGGTTTAGGGTTTCAGACGTTACGATTCAGCATTCTTTTAATTTGGAGATATGCACCTGTACAAGCCGCTTTCACTAGAGGCTGTTAGACTCTTCTGACGTTCTTGGAAATAAAAACTCCTTTACTTTTCCAAAGATATATAAATAGACATGCATTTAAAAAAAGGGTAAAAGTAAAAAAAAAAAATCACCTTCACACAAATGTGAATTATTGAAAAGGTTGTCATTATATTTTGGAGCATTAAATAACATTGATTTTGATCACGTTCACAATTCTATTCAATCATTCATTTTCTTTTCGGCTTAGTCCCTTTATTAATCTGGGGTTGCTACAGTGTAATCAACCGCCAACTTATCCAGCATGTTTTTACGCAGCGGATGCCCTTCCAGCCACAACCCATCACTGGGAAACCCATCCACACTCATTTGCACACATACATATATTATAGACAATTTAGCCTACCCAATTCACCTGTACCGCATCTCTTTGGACTGTGGGGGAAACCGGAGCATCTGGAGGAAACCCACGCAAATGCAGGGAGAACATGCAAACTCCACACAGAAACGGTAACTGACCCAGCCGAGGCTCGAACCAGTGACCTTCTTGCTGTGAGGCGACAGCACTACCTACTGTGCTATTGCATCGCCCTGTTCACAATTTTATTTAAAAGTAAAAATATACAAAATGTATAGATCATATTTTCAAAAATCCTCCACTGTAAAAAGCTGTAAATTAGCATTTGTTTTGTAAATATGTTTTTATACTGTTGGATTGCATTATGGTTTGGATTGCATATGGTTGAGCAAATTTTGATGTTAAAATTTTTTGAAAAAAGTGTCTTTTTTAATAGTTTAAAGGGCACCTAGGTTAGCCCTTAATATAAGTCTTTTGTGTCTCCAGAATGTGTCTGTAAAGTTTCAGCTCAAAACACCCATCAGATTATTTATTATACCTTTTATAAGTTTCTATTTTATACCTTTTAGCATCAGGTGGCGATTTTGTTGTATTGACCTTTAAAGCTAGTCTTCCCCGCCCACCGTTTCTATGTTTTTCAGCATGCCTTAATCTCCTCCCTCGGCTGCCTCAGACATCAGACAGACATAAAAGAAGAAGATCTCATATAACGTTTGTGAGAAATACTACAGTAAGAGCTTTACCAATGAGTATTTGATGCATTTGTTGGGGAGTTGCAACGATACGTCAGACACAATGTCATTACAAAGTTCACGCACACAGACAGCGCGCGTGTTTAGCTTGTTAGTACAGGTTACTATTCACTGTTGTATGGATTTCTGTTATGTTAATGTACAAAATAAACCTGATTTAATGTCCACAAAGCAGGATTGAAGCGTCTTCTTTTATAATTGTTCTGACACACGGCTGTGGTGATAAAGTAAAGCTGAAGTAAATTGCTGTAATTCATTACACACGTGCTCTGTTTTAAAACATTTTAAACTTACTCTTGATCACATTTGATGATGATTGATAATCCTAGCAAACTGAACAGACCTTTTATTCCCTGTCGCTTTGCGCACGTCCTGACTTGTTAATATAATTATACACATGACTACCGGGACATGTTAATACGCAGCTGTCAATCACTTCGGTTGGCGGGGGGACCGAACTCCTACGTCAACTTGCGGTCGGTCTGAAAACCGCTTAAATTGGTCCACCGTTTTTATATTGTTATATAAAAAAAAGGACTGGGAGTGTGTATATCACCCCAATATGACGGTCTATACACTACACCTACACATATGTCTGTCCAAACAGCTTGAAAAGTAGATTTTTCACCACAGGTGCCCTTTAAAGAGATCTATTGTCAGGACTGGTCCTGTAAATTCTAGTACAAAAGGTAACACTTTATTTTGATGGTCCATTTGGGTATTAGGCCCCGGTTAAACTAATATGTTTTAGTTTTAAAACGGCATTTTAGAGAGAAAACGATTCGCGTCCACACTGGCGTTTCACCCAGCGTTTCTGAACAACTCTCCGTCCACACTTTATCGCTGAAAACGTCATCACATGACCGCACACACACACTCTGGCATGCACGTTGGACTGTTCATCAAGCATCTTCCGCTGGATCTAATCTCATTATATTTGTTAAACGTGACATTTAATTCATCTTGTTGTCTGTATCTAACGACCTACTCCCCGACTTTGGTGTTTTGAATCTAACACCTGTTCTCAGGTAACGTGTTTTGGCTGAGCGCAAAGATAAGTTAATATATTAATTAATGTAACCGGGGACACTGATTCTGCACATTTGACTGATTGCTTGCATTTATTTCCTATAATGTATAAACTTATGGTATGTTTTCCTTTTATAATGGTCATTATTGATTATTAAAACTAATATTGAGCAAAAAAAAGGGTATGTTTCGTATTTTCACTGAAAATGAAAGGAGGCAGTTATGTTATAGGCTCCTTTTTGTTATAAATATGCATACAGTGAAAATGACGGTCATTTAGATATGCAGCTACACAACACCTCAACATTTTTGGTGTCTGTTAAGTTAATCTCAAAATGAAAATAAACAGTTCCTTATACCATGTTTTCATTTTATTGTTAAGAAAGTGAAACAACGTAGCCAAGGTGAGGTGAATGAGGGATGTGGACTGCGATGAAGGGGTGGAAAGAACAGTTCCAGAAACCAGTTGAAACAAAAGCAGAAAAATAAATAAAAAATAAAACAACAGGCTGAGAGCATGGTAAAATCTGAAAATGTGATAAAATTGACGAGTTTCTTTTTATAGATTAGCTTTTGAAAGCACTATCGGTTGGGTTTAGGAAAGGGGTGGGCATGTCAGTCAGTCAGTCAGTCGACAGCAAGCTGATCAGCTGAATAGTGTGTTGCTGCGCCCTCTGGTGGATTTACACAAGTAGAGTATGCATAAACAACATGCATGAGAGAAGTTTGAGATAATCAAAAAGCATACACAGCAGCCTCTAATGGATTTGCGAAGTGAAGATTATTCATAAACCAATTTAGAGAGGATCACGTGCTTATGAATGCTTGCGACTGGTCCCACAGTATCCAATTGATAATTCACCAATCAGACGATTCCTAAGCCACTACAAATACCCTAAGTTCCAAATTACAGCCATCTTCGTTTTGAAGAATCCCCCCTTCCACCCCTACTCCTCCTCCTTTCCTAGATGGGTGGCACAGTGGCCCAGTGGTTAGCACTGTTGCCTCACAGCAAGAATGTCACTGGTTCTAGTCCTTACCAAGCCAGCTGACGTTTCTGTGCAGCGTTTAGTTTAATTGACTAATCCAAAATCGGGACCATAGACATGCTCCTAGTAAGTAGTTATCTCTTAAGAGCAATCACTATCTGTTCATTAGCTACTACAGCAGGGGAGTTCTCAAGATCTACCTGAGCACAAACTCCTGCCTTGCAAATGGGAGGGAGCCCTGTGCTCAAGGACCTTATGAGCTCAGGGCTCTCTCCTTGGACAGCATGCCAATTGGCACTGTATTTGCCAATTGGTATGTATTTGGCACTCTCCAGAAATGTATATAGGGGTACATTTTCAGAATGAGCCTGGGTTGTTTAGTTTGGAGATATACACCTTCATTAGAGACTGTTAGACACTACTGAGGTACTTGGAAATATTTTAGAAACTCTTTCACCTTCCAAAATAATCATATTAAAACACATCTGTTTTAAAAAGTGTAAAAGTAAAAAGTTGGAAGACAAAACATATCACCTTGCCTGGATTCAGTCAAAGTGTCTCCTCATTAGCATTATCTTCAAGGCTCATAAATGTGAAATACCGCATGGTACTCTTGTTCAGAATCACTCCTGCGGCCTCTGCTCTATTTTGTCCCTGATTGCATATTGTGTTTGTATATTTTTAGGTCTCGGTTGGCCTGGAGAAACTCATTAAGGAGAAAGTCAATTGGGATGTGCACAGCTGGGGGTGAGAAAAAGACATCCCAGAGATCTGCCATCCACCCTGTGAAACACAAGCACGGGGTAATTGGAGGTGGATGAATGCAGGGAAAAAGGTTTTTTTGTGGGGTTAGTTTGTTAGCTCATGCAATCATGCAACACTTCTGAGCGCAGTTTCACATGGTGATGAAATGGTAAATGGTGCAATCAGAACAGAAATGCATGAGGGAAAAAGTTATAGGAGTCATAAAAATCCGAATCATGCAAAAAGCCAAGTACATATATATTTTTTAAACATGCATCAAGTAATAGCATCCGTTTTGATTTCATGTTCACTTCAAAAGCCTATTTACTTTAAAAAACAATGACTATAACAATGCTATTATGATCAGTCACATGTGAAGCAAATATCGCAGAACATTCATTCATTCATTTTCCTTCGACTTAGTAGCTTTATTCATCAGGGTCACCACAGCGGAATGAACTTATCCAGCATATGTTTTAAACAGTGGATGCCCTTCCAGCTGCAACCCAGTACTGGGAAACATCCATACATACTCAGTCACACACAAACACCAAGGGCAGTTAAGCTTATTCAATTCACGTATACCACGTTTTTGGACTGTGGGGGAAACCGGAGCACCCTCAGGACCCAGAGAACATGCAAACTGACCCAGCTGGGACTCGAACCAGCAACCTTCTTGCTGTGAGGCGACAGTGCTAACCATAACATTTTCTTAAACACAGGCTCATTGTGGATATGTACCCCTGTCTACGAATTATGTAGTCAGATGTACGTGTGGCTGCATTTCATCTTTAAAACGAAGGATGTAACTTTTACAACTTGCCCGGTGTTACCAGTTTGCCCAGTAGCTTGCGACAGAGTTCGAGTCATAAACCAGTTAGAACAAACACGACAAAAAATAAATAAATAAATAAACAACAGGTTGAAAATGTGGTGAAATCATGCAGATGCGACAGATTTTCTTTTTCTATATTGCTTTTCAAAACATTATTGGTTGGGTTTAGGGAAGGGGGTGGGTGGGTCAGTCAGCAAACTGGCCCGGTCGGCTGAAGTGTATATTGCACCCTCTGGTAGATTTACACAATAGAAGAGGACATGCAAGAGAAATTTGAGATCATCAAAAAGTAAAAAGTGTACACATCGGCCTCTGGTGGATTTGCAAAAACATTAACTGCGAGCAGACATACCTCTGGTTATGCATTTCGCTGTCCCCAGAAATGTAGATCTGAGTACATATCCGCAATGAGCCTGGGTTGCGTTTTTTCCGCTGCCAATATCATTAAAATTGGGGGATATATTTTTTTTGCCGACAGAGGCTCAGTGGTTAGCACTGCCACCTCACAGCAAGAAGGTCGCTGGTTCGAGTCCCAGCTGGCATTTCTGTGTGGAGTGGTGCTCTGGTTTCCCCCACAGTCCAAAGACATGTGCTACAGCTAAACTGAATAAACTTAATTGGCCATAGTGTTTGAGTGTGAATGAGTGTGTATGGATGTTTCCCAGTACTGGGTTGCAGCTGGAAGGGTATTCACTGAGTAAAACATATGCTGGATAAGTTGGCGGTTCATTCCGCTGTGGTGACCCCTGATGAAGAAAAGGACTAAGCCGAAGGGAAAATTATAATAATCATTATATTTATTCTTGCTGGGAACACTCCTTAATGACCACATGCTTGAATGTTTCTAAAGATGTTTAGCCTACAACTGTAGAATGGAAGCATAATCGCATTTTCAATCTGTGAAAGAATATAAGAAGAAAACAGAGGTGTTAATGTTTCGAAAGAAGTGGTTACATTCAATCAGGCTAGCTTTTTTATAATAAGAGGATAAAACAGCATTATTATATAATACAATAAAAGACTAGAAGTGTTGGCATTCCTTATCCCTGCCTCAAACCCCACAGAGACCCAGCTTGAGAAAAGCCTAACAAGCAAATGTGTAAAAAAAAGTTGAAAGAGAATAAAGTGATGATGGATGATAGAGAACAAGTCCTTACAGAGTTAAAACAAGAATTTCTGACTCTAAACAGGTACAGCTTCCCATATATCCTAACATTAGTGCCCTGGCAAACCGATGGTCAAACACTGACCAACAATTGTCACTGAGCATTGGTCAGCTTAGTTTATACAGTGTGTTGCACTCTGTCAGCAAAGAGTTGAACTCTGTTGGAGGATTTTCGGCCAGTTGAGCATGCTGAATCATGCTGTCAGTAGGAGAGAGAGAACTCTGGTTGCTGTTCAGCACAGAAAGAGAGCTGATTTAATGTCATCTTATCTAAATCTATTATCTATCTTTCAATACACAAACATACAAATTTTGACACAAGAATAAAAAAAAGTCATTAAACGTTATTAAATTTAAATGTTTTATCACATAGACAGTACCAATTAAAACCAGTGACTCGCAACTTGTAGAGATAATACATCATTTATTGGTTTTACAGAGGATATATTATGCTCATTTTTACAAGATGTATAATAAATCTCTGATGTCCCTAAGGGGTGTGTGTATGTGAAGTTTCAGCTCAAAATACCCCACAAAAGATGTTTTATAACTCCTCGAAACTGCCCCTTTTAGTGCTATTTTGGTGACTGTCGCTTTAAATTCAAATGAGATTGTGCTCCTGGCCCTCTTTTCAAAAGGGGGTGGGGTTACAAATGCCTATGCCTCAACATAGCGGCAGATTCATAAAAAAGACTAATGTCCTATGCTAATGAAGGAGAGATCATCACTAATGGGTGGGGCTTCCACCATCTGATGACATGTACAAAGTGAATGCCAATCAAAGTGTTTCTGCAGACTGTTTTCATGAAGTGTGAGTATAAAAAATAAAATTAATACATTTTACCATTAGAAGCTGGTTATATTCACAGACTGTTGCCACACAACTGTGTTTAAACCCTTTATAAAAAATTATTTTTGCATAATAGGTTGCCTTTAATATATATCAACCTCATTACCTTATCAGACAGATTAAAAATAATGATTTATCATATGATACCAATATGACCGTTGATACATACCTAAGTTGTTCCATTATGAAGGACTTCAAAACTCTTCAAACATCTTAAAAATGAGCCAACTACACTGAAAAATAATGTAATGTTTAAAAAACTGCCTTCAACGTCTCACTGCAATACTACTGTGATAGACAGTAAGGGGGAAAGATGGACATTGCCCAAATTTCCATCGCCATACTTTTGGTACTGGCCCTGGCATTCTAGAGAACAAGGCATGGCATCAGCCTTTATTCCCTGAGCCATTTTCCACAGTTCCTCATTCTTTGGGATTTTATTTTTTATACCCTGCTCTTTTTTTCATTTTAAGCATTAACAGACCTTATAAAAGTACAAGGGTTGTAAGGAAATTGTAAAATAAGGAGCAATGAGTACTTTGGTTAGATTCAAGTTTTGCTAGCTTACTCTAAATACTGCATGTTCAGCATTACAGAACACATTTATTCAAAACGATTAGCATTACTGTGTTTTTTTTTTTTCATAGCAAGGAATTTTTCACAGTATTTCCTATAATATTTTTTCTTCTGAAGAAAGTCTTATTTGTTTTATTTCAGCAAGAATAATAGCAGTTTAATTTTTTAAAACCATTTTAAGTTCAATAATATTAGCCCACTTAAGCAATATGTTTTTCAATTGTCTACTGAACATACCATTGTTATACCATGACTTGCCTAATTACCATTCCTGCAAACCTTTGCCTCCAAAATGACGGTGTGTGTTAGTCTGAATCAGGGGCGGACTGGGAAAACATTTTCCACAGGACCAAAGTTACAGGTAGTCAGGCCACATCTGATGCGATCTAGAAAGTGAAGAGCGGTGGGGGGGCAGGCCAGTGTCAGGCCGGTGCTCCCTAAGGCCAGTCCGCCCCTGGTCTGAATAACCAGGTTAGTAACTGTACTGTGGTGTTAGTAAAGGCTGATTTATTCCTCTGCGTCAAGCGTATGCTATGGCACAAGCTCTGTGATTGGTCGACCTGGATGCAGCAAGTGTTTACAAGTGTGGCGTCCCGTGAAGGTGCTCCGGATGGAGACTGTTGTTTTGTGTTTACCTTATGATTAAAGTTGTTGGACGTCTGCCGATCCCAGCTTCAAAATGAGCGAGTTTAAAACACTTGTAAAGTAAGGTAGCTTTCAGAAAAAACAAAACACCAGCGAAGAACTCAACACAGAGGAACATAAACACCTACTGCCAGCTAGCGTTTCTGAAGTGTTATTGCAGAGCAACAGAAGCAGCGAGCAGCTGCGATTGGATAGGTACTATACCACAGTTGGCAAGCCAGGATGTTACAGACTGTACCAAAACGCTGAGTATAAGGGACAGGGTGATATTACAGGAGTTTTCCGAAAGAAAAAACAAAACGGATGGTGGGAGATGGGTCTGAAATAGCGGAGACTCACGGGAAAACGGGAATGTTGGCAGGTATGCTAATTACTCTAATTAACCTAATTAGGCCTTTAAATGTCACTTTAAGCTGAATATTAGTATCTTGAAAAGTATCTAGTAAAATGGACAATGGCATAGTCGTCATAGGCGGCGGTGAATAAATTATTTCTGAATAATTAATTAATTCATAACGAATTAATTATTTGTAGCCTACCGTTTCAACTACCTGACCCGCATGGTGTTTGTTTTATCCACAACCAAATCATAAATAAATAAAGATACGTTACACACAAATAACCACCTGCCAATCACTTTTTCCGCGGGACTCTGGCATGAATAGGCAGAACGATCTGTGTCGTTATAATGGCGTCGACAAACTTGGTCGCTAAAATGGTGAACAACCAACAGGAATCAACCGAAAGTATCTGAGGCTTTCACTAAAATTACTAAGTACAAGCATGAAAGCGAAAGATTGAAGCAGTGTCTGATGCTGTGACACGATACCTGATAGATCCAAAAGACCGAAGAGTCAATAGATAGAGACAAGATTAATTAAATATAACATTTAACAACTATAATGAGACGCGTTCCAGCGGTACATCGTTGATAAACTGTCCGACGTGCACTGCTTTCTGGGGTAACTGCTGGAGCTCAGAGTTGGACGAGCGCATAGCCTACACTGCAGTGCATGACAGTGTGTATGTCTGTGTTTGCATGTGTGTGTGTGGGGGGTTACGTGATGTGCATTTTCAGAAATGTAGTGAGTGTAGATTTTAGATGGAACACCAGTGTGGTCGAGGATCGTTTTCATTCTGAAATGGCAATTTAAAGACGTATTAGTGTAAACGGGGCCTATATTTTTCGGGGTGTATTTTTCACTAGCAGGTTGCCGCTGCGACGGGGGCGGGGTGGAGGATTGCAATGCCGACTCAGCATTGTAATGTCTATCGGCGATGGATGATGGCATCGTCTATCGACCCAACCCTTCTGTCATCATGACAAAGATAACAGAAATCAGTTATTAGAAATGAGTTAATAAAACTATTATGTTTAGAAATGTGTTAAAAAAATCATTTCGTTAAACAGAATTTGAGAAAAAAAACATACAGGGGGCTAATAATTCAGGAGGGCTAATAATTCTGACTTAAAATGTATATGTTGTTCAAAACATATGACTTTATTTCATCCAAAGGATATTGTATTCAATATTTTAAACTAAAAAATGTTGATGATAGCTCTTGTTCATGTAATCATAATGATGACTTCAAGCTTCAGTGTATAAAAAATACAATGGTATCATACATGCAGCCATAAAACTTCAAATCCATATCTTCTGAAGCCATATGATAGTGGATACATGCACCACAGACCAACCAAACAACCAAACAACATAGCATGGCATTAGAAATGCCAAAGACATGGGTTTGATTTACAGGGAATGCAGGAACTGAAGAAATGTGTACGTGAATGCTACTGGAGTCGCTTTGGATAAAAGAGTCTGCCAAATGCATAAAAAATATGAATATACAATTGTAAATCCGTTTAACTAAATGCTTCATTAATCAAACTGGTTTTCGAGTTGGTTCTATTTGAGTTGGTTGTAGTCTTTATTGTAATATAAACACAATGATATGATTGGTAACTTAATGCACAAAATAAATAGTTTCACACAGCTTTCTGAAGCATGACAGTGTCAGTCTCCATAGGGGTTAACAATAGGGGCCATTACACTTTTATCTTCTATGTTTCATAGACCAAAAAATAGAGAAATCCTTTGGGTTTAAAAAGGCATGAATGTGAGTAACTGATATCAATTATATATCAATTATGGCAGAGCTACTCTTTCAACAGTTCCTTTAAAACTTCATAACATTATATTGGAAGTAGTATGAATTAAACATGCAAACTGGTGGCTGTTTGAACTAGCCTTTAACAAATTCTTTCTTTGATTTAGAGAGCAGGCCCTCACCTTCAGCTGATGCCAGTCGACCCCAGTGACCCAAGCAGATGGTGAGAAGCACCAGAGAGGAGCAGATGACCCTCATGACTCCCTCCTTCAGCTCCTACAGCCGAAAAAAAAAGAATAAGTGAACAGATGAGAAGGAAACTACATAAGCAGATCAATACCAACTCAGTAAACAGGTGTATTAACAAATACTGTTTTAAGCACATTCTTAAGGGCTGCCACTTTTTACATTTGATACCATACTGTACATCTGCAATAATTGCCAGAAAGTGTATAAAAAAAAAGCATGTGGGACCAGTCATAATCAATTCAGCAGTTAACAGCCAGATTAATAATGGTGCCTATTAGGTTGGATGGGTGATTTTTAGAGTATAAATTGTGGTAATGATCCAAGGCATTTCCAATAAAGCTTTGTAAGCCATGACGTTTGACGATTAACATTATAGTAGTGTCCATCTGTCCCTCTCAGTAAAAGTGCCATTTCTAGCAGAAAAGAAGAAAAATGCACAGTGTATGCTGGATATTGCCTATTAGTCTTTTTTAAAAATGCCAGACGATAATTCCTGAAGTGGCATCCAGTTATCACTTTGAAATTTAAATGGTTACTTTTCCTTTTTAATCCAGTTTGGTTTAAACAAATTCAACAATTAAGTCAATAAAGACATGCATCACACTGGGTATGAAAGGAATTTCATTGTGGGATATAAGTCAAGTCTTATAAGTAGTCGTAACTAAAAACTTAATATATAAAATAAAAATAATACCTTTGATAACTTTTATTTAATGTTTACAATGCAAACCCAATTAGATCCACTTATTTCGTAAGTAAAGCAGGTCTCTCATATAATATGTCTACTTAAAAATAGAAAATATTACTTTACGAACTGTATTTCTAAATAAATCATATGAACATTTTCATATTTGTTAATAATACTACTGAAATTAATTTAAAAACTGAATAAATATAAGTTTACACACATTTACACATAAATAAACTCCATGACGGACTAAAAATCTGCATAAATCTGCGAAAAAATTTTGCGCGCAGATTCTGTGTGGGCCTACTTATAAGTCAAGTCATTCAAGCTAATTTTGGGATGAGTGTTTAACGCTCAACAATGCACCATTTACTTGATTACAAATACCATAATTGCGACACGGTAGCTCAGTGGTTAGCACTGTCGCCTCACAGCAAGAAGGTCGCTGGTTTGAGCCCCGGCTGGGCCAGTTGCCATTTCTGTGTGGAGTTTGCATGTTCTCCCCGTGTTCGCGTGGGTTTCCTCCAGATGCTCCGGTTTCCCCCACAGTCCAAAGACATGTGGTAGGTGAATTGAATAAGCTAAATTAGCCGTAATGTATGTGTGTGAATGCAGGAGTATATGGGTGTTTCCCAGTGTTGGGTTGCGGCAGGAAAAGCATCCGCTGCGTAAAACATATGCTGGATAAGTTGGCGGTTCATTCTGCTGTGGCGACCCCTGATTAATAAAGGGACTAAGTTGAAAAAAAAATGAATGAATGAATGAATAAAATTGGCAGTAGTGTATGTGTGTGGATGAGTGTGGATGGATGGTTCCCATTACTGGGTTGCAGCTGGAAGGGCATACGCTGTGTAAAACATATGTTGGATAAGTTGGAGATTCATTCCGCTGTGGCAACCAATGATAAATCAAGGGACTTAAGCCGAAGAAAAATGAATGAATGAATGAAATACCATAATAAAAACCAAATAACTACATAAAATGTGTGGAATGATTGTGAAATATTGATATGTATTTCAGGAATCTTAGATGAATAAGGAATTCTTTGAAATAGAAATCAACTGTAACATTATAATTGTCATTACTGTAATATATTGTCAATTTAATGCTTTATTTGCTAAATTAAATCAATGTTTTCAAAGATTTAAATGGTAGTGAACAGAGTAGATGGTGCAAGGGTAAGGTTTTATCCCATTCTACACATATCAACAATACCGTACAAAAAAAATAAATAAATAAATAAAAAAATTACACAAAATCACAGTTAACAGACAATTTTTTCCAATAAGTTATTGTCTTACATGTACAGTTGAAGTCATAATTATCAGCCCTCCTGTGATTTTTTTTTCCTTTTTTAAATATTTTCTAAATGATGTTTAACAGAGCAAGGAATTTTTCACAGTATTTTCGATCAGTGTTGGGGGTGACGAAATAACAGTTCCGAAGGGAGTTACATAATAACAAGAAAAACAACGCATTACTTTTAAAAATAAGTAATAATATTTGAGTTGCTTTTTTGAAATTGTAATGCAAGTTACTTTTTAGTAAATTTAAAATTAAAGTAGTCACAATGAATCATGTAGTCAATCAGAGAATGTGTTCATTATTTTGAAAAGGAAAAGGGGATTATAGTCTCAATGGACAGTGATTTTAATAGTACAAAATAGTACAAAAGTAGCAAACACATTGCTTTAAAATGTTCAATAATCTGTATATACAGCATGTTAAGCTGTGGGGTCAGGAAGTTCTCAGATAACTTCATCCTAAAATATATTTTTTTCATGTGTTTTTAAAGGTAAATGAAGGTGTAGGTTATACAGTGCGCTGTTAATTGTAGAACTCCTCTATTAAGAAAAACAAGTTCTGAAAAGAGATCAAGCCTCAGACAGGTAATAATAAAAGTAACTAAAAGTAATTTTTTGGGGAATAACTCAATATTGTAATTAGGTATGGGAAAATAACCAGTTTCAAGGTTTAGAGCGGTTTGCAAAAGGTTTTGAAATCACAAACATTTTCTTTTATACCGTTCCTGAGGTATATGTATGTTTTTGTTTGTTTTAAATGCGTTTCAACCATTTCATTAGGTTTTAAGGGCAACAGTACTTACAGCAAAAGGATCGTCCAGATCAAAAGCTACGAGTCATCCCACGATTTGAAAAACAAGTCACTTATACACCAACATACAAGCATGCTATAGACCTGAACAGTCCAGTGGCTTTACTTTATATCCAAAGAAAAGAAAGCTGGCAGCACTGTGGCGACCTCCGATTAATGCAGGGACTAAGCTGAAAAGAAAATGAATGAATGAATGAATGAATGAATGAATAAATGAATGAAAAGAAAGCTATCCGAACATGCTTTTCAAGTTGTTATGAAATCTCTTTTTGAAACTAATGAAGATAGTCAGTGATTTATTTATTTTTTGTCTGACATATTTAAAATAAAAATGCCTAAATATTTAAATGTTTCTTAAAATTAAATGTATTGTGTTTAATGAAGAAAAAGTTGTTGTTTTTTAACCCTGACATTTTAAAAGAACTAATTACAATACAGTGAAACCGTAAAACCTTGATATTTTATGCAAGGTTACCATGCCATCAGAATCTTATACCGGCCCATGCCTAATTGTAATGCATAACTTTCAAAAGTTACAATCCTACAACAAAATAATCCTAAATAAACTAGAATAAAAGCAGTTTTAAGTAAAAAAAAATAAATAAATAAAAAAAAAATTATGGTCAATATTATTAGCCCCCTTAAGCATTATTCTTTGTGATTGGCTACAGAACAAACCATTGTTTACAACGATTTGCCTAAACAACCTGCCTGATTAACCCAATTAACCTAGTTAAGCCATTAAATTGCACTTTAAGCTGAATACTAGTATCTTGAAAAATATCTAGTAAAATATTATTTACTGTCATCAAAAAAAATCTTGGAAAAAATATACAGGGGGCTAATAATTCTGAATTCAACTGTACCATTATTGCAGGGATTCATACAGTATTCAGCACGTTCTGCTGCTTGTAAGATTCACATGAAACCAAATGGACTATCAAGTATGCCTCAAATGTGTTTACATCTGCTCACAGAACCAAAACCACCTCACGTCCCTGTTTACAGGCATGCTTGCTTGCTCAAAGTGACCCTCACAGGCATGTCTGAACATGAACCTGTCAGATTGATGTACTAGTCAGAAAGCCTGAGGGGTGAGGTCTTCTCCTTGGCCCTTTTAAGGCTTTCTTGTAAATTTCATGCCGCCGGTGATGTTTGTGCAGGCAACACCTAATCTGCATCCTCAGACTGAGGTCACAGCACCTGTAGGCACAATATCAGCTGAAGCACTGAAAGTGAAGGTGTTGTGCAAAAAATAACACTATCACCTGAAGATGAGAAACACTCTACATTCTTTCACCGGCTGCCCACATGTCTGTTTCTATCATTCCAAATAAGTTATTTACAAAAGCTCTACCTCACTTCTCTCAGCGAAATCAACAGCGTTCTTGTAAACAAGACAGCATCCATTTCAGGTGAGCGAGACGGAGATACTCCATTACCTGTATTCAATGCCTCCGGGCAATTTCTCATTACCATTCGGTTCCAAGCACAGAAAAAAAAGAATGGAAATTAAAGCTTGTGCTTGTTTTGTTCTCTTTTCACTTTGTTTGTAGTGCAAGGGGAACAGCTGGACTGTGCAGATAAAGGAAAGAGTCTCTCTCGCATTGGGTTTTGGCTCAGTGCCCGGCAATCTGAAGTGAATGTCTATAGTCGACATGACAAAAGCGTTAGTTGGGGGAATCAAGTACTGTATGTGGGCTACAAATGCACCACAGTTTTTAAAATGAAAGATTGATAGTTACAATCAATCTATGCATGCAGAAACAAAACAACCCCCCCAAAAATATATATATATATATCAGGACCATCTAAAAGAATGGCTAAAAAATGACAATGTGCATTTTTTTTTTATAAACAAGCGCTGTAATTAGCTATTGTTGAAACGTCTAGTCATTTTGTTCTGCAGGCCGCTGACAGGAAGGAGGCTGTCAGGAAGGAGCGTAGTGTTGTTTCATGTCAGAGCCTGAGAGCTTGGGGAAAGAGGGAGCGTTAAACTCTCTCGCTCTCTTCTGAACAGCGCAAACAAGAAGTATTTTCATTCCTATTTTACGCATACAGTGCTGTCAGCTAATCACTGGGTTATGAGAGGCTGTAAAACGCATTATTTTAGGAATGGAGGGTGCTAAAGGAGTCACTGATGTGAAGGACTAATGTTGGGACATCATAAACAGCCTACAAAGTTAAACAGAAAGTTAGGCTGAATATCGCATTGCAGCAAAAGATTTTGTTGTTTCCAGTCCAAATATTTAAAATAAATAAATAAATCAAGTAGCATTTTCTAAATAAGTTTAAATTTGATATTACAAATAATCTAAATTAAGTGATTTTACCAACATAGGCTCATTCTCAAAACGTAGCCCTATATACATTTTTGGAGATCGCGAATTTAGGCCCGTTCACACAGGGACGCTATTTGCTTGCATTTTCCGTCAACGTTTAAAACCTTGTGACTAAATAAAGGGCGCCAATGTGACACCGGGCATAAAAACATCATTTTCAAAGAAAGGCCTCATGCTTGTTTTTTTTCTCCACCGATCAGATTGGCACTTTTATTCACAAGCATGGAGCTTCTGAAGTTAAAGTAAACAACTTGGGGACACCAAGCGCAAAACTGTCAATGCGAGCGCACATTGAAAAAGACACCCAGAGGTGATATGAACGTGGAGCTGCTTAATGCACTGGTGAACAATAATCATTTCTTCATCGCTAGAGCTGGAGCTGCTACTTGAACCATCCATGCTTGCTCGAATCGCCAGTAACTTTAACAACAAGCGTGTCAACGTTCTGTCTTCTTCTGTGTTACAAGCGGGTGTCATAAGCTTTAAGTTGTGTAGCGCCATCTAATGTCAAGGAGTGATTTTGCATACTCTTCTGCTCCATGCCAGTGAAAATCGCTTGGGTTTGAATGTGGAAAAACGCTGACGATAAAGGCAAACAAAACGCGTCCCAGTGTGTAGGAGCCTGTATGTAGTCAGAAGTACGGATAGCTGCATTTTGTCTTTAAAACGAACACTGCGGGGTGGTATGATGCTGTTCTTTTTCGCACTTACCAGCTGCTTACTGCTTACCTCCATATGGACAGCTTTCACCAGTTTGTCCAGTAGCTCACCATGTACGTTGGCGGACTTGAGACGCAGAAAGAAGTTGACCGCAACGACCGGGTTTGAGTTTGGGAAAAAACGGTTCCAGAAAGCAGGTAAGAAAAAAACAGAGGTCAAAAAATAAAACAAACAAGTAGATAACAGGGTGAGAATGTGGTAAAATCAAAAACGTGGTAAAAGGCGAGGGCTTTTCTTTTTATGGATTGCTTTTCAAAACTGTCGGTTGGGTTTAGGGAAGAGGATGGGCGGGTCAGTCAGTGCTTTTGAAAACACTATTGGTTGGGTTTAGGGAAGGAGGAGGGTGGGTCAGTCAGTCAGCCAGTCAACAACGGCCACTGGTGGATTTACGTGAGAACAGCAGGCACAAATGGCACTCATGAGAGAAATTTGAGATCTGAAAAAGCGCACACAGTGGCCTCTGATGGATTCACAAAAACAAAAACGGCAATACAAAAACGTAGCTCCTGGGATGTTTTTGGCACTCTCCAAAAATGTATATAGCAGTCCATTTTCAGAATGAGCCTGGGTTGAAATGTATTTTTTGTTAAAAATATTTTATGTATGATATTTCTGTTTAAAAAATAAATCAAATCAAATCAGAATGAGCCTGGGTTGGATTTTTTATTTAAACAAACTTAATTGTATAATTACGCACGTAGTCTGTTAACTTAATAATTATAAGGCAACGAGATCACTCTATTTTTTAAGTAAATTCACGTGATCGATTTTAACAGTGTAAGTAAAATAAACATATTTTTACCAAAAACAAGATTATAGTTCTTACCTCACTGGCAGATATTTTAGCTTGTTTTAAGGGGAAAACTCCCTTTATTTTTACTTATTATTTCTGAAAACAAAATATTTTTATTGCTTCTATGTTTCTTGATTTAAGATATTTGGACCAAAAACTAGACGAAAAAACTTGATCACACTTTACAATAAGATTTAATTAGTTCATGTACTTACTAGCATTAACTAATATTAAAGAATACTTGTACAGCATTTATTAATTAATCATAGTTCAACATTTACTAATGCATTATCAACAACTACATTCATGCTTGTTAACATTAGTTAATCCACCGTGAGTTTACATGAACTAACAATGAATCACTTTCATTCATTCATTTATTTTCCTTTGGCTTAGCCCCTTTATTAATCAGAGGTTGCCACAGCGGAATGACCTGCCAACTTATCCAGCATATGTTTTATGCAGCGGATGCCCTTCTAGATGCAACCCAGTACTAGGAAACATCCATACACACTCATTCACACACATACACTACGGCCAATTTAGTTTATTCAATTCACCTATACCGCATGTCTTTGGACTGTGGGGGAAACCAGAGCACCCTGAGGAGACCAACACGAACACAGGAAGAAAATGCAAACTCCACACAGAAATGCTAACTGACCCAGCCGGTGCTCGTACCAGCGACCTTCTTGATGTGACGTGACAGTGCTAACCGCTGAGCCACCGTGTCGCCCATGAATGACTTTATTAACGTTAACTAACATGACCAAATACTTTATTACATGTTGTTCATTGTTTGTTCATGTTAGTAAATGCATGAACTGACATCGACCTTATTATAAATATACTCTAAGCAAGAAAAGCATTTTTGCTATGTGGATGCATGCATATACCCAATGTTCCAGAAAGAACAGAGCGTTTTGGTTACAGCTATACCTGAGAACCCGAGAGACACATCAAACACTAGCGGAGAGCAATCCAGAGAGATTTATAATCGGGTCTGTGGCATTTGTAATCATGTCTGCGGCACTGTTTAACCTTCAATTACAGCTGTTTTGCAATCATTCTTTTCCAAAGGAGCATTTATCTTTTTTTTTTCTTTTTCTGATGTCTTTCTTTTCAGTCAAGGCTGGAGCTGGTTTGTTTGAATGTTGGTTTGTTAAAACCAAGTTTAATTCTTGATGGGAATATGTGCCAATCTGGCAAATGGGAATAGTCTGTGTCCATGTATTTCTTAGCAAATGTCTCTTCACCTTGTCTCCCCCTGCATTAGCAGCAGATGGTTTTATCATCAGATAAACCATGCATTTTTCCACTCCCACGGGTTTATTTGGGGGAAAAAACACTCCTGTGTACCCAGGGAAGAGAGTGTGCTGAGTTTTTAAAGTTTTAAAAGAGATCATAAATGAATTAGGGTCTGTCTCCAATGTAAAAATAAAGGGGGTTGCATTAAAAACTTTCCTTAAGGGGTGTTCACACTTGTCCTTTTGGTCTGTTTGTTCTGGACAAACAAACATTTATTCATTCATTTTGCTTCGGCTTAGTCCCTTTATTCATCAGGGGTCAACACAGTGGAATGAACCGCCAACTTTTACACAGCGGATACCCTTCCAGCTGTAAACTCAGTACTGGGAAACACCCATGCACACTCATTCACACATATACACTGTGGACAATTTAATTTATAAAATTCACCTGTACTGCATGTCTTCGGACTTGTCGGGGAAACCAGAGCACCTGGAGGAAACCCACGCCAACACAGAGAGAACATGTAAACTCCACACAGGAATGCTAACTGACCCAGCCAAGACTCAAACCAGCAACCTTCTTGCTATGAGGCAACAGTGCTAACCACTGAGCCACTGTGCACCCCCCCCCCCCTCCAAAAAAAACATTTATTTATATAGTATTATTGTCTTTTAGCTGAATATTTTGTTGAACATCCAAAATAATGGTGTGAGCTTGGCTGAATTGTCTTATAATAGGTGTAATAATGGCATGTTATTTTTACTGGCTGAGAACTTGCAAATAGTTTACAAATGTGGAAAGAAGCCAAAATTCCACTGTTGCATATATGCAAAGATCTACTGCAATGAAACACATTTATGAAGCCTGTAACGAATAAGCAAGTTTGATTTGACCAAAAAACAACAACATTTTGCTCAAGCATTCTGTCCTTTTTAGAGTGTCATCTTGTCACACCTCATCCTCCTGTTTTGTTTTGTTTATATCTGTGGTCCATGAAGAAAATATATTTAAGTTCAAATCAATACGGTTTGTTTAGAAGAGGACCATGGTCTTTTCTGGAGTCTCAGTCCACTTGTTTGGTGTCTATCAGTGATTGGATGCCAACGTTCACATTAGGGCTGTGCGATTTGGGGAAAATATCTAATCTAATTTCTAATTTTCTTTGATATTAATTTGTCTATTAATGCTTCTGAAGCAGTAGACGCCATGTGTGTGTGTGTGTGTGTGTGTGTGTGTGTGTGTGTGTGAATGACAAGAGTGTACGGGTGTTTCCCAGTACTGGGTTGCGGCTGGAAGTGCATCTGCTGTATTAAACATATGCCAGAGAAGTAGGTGATTCATTCCGCTGTGGAGACCACTGATAAATCAGAGACTAAGCAGAAGGAAAATGAATGGATGACTGCCAAGTACAGTATAAACACACCTCCAAGAAATGCATTTCCAAACATTAAAATTTTGAGAGAAAAGTAGTATTTTATAGCTGCAGATGCTGCCACAGATCCAGTTCTGCACACACAGAACAGATATGCGATCATTTTCCAACCTTCATTGTGACACGCAGCTTGTCCAGATGTGCAACAGGAAAGAGCAGCTCTCATTCTGTGTCCAACACCTCTGACTTCTCTTTTTTTGTTTCCTACCTGTTTCCTTTTGTTTACCTTTTGCATAAATTTTATATATATATAAAATACATAATGCAATAACACATGCTTCAGTCATTTATGTATTTATTTTTAATTACATCTAGTTTAGTAATAAAACGTATTTAAGTTTTCAGCATTTTGAGGGATATTTAGTGTATTCTGAACTACAGTATTCTCTGATTAGATATTTCAGATGTTACTGTAGGTTAAACGACAAACTATGCATCTAATTAGATTTTATTTTCAGGGTAAATCTAGATACAAACACATATTTTACAAGAAAACAAAGTCTTGTGAACACGATGTCTATTGGTGCTCTAGATCTGCCACTTTCTGAATTTTTCTGAAATAGACTGATTGGCGCAATTATGCTTTAAAAATGGCTTGTACCGTTATAGGGATGGTCAAACGTATATTTATATTATCTATTATTTTAATTATTACCACTATTATTTAAAATACAGATCATAATGAAATATTTCTCAGTGTTGTGTATATAATATTTACGTATATAAAATTGAAATCAGAATTATTAAACCCCTTTGAATTTTTTTTTTCTTTTTAAAAATATTTCCCAAATTTTTTACAGAGCAAGAAAATTTTCACAGTATGTCTGATAATATTTTTTCTTCAGGAAAAAGTCTTATTTGTTTTATTTCGACAAGAATAAAAGCAGATTTGATTTTTTATGAACCATTTTAAGGTCAAAATTATTAGCCCCTTTAAACTATATATATTTTTTCAATAGTCTACAGAACCATCAATAAACCAAAACTTCCCTAATTAGCCTATTCTGCCTAGTTAACATAATTAACCTAGTTAAGCCTTTAAAAGTCACTTTAAGCTGTATAGAATTGTCTTGAAAAATATCTAGTAAATATTATTTATTGTCATCATGGCAAAGATAAAATACATCAGTTATTAGAAATGAGTTATTAAAACTATTATGTTTAGAAATGTGCTGAAAAAATATTCTCTCCGTTAAACAGAAATTAGGAGGGGGGGGGGGATAAACAGGGGGGCTAATAATTCTAACTGTATGTGTTCACACACACACACACACACACACACACACACACACACACACACACACACACACACACACACACACACACACACACATTCATTCATTACGAAATAACATTCTTCGTATTGTTTCCATACTTAATTACAGGCTAATCTATTCAAAACCATGTCTAAAACTTAAAAAAACCGAAAAAAAAAAAAAAAACAGAACTTCCTTATTTGCATGATGAATGCCTTCTGGTATTCCTCGTTTACATTTCTACATCGCTTGAATTAATGCGTCTGCTAAATGAATTAAAAATGTTAAATGCTTATGCATTAAAAAAGCGCAGCTCAACATTGAGCGCGCGCGTTGTGTCGCTCTGCCGCTGGGGGGCCAGAATTAGGGCAACAAGTCAAAAAGTTTTTACCACAAACCAAAGTGGTAAAAAGTGCAATAAAGAGTACAAGAGGAAAAACCGCTGGACTAGCTGCATCATGCATGCTAAATCAGGCAGCACGTGCCGCATTAAAAATTATAATTAAAACTGCAGTGACAAATAAGCACTTGAATGATGAAGTAAATAAATTACACCACGATATACGGAACGCAGCATTAATTTCATATGCATTCAAAAAGCATTAAACGCCTGCTTATATTCATAGAGTATATCGATTAATAAATCACTTCATATGCTTAAATGTAACTTACTCTTTTACTAAATAACTAAAAAAACGACTAAATTATATCTCCGGGCAATTTGCAAGAATTCACGCAGCTTGACAGGACCCAATAGAACATAACTTTACCTTCTGTGATCGTTAATCCAGTGAATTATGGCAACATTAATCCACAGAAAAATGTTCTTTGTGTAATCCAGTTTGCTGAAAGAGCTTCCAAGAGTCTTCTGTGGCGTGGATAAAGTTTTTTGCCTGGGAGTTCTCCTTCTCCAACTCCCTTTCTCCCCTCCCCTCACGGTTGTTTTAATAAACTTTCCCCTCACCGTCTTTCCTCGACGGGAGAATCTCCGCGTGATGACATCATCAGCTGCTCCGTGTGGAAACGCGCCGCAGGCTTTTCTTTCCTCTGCCGCCTCCCACAAGTCCAGCTTTGTTTGATTCCTTCTATGATTGTACGGCTCAGGAACTCGTCTGAGGTCATGCTAATGCAGACAGTGGGGGTTAATCGGGCCATCTGTGACTGAAAATCAAAGGCAAAATTTTACACACTACCTCAATTTTGATTGTTGAACTTCTATGAGTCTTGTGGTTCTTGTTTTGATGTTTTGAATTTGGCGGTAAACCATATGAATTGAATAATCGTTGTTTGATGTCATTTATATTATGATATATGTTATTTACATCATAACTTCCTTCAAGTAAACTTAATGGTATTCAAATCCCTCACAGTGATTTATAATAATACATTAATTTCTTCTTTTCGGCTTAGTCCCTTTATTAATCTGGGGTCGCCACAGCAGAATGAACCGCCAACTTATCCAGCATATGTTCCAGCACATCTTATCCAGCATATGCAGATGAGATGCCCTTCCAGCTGCAACCCATCATTGGGAAACACTCATTCACACACATACACTACGAACAATTTAGCTTACCCATTTCATCTATAGTGCGTGTCTTTGGACTTGTGGGGGAAACCGGAGCACCCGGAGGAAACCCATGCGAACACAGGGAGATCATGAAATCCACAGAGAAATGCCAACTGACTTAACCGAGGCTTGCACCAGTGACCTTCTTGCTGTGAGGCGATCTTGCTACCCACTGCGCCACTGTGAAACCCCTTATGATAATACAGTATATGCTAAATATGCTGTTATTTTATTTACCCTCAGCCTATTCAAGGTGTGTGTGCGTGTGTGTGTGTGTGTGTGTGTAAAAACTCAGTGGAGTTTGCATGATCTCCCTGTGTTAACTAAATTGGCCCTAGTGTATGCGTGTGAATGAAAGTGTATGGATGTTTCCCAATAAGGGGTTGCAGCTGGAAGGGCATCCACTGTGTAAAACATATGCTGGATAAAAAATTTGATATATTTTTTTAAACCACATCCTAATGAATTACAAAAGCAACTACTGGTACTTTGAGAGTTATAAAAACGTACACACATACAGGCAAAACAAAATTGATGCTTATGACTCAAGACAATACTTTGAGGTAGGCTATTATAAAGTAAAGTAATAAGTTTGTGTAAGAAAGAAAGAAAGAAAGAAAGAAAGAAAGAAAGAAAGAAAGAAAGAAAACAAACCTTCTTGATCCTTCGTGGAACCATCAAAGCCAATGAATATGCTTTATTGTTAAGAGTGTATTACCTTTATCCCACAGAAAAAAATACACAATATTCATGAAACTCTATGTCAACAATCCCTAGAGTATATGCTACTGTATATTCACTTTGAAATGTCCAGCCACTGGCCATGGGAGCTGAGAAACTGTCAGATTAATAAAAGCTGTAAAAAAATGGGTTCAGCTGTTTAAAGAGAAATCTGCAGGCTGAATGTTAAAGGGTCACAAAATACTGAGATGTTGACAGTACCGGCAGGTACAAAATGACGTCATTGAATTTTCAGCACATTTGTTCATTAATTCATGAGAAGGACTTGGTTCGAACCAATCAGCGCGATCTTTTGTGATTGAGATGCAACTTCATTAGTATGCATGATAAAGCTTCGAAGATTTGTTAAAGTGTTCAGAGAAATGCCACGTTGTGTTGCCAACCGTAATTCAAACAAGTAGTTGAAGAATTGTTCGGAGACATGGGTCATCAGTGTTGCGTTTATAAATGTGCTGCAACGAAGATTTTGTTTCCATTTTTCTGTGATGAGAGCACAGCTCGCGTGTGGACCAAGAGGCAACCTCCCACTCTCCCTTGTGAAGCTAATACGGAAGTATCTGAAACTGCAATTCATCAAAATTTCACTAGTCCTGGCTCTGTAATAGAGCAGATTTCTATTGAGCCCACTGTTAAAATGGCCAACTTTGAATCAGAAAAAAAAGTGTTTACAGCCTGGTACAAACAACGATTTTGGTGTATATAGCTAATATTACCCTTCATGACAACTGTGAGGAGGGTGAATTTTTTTTTATAACTCATCCATTTCGTTTATATTAGGTTATATTAAGTCTGCATTAATTGAGGGAGGGGCCACTTGAGTGACAGCTAGGCCTCGCTGCTCGCCATCACTTCACCTCTGCTGATTCTAGCTGATTAGCTGCTGAACCCGGCATATACATCATATTCTTGTTTTCTTTTATGTGGCTTTACACAGTGAGTTGCTTTTTGGAAATATTTCTTACAATTATCAGATGATATGGCATACTGTGTGCACTTAATTGTACTCACAAACCATTCACGTGGCCTCCATTTTCCAGGTGAGTAAAATTATATATTTATACACCATCTCTATAAATGTTTTTGTTTTATTTAAGATCATTTATTATTTATAAATTTCTTTAGACCTGTAATGCACTCCAGAATCTGACAGACTGATGCGTTATCTGAAACGTTGACATACAGTTTTATGCCTGAATATCATAAATAGCCTTGCATTGACTAACACAGACTATATTTAAAGTATTTGGAAGTAATTTATGTTTTCCTCCTGTAGAAAAACGTGATAAGAACAATGTTTAGTGGCTCAATGTATTACTACAGTGTTTTTAAAAGACTAAACACTTTATTGATATAGTGTACAACCAAGCCCATGTGGTCAGAACACAAACGAGTCGCAGGTAATGAAGTATTAGGCGTTTCTCCCAAAGAAAAGCCTTACAAAGCAAAATGGTTGTTTGGTATCCCCCGGTCGGTGCGATGATGCGCTAACAAAATGGCGATGGGTGGCCACACCTACTTGTAGCTTCTTTTGCGTTCTTCAGAAACCTATGGGTGACGTCACGGATACTACATCCATATCTTTTACAGTCTATGGTGTGGACCCACATGTGTGGATTACAGTGGTCTGCTAACACGCGACAAAAATATGTTTATAAGGAACATATTTAACCCAAGAGCTTTTCGAATCTGAAAATGGTGAAATCCAGATTTGCCACTCGTCTTCTTTTAAAAAAAGACACAGTTCCAGTTTATATTGATTATCCTGTCTCTACAGATTTGTTAAGTGTGTAATTGATGTTCATTGTTTATTCAGATGGCAAAGTTATTAGTATCATCAGCAGTACTCTATTAGTTTTTAAAGACATTAGTCAAAATGATTTCGTTACTAAGTTTACAGTAATATCACTACAATATTATGGACTGAAAATCCTCCACTTCCACACTGCTCTCAGATCTGCTGTAAACGCTGCTTCCCGAATCACTGTCTATCACCTCTCCGTCTGCGGTTGAGTTGCCAGTGTGTAAATCAGCTGTTGTGCACGTAATGAAACTCCCCTTTCCATGCAAACCTTTCCCTCTTTCGCCACTCGACACACCCACCTAAACAAAGCTGGACTCACCCACTTTCCTGAGCTTTTTCAAACTAGAGGTGTGAAACCACCCTGCTGAGACAGGTGGGGTGGGTTCATGTCCCCTTAAGGAAAACACTTACTGCAAAAATATGGGTCAAATTATTTGTAAATAAAGCCCCAATCATCATTCCTCCACAACTTTATTTAAAAAATAAATTGTGAACTTCATTTTCTGTGCTTGACAAATCTCTTCCTCAGCAGTTATCTGTCCGCCTACCCATGAAAAAAGTGTCTTCACCTGCTGGAAGCCTAAAATAGAAACGAAGTGGAGGTTATGCTACAGCGTTGTACAGTTCAGGTAATAATAATCAGCATTTATAAAATGTGTCCTGCTTCTTATAGATAGTTTTGCTCATTAGTGTGGCTATTTCTATCTTTCTCGTTAATTTACAGTCTCCTTGCAAAAGATGTTTAACATATTTTAAGCACTACCCTAACAATCTTGAATATTAGATATTTAAATTTATTCCAAAAGAACAGAATTTTCACAAATTATACTTTTCAAATGTTCATATACCTACAGTATATTTCTTCCCAAAGATCATTTGCAGCCTTTTTTTATAGTTGTGCACGAGTCTCTTAGCTGTACAGAGCAGCAAAATGAAACTTCATATGAACAAAGTGGAGAATACCGAAGGTGCAGAGCATGCTAGGAATTTAAATCAATTATACTGTAGAGTTAAGTTTTTAAAACAAGTCATAAAATAATACACAACTATCACAAAAAATGCATTCATAATGCTTCGAGGAATCAACATATGAAGTGCATAAAAATATCTGAAATTATATTAGATTTAGTTGTAGTAAATATTTGTTTTATAGAATATGGACCTATATCGCAAGCATAAATCCATGAAAGTTTTTAATATTTAGATTTGTTAAAAAGTATGACAAGTTATATGTATGTATCATATCATCTTTGCTTTAAATTACAAAAAACGAATAACCGATTGTGTGAGGTGTTTCTAATGCAGCGTCTATGGGACAGTACTGTAAATTTGCCGTTGGTCTCTCCTCTGACTACCATCATCAGTCTCACACAATTTTTTTTTTTCATTTTCTGAGAGTCTTTATAACATCGTTGAGTTTTTCTTTTATTATCTGAGCAAATAAGATTGTAAAAAATATATTTGTTGAATTCTTCTATTTACTGTGCTCTAAGTTTACCCAACTATGACAACGTCTGCTACTGAGAAACACGGAAATGTGAAAAGGGTCTATAAAATAATGCCAGTATTTATAAAATGTGATCTTTCAGATTTTGTAACAATCCACTGGGAAAATTTTGAATTTTACACTCTCTAAAGGGGCTTTATATAAGAATTGTCAACTACTATTCACTTTTATTCTTAACTTGTGAACATTTTGTAACAAAACATCCTAGTTTTCCCTGACTTACTTGGTTGCCAATGAAACAACGCTGACTGATTTTATGTGAAAGGAAAATCAAAGCAAAGTGAAGTTTGCAAGCACTCTGATCTGATGTGAAACAAACGCCTAAAAATGTTTAGGATCATGTAGAAAGAGCTGTATATCATCATTGCTGTTTGATGCAAATCATGAGTTGAGAAATATTTT
This sequence comes from Danio aesculapii, assembly GCF_903798145.1. Classification (NCBI taxonomy): domain Eukaryota; kingdom Metazoa; phylum Chordata; class Actinopteri; order Cypriniformes; family Danionidae; genus Danio; species Danio aesculapii. The sequence continues at coordinate 40,134,455 of NC_079453.1, forward strand.
ATATTTGAGAAACAAACAAATCGATAATCATTCATTCATTTTCTTTTTGCCTTTATTAATCTGGGGTCGCAACACCGAAATGAACCGCCAACTTATCCAGCATATGTTTTACGCAGCGGATGCTCTTCCAGCTGCAATCCATCACTGGGAAACATCCATACACACACATACACTACGGACAATTTAACCTACCCAATTCACATTTGCCACATGTTTTTGGACTTGTGGGGGAAACCAGAGCACCTGGAGGAAACCCACGTGAACACGGGCAGAAAATACAAACTCCACACAGAAATGCCAACTGACCAAGCCGGGGCTCGAACCAGCGACATTCTTGCTAGGAGGCGACAGTGCTACCCACTGCTAAATAATTTTTCGAAACAAATGCATTTCTCCAGTACATCAGTTTTGTCATTTTGACAAGGATTTGTACATTTAAGGCCTTTACCACCTATTGAAGAATGCTTTATTATTTATTTGCCATGTGTTACATGTTTTAAACTCCCCTATTTACATTTTTCTAAAATAAAAAAACAAAAGTGTTTCGTTGTTGTGGATGATACAGAATGTGCAATTCTCAAAGAGTTCAACTAAATGTTCAGTCCCACTTTATGTACATATACGTTTTTATGTATTACTAATATTTTAAAAAGGAAAAAGCCTGGAATTAATTTCTGTAAATACATTTAGATTTACACGATTGACCCATCCCTTAACCTTAAACAAACCTCAAACCTCTCTTCATTTGCTACCTTAATTCAAATTCAGGATATAACCCCATTTTCCATCTAGCAAAAGTTATCAGAAACTTTGAGAAATATCAGAATGCATATCAAACTAGAAGTGTCATCAAAACCTTCCTGCAATCATTTGTGCCAGCCATTTATTTCAGTAACCAATTACTTTTCTCATTCCAGTAAAATTTCATGGATGCAACTGAATGATCAACATAGTCCGACTAGATTTCTATTTATCTACAAAAAGTCACACAAACACACATAGGAAAGAAATCAATAAACATAGTCTCTCACCCCTTATATAAAAAGCTGCATTTATTTAAATGAAACAGAAAAAAACTGGTTCAAGCCTCGGCTGGGTAGGTTGGCATTTCTGTGTGGAGTTTGCATGTTCTCCCAGTGATTGCGTGGGTTTCCTCCGGGTGCTCCGGTTTCCCCCAGTCCAAAGACATGTGGTATAAATGAATTGGGTAAGCTAAATTGGTTGTAGTGTGAATAAGTGTGTATGGATGTTTCCCAGTGATGGGTTGCAGCTGTAAGGGCATCCGCTGCGTAAAACATATGCTGGATAAGTTGGCGGTTCATTCCGCTGTGACGAACCCAGATTAATAAAGGGACTAAGGCGAAAAGAAAATTAACGCATGAATGAGAAAAAAACTGTAGTGTTGTGAAATATCATTAGTGTTTAATTAAATTTATTTCAAAAGGTAGTTTATTCCTGTGATGGCAAACTTTTTTATTTATTTTTCATTTTTTCAGTAATACATCTTGTATTATAATTTCTTGTAATAATTTGCTATACTGGCCTATGATGGCGCAGTGGGTAGCACGATTGCCTCACAGCAGGAAGGTCGCTGACTAGGTCAGTTGGCATTTCTATGTGGAGTTTGAATGTTCTTCCAGTGTTCACGTGCGTTTCCTCCGGGTGTATGGGTGTTTCCCTGTGCTGGGTTGTGGCTGGAAGGGCACCCACTGCGTAAAACATTTATGCTGGAAAAGTTGGCGGTTCATTCTGCTGTGGCGACCCCCGATTAATAAAGGGTTTAAGCAGAAAAGAAAATGAATGAATGAAATGTATGAATGCTATACTTTATTATTCATTCATTCATTTTCTTTTCGGCTTAGTCCCTTTTTTAATCGGAGGTCGCCACAGCAGAATGAACCGCCAACTTATCCAGCATTCATGGATGCCCATAGAGATGCAACTCAACACTGGGAAACACCCATACACACTCTTTTACACTCATACACTACGGACAATTTAGTTTATTCAATTCACCTATAGTGCATGTCTTTGGACTGTGGGGGAAACTGGAGCTCCCGGAGGAAACCCAGACGAAGAACATGTAAACTCCACACAGAAATGCCAACTGACCCAGGGGCTCAAACCTGCGACCTTCTTGCTGTGAGGCGATCGTGCTACCCACTGTGCTACCTATACTTTATAATGTGCCATCTAATTATTGGATGAAAACTGTAGTTTTTTAAATGAAAAGCTTAAAAGAATAACAATTTTTTGCTTCTAACTATATAAAATTCTGTCACTTTCTGACCAATGCAATGCATCCCTATGGGAATGTTAGGTCGAGATTTTTTTCAAGTATTCCCTGTTACAGGATCCTCTGTGAGGACAGATCTTAGTGTATTCGTCTTCACTGCTTTACAGAACATGGCTGGGAGCCTTTGCAGAAAGCCAGACAGGCAATCATAAAACCGTTGATATGTAGAACCCTGACTGAATATGAATGCTAGTCCTCTCTGTCATTATTTAATAGTCTCACTGCAGATGAAACACATATTGGCTGTGCTCCAGCGCCCTGCTGCTTGTTTGTATCCCCCTGGGTGTGTTTTTTACAACATAGTTTACATCATCTCATCTATATTTTATGGTATGACATCAAGATTGTCCATCATCATTCCAAACAGCACAGCAATTTCAGGACAGGGATGCTGGACTTCATATGGAGAGGGAAACCGAGGAACACAATGCTGCAGAATTAGTATTTCCACTCCCTGGAATTGATGCTTGCTGCATTATGAACATCTCCAGTCCAACCCTCTGTTTCATCCGGACTTCTTGAGACTGGACTGAATTGCCTTGTGATTAATGTAGAAGACAAATAAGAAGAGTCACACAGCTTTTTTCCAGATGTTCAGGCAATTGCATCCTGTGTTTTTTTTTTTTTTTTTTTTTGAGAGATGCTTGAACAAATGAGGAGGATAAGTCAAAGGTTGTGTCCTTAGTGCAAAAACAGATTGGAGAAAATGACAAAAGCAGTAGTGTACACGCTCAGAAATAAAGGTACGTGAGCTGTCACTGGGGTGGTACCTTTTCAAAAGGTACAAATTTGTAATTGAAGGGTCCGTATTGGTACCTCAAAAGTATATATTTGTACCTACAGATTTTAAGAGGAACACTTTTGTACTTTTTAGGTACTAATATGTACCCTTGAGGTATTAATATGGACCTTTTATGTACAAATTTGTATCTTTTGATACCCCAGTGACAGCTCGCGTACCTTTATTTCTGAGAGTGTAGCAGGCCTCTGTTGCTCAATATTTCAGTGAAATGTATTGGGATGTTAAAGCTGACTTTATCAAAACATGACAAATACTGTGCCTTTGATGCGGTAGGAGCTGTACCAGATTAAAATTACATCCAGGGCTCAGCCTACTGTATTAGTACTAGAAGTGTAAATCAGATGTCTCATCACAATACGATATGATACTAATACTCTTAGCTGGCAATACGATATATGTTGATACTTCAAAAATTCTGCGATACAATTTTAATTCGATTCAGTGGAATATTGACTGACAAATTAATGCCTAATTAAAAAAAACCTGTTGTATTTAGTATTTCACAACGCTTCTGGTGTTCTTGAAGTAGGATACGGGTATAGTTAGGGACACGTCTAGGGAAAATGATCACAGTCACATATCTGCATTAACTTTTAATTAAAAGAAAGGTATTTAAATACTAAATTAAATAACAGCTTCATTCAAATGAACAAGTCTTGTTTGGTAAAAATAGTAAAGTTTTAGAATTTATAGCCAGCCAGACAAACAGAAAGTATACAGATTTCTTAGTTTAATTACCTATATTTAATTTAAATTAACATATAAAAAGACTATATAATATAAATTGCAGTTAAGTATTGAATTTCTTTAACTGTTGGAATTGAGTCAATTTCTCTTCTAACTAGAAAATGTTTTTAATTCATTTACTTCATTTCAGATGTTTCTTTTTCCCAAAGTGACTTAAAAATGAAGACGTTGGCATTGTGTTGGATTTTGGTCACTTTTCAACACAACCTAAAATCAACCTAAAATTAACCAAATATCAACGTCATCTGATGTTATTGTTGGACTTTGAAATAACATTGTTTTTAGACGCTGGCTAGACATTGAATTTTGATCACCTGGCGTCACGTCAAATCTAACCTAATATTATCTTATGACGTTGTGTGTCTGCTGGGAAGGTTCAGATGGCATCGTTCAGACCAAACAGAACTAACAGATCGTTGGCAGAAATCAGTTTGATCAAACTAAACCTGCCAAATGTAAACACTATTAAAAAACATCATCATGGGAAAATATTAATGCAGACTAGCCACTGACTTCAAAGAAATCAAAGGTCAAAAGCTTGAAGCGCTTACTTAGCCATAAAGTTCAACTAAAAGCATAGACTCACATAAAAAAGTATTTATTTTTGTAATAGAGCACTAATAAACCGACACTTCTCAATGCCTCAGATTCCTTTCCTCATCTCAAGCTTGCTTTTCTTCAGTCTTGAGCAAAGTTCATTTAAAGGACTTTCATTCCAACAGTTTTGCACTCTTTAGAGGACGATGGAGCAATAGACCAGCAAGAGCGTAGACCAGCAATATATACTGTATATATTTTAAGAGTTTTTTTTATTCTCGACAAATGCCCTTGGTCTCAAATAGCATCACAGAGAGAAGCCAGTGCTCAAGGACTGGGCACACCTATCCAAGCACACAATTGGATTTGATTTCAAGGTTCAGCAGAGAGTGACAGATATGAATCATCTAATCTATGAGCTTGAACACAGACTCTTCGACACATATGAGAGTCTCATGGAGAGAAGCTGCAACAACTTTTGCAATCTCCCCAATGTTTTCATTTTTGGTTCTCGATGCTCAGAGATGAAAATACATATTTATAGGTAATTTTGCTACAATTATTCGTTTCAGTCAAATCCTACACTGTAAAAAAATGCTGGGTTCCACACAATAGATTTGTGTTAGGACAATATGAAGGTATTAAGTTAATATTAATTTTAACAAATTTAAGTGAACTGAACATAAAACAACTAATTTGTTCTAAAATAAAACTCAATTGTGTTGTTTCAGCTCATTTTAAATAAGCAGTTTAATCAAACAGCAATTTCTTTGAGTGTTTAGTGTAATTAAAGTATAGTTATCGTAATTATATTTTTCACAAAACACGTAATAGGATTACTTTTTTATTTTTATGTAATAAAATTACAGTTACTTATAATGTAGTTGCCTCAAAAAGCCCCTACTATGCATTAAAAAATGTCATATTTTAGTTTTGGGGGTCTCCAACAACAAGCTGATATGCATGCAAGGTCAAAAAAAACACTTTCATTGTCTTATAATATGCATTTATTTTTGCTTAATTATCCCAGCGACTCCCATATGATTCGTTCAGCAATTCATTTGTTCCCAAATCCCTCCTTGGCGCGATGCTAATCTGTGCTGATTTGTCCGAACCAGTCTGTTGTGATTGGTCGACTGCGTTCAGCTTGAGACAGAGAGAAATGCCCACCACAGCTTATCAACCATTTTGAAGTAGTCAGAGTGCAGAGTTCAGACCCATCTTCCGCCACCCTCCCGTTTCGTTTTTTCTCCCGGAAAACTCCCGTAATTTATAGGTATCCCGTAAAATCTGTATTTTTGCTAAAATAAACTTCAACCACTGACACTTCACAGCCTCATCTTTGGGTAGGGAAAATAACACCAACTTTCCTTTACACTTCAGAGCAAAGCATCTTCATGATTCACCCGAGATCTGCTACAGTGGTTGTCTTCCTCTTTATCTTTCTACAGTGTTTGTGGCCGGGGGGTTCAATTTTCCTGGGTCTGCTCGCTCAACAAATGGGCGGGGCTTGAGTTCCCTATTGACGTCACGTCGGCACGGCTAAAGACTGGTTATCGCAGCAATTCATTCAAACCACTATGAGTCGACTCTTTCATAGATGAATCAATAGTTTTAAACACTGTACACTTTCAGATTTAAGCCTTAGCTGGATATTTCACTTCACTTAGAGCTGTGTTACACACGGCATGGAAGGTCATTTACAAAAACCCATAATAGGGGCTCTTTAAATGTAAATAAATTTAACAGTTCTGGATTAATTACATAGAAGATACTTTTGTAGAAAATACAAACGTATTCTGTTGAATAATTTAGCAAGATATTAAACATGCTTAAGAAAAAATGAAATGTGTTTAAAAATAGCCAAGCATTTATTTTTTTCTTTAAGTGTTCAATTTTTAATAAAGAAAAAAGATCTTGCTTGGCTCAAATGTGAAGAATTAAAAGATTTAAATGTCAGTCGTTAATGCATATCAATTTAAATGGACTTTAATAGTATGGAGTAAAGTAATTAAATTACTTATTTTTACTTTCCAGACATTCATTTTCCTTCGGCTTGGTCTCTATTTGAGAGGTTGCCACAGCAGAATGTACTACCAACTATTCCGGCATATGTTTTAAGCAGCGGATGCCCTCCCAGCCGCAACCCAGTACTGGGAAACACTCATACACCCAACACCCATACACTCTCACATTCACAAGCATATACACTACGGCCATTCATTCATTCATTTTCCTTCGGCTTAGTCCCTTTATTTATCAGGTGTAGCCACAGCAGAGTGAGCCGCCAACTTATCCAGCATATGTTTTACGCAGTGGATGCCCTGCACTGGGAAACACCCAAACACTCTCGCATTCACACACATACACTACAGCCAATTTAGCTTATTCAATTCACCTAAAGCGCATGTCTTTGGACTGTGGGGGAAACCGAAGCACCCTTATGATACCCACACTAACACGGGTAAATGCCAACTGGCCGAGCTGGGACTCGAACCAGTGAACTTCTTGCTGTGAGACAACAGTGCTAACCACTGAGCTAGCGTGCCGCCCACTTTTCAGACATCATAATTAAAAAAGTAATTTAAATACATTTGTAATTGTAACATGGTGTTATTAGTATTTAATAATTAATAACTTTTTTAAAGTAACTTACACAACACTGTCAGGATGCTGAAAATCTGATTTGGGTCATAGAAACAATTTAAAATTTTATATATATATTTATATAAATTTACATTTATATTTACATTTAGTCATTTAGCAGACGCTTTTATCCAAAGCGACTTACAAATGAGGACAAGGAAGCAATTTACACAAATTTCTAATATAAATACAACCTCGGTGAGCAGAAGAGACTTCTTTCAAATGTTCAAACTTTTGAGCTTGCACAACTAAACTACTGTTTATTCACATTTCCAGCACAAAAAAATGAATTTTTGCCCAGAAAAATAAGCTCAGCAACAGGCAAAAAATTTTGCTGAAGCTTAAAATCTGAGGCCAAGTGGGTGGGATAAAATCATCATCAAGTTAAGACTTCAAAACAGCAACCAGATATGACAAATCACAAAAAAAAAAAAAAGTAAATAAAATATCTATTCTAATTAAAATGTGACGTTGAAGGACAAAAAGCAGAGAGAGAGATGCAAGATAATTGGACAGATTAGAGAAGCGTATTTTCCTCCACAGACAATATGGCTGCCATGTGTAATGCCAAAGAAAAAGAGTCCACATGGCCAACTGACACATATTCAGAGACTTCCCTTTTCAGTTCCATTTACAGGATGGATGGAAAAAAAACTGGGGGAGGTTATGGAACTTGCTGACACAGGAGAATATAGTCATGACCACAACAGCCAGCCAAAGGAGTTTGGATTACTTACAAATGTGTCTCGATTAAGTTTGGAAACCATGAAATGAACATTGGAAATACAACATTTGAAGATTGTGAGTTGCTTTGAATTAAACGTTAACATGACTGTATTAGAAAATATAATTGGGTCAGTTCACATGGCAATAAACATCAGATGCAGATCAAACAACAGACATTGCAGAAACTTGGAGAAGGGGATTGGGATTGACAGTCTCTTTGGGAATTCCTTGAACACTCACAGTCTCCAGTTTTTCCAGACATGCTTTCAAACATACACCACAAATCTGATCCTAACATGAATCCTGACGCTTTTTGCCAAATGCATTTTCCAGTCAAGATGTGAAACAGCTTTCATTCTTAACAGTTTGTTTTTTACTCTTCTTCCAACTTTCATTTGTACAGTACTCAAACCCCACAGACATTACTAACATAATTTACCTTCACAAACAACTTTTTAATACTTAAAAAAGGTTTTTGCACATATAAAGAATGAAATTCTATTGTCAGATTGGTTTTACTGCAAACAAAGATGATAATGAATTCATTTAGACACCATAAACAATTTCCATGCAAAGAAACAGGGTTAAATAAAGACTTATAGAGACTTATAAATATAAAAAAAATACTTGTATAACTTATAAAGAGTTATAAGTACTGTATGTAATTCTTTACTAAACTCAGTATGTGTGTTTATTTATACCTAAATACATACATATACACAGAACACACACATACATGTCCCACCAGTGACGATATACAGCCCCATCGCACTTCTACGAGTGTGATATTGTGTTTATACAACAGTTTGACGGCATAATCATGTATGTAAAAAACTAAATGAAACATGGAGAGTCTCAAATTCTTTTGTAAGAGGAACTACTTTCATCCGCCATGCATTCACATCTGCAGCTGACATCAATTCAGAACAGCAGGAACCGTTGCTACTTCACAACTGTCACTTTAGAGCTAATATTTGAATGATTCTCCTGCACAATGTCTAAAATGATGACAAAACGGATGATTTTTGCTGACATTTTAAGATTATAAGGCTGAAAGACATAAAATGCCATCAGTTTACAAAGGTTTCCCAGTATTTCTCTGTTGCAATCACAATAATTAACCTCAAAAAAGCCAAAGCAGTGCAATCACTACCAGATTACTGTTGTGTTTGTGATAAGGAAAAATGCTCCTTATTCCTAATATGTAAGTCCCATCTCACACTCAATGCACTACCATTACTATAGTATAAATATAGTACAACATACAAAAGTGAGAGATGGACTTAGAATGTCACTTACCAGTTTAATAACGACTTGATAAGCTGTAGTTAAAAATTACGCTGGATTTTTCCTCCTCTAAACGCTTATTATGCTGTCTCTGTCGCCATCTTGTGGATGGACAACGTCAACCATCTTTGGTCTGCTCAAAGACAGGCTAATGGCGCTGTCTCTCAGAAATTATAAATGTTTAAAATAGGCACTATTCTATAGAGAGAGATTAGACTCAATAATAATTCACGCAAAAGACACGATGTACACATGCGTAGCCAAATTCACGTACGTAAAATATTTATTTATACTTACAAAAACAATTCACATGCACAAAATAAAAATACATTTTCATAAAATACGTTTCACAAATGCAAAACACCATTTGCGAATATATAAGAGTGTACAAAAAGTTTTGAATGTTTAAAATTCACGAGTTCATCCTGAATGAGAATGTGCAAATCCTCTCTCACGTACGACTCACCCTGAATACGAGTGTGTGCATTTTTGAGACTTTCCTGCCAGAAACAGGCAACTCGTACCTCTCAGCCAATCAGATGAGAGCTGTACTCGATGTCAACCACTCTGCGCTCCTTTTGCGCAGTCTGTTCCTCTAACCAACATGGCGGATACTCCTGTAAGTCAATACTGTTTCCTACTAGTTTGTGTATACGCTTTTTATAGTAGAATCTGAGTGTATTTTCAGTAACTCAATAGAAAAGTGCTTGTGTTAAGTCTATTCTTCTTAGAGGATCATCTCCGTTAATTAAGTTAGACTGCGCAAATGGTGCGCACAGTGAAGCGCTTCGGTCATTCCCGCGTTCTCAGGGAGTTTTGATTGGTTGAACAGTAAGCTCGCATCTTATTGGCTACAGGGCACGAGTGACTCACGTGGGAGGTGTGTGCTGACAGGAAAGTCTCAAAAATGCACACACTCGTATTCAGGGTGAGTCGTACGTGAGAGAGGATTTGCACATTCTCATTCAGGATGAACTCGTGAATTTTAAACATTCAAAACTTTTTGTACACTCTTGTATATTTGCAAATGGTGTTTTGCATTTGTGAAACATATTTTATGAAAATGTATTTTTATTTTGTGCATGTGAATTGTTTTTGTAAGTAGAAATAAATATTTTACGTACGTGAATTTGGCTACGCATGTGTACATCATGTCTTGCGTGAATTATTATTGAGTCTAATCTCTCTCCATACTATTCTCATAAATAAACTGTATAGTTGCAATCTAAACAACCACATTCTTGACAAAAAAACTTCAAAAGTATATGTTTGCAATATGTTGCCCAACAGCAGCAAAATCTGTCAAACTGTAAAGTGTTTTCTTCTTGTTGCTGTAATGGGTGGAGTGATAGACAAGGGTGAGGGGTGAAAAGACTAGATGAGTGCAGTTCTTTGCCGAATATCGCGGCTATCAGCCAATCAGATTCAACAACCAGACAGAACTGTTGTACAAATAAATAAATAAATATATATATATATATATATATATATATATATATATATATATATATATATATATATATATATATATATATATATATATATATATACAAAAAATTTCATCTTGGATGTGATTAATCACATTTAATCTTTTAACAACACCAATATATATTCCATTAAATACGAAGTAAATATTCCTTACCTTACATGTTTGTTATTGCCAAATTAAATTAAGCCATATATTCAAGATAAGGCGAAGCCATACTTGCAGCACATCTTTAATCGACACAATTGAATGGTGTTCTTAAATGAATCAGTAAATGAATCAATGAATCAGTTAAACAGATGCAATTGCTTAGTTCTAGAAGTATCGATTTAGTAAGAGATTCATGTAGGCTACAGTAATTTGTCACTGCGTACTGGTATAACATGGAAATGTAAAAATTTGAGCACATTGCATTTCACATTATACATTTCACAGCCAATTATAAAACTGTTTAGGCTTAATTCTTCTTCTTCTTCTTCTTATTATTATTATTATTGTTATTGTTATTATTGTTATTATTATTATCATATCTGTTTAATTGTAATCCATTTCTGTAAAATTTCGTTTAAAATCTTTATTTAATTATGTGTTGTTTTTAATATCTGAAAAAATTGCTGTAATTTCTTAGAATTTTAGAATTTTTGTTGTTGTTGTTGTTGTTGTTTTTAGTTGTAATGCATTTCTGTAACATTTACATTCAAATCTGTCTTACTTAAAATCTATGAAAAAAATAAATCAAATCTACTGGCAAACAATATAATAAAATGATTTATCGAAAAGCTAAGAGTTTTGGAATACAATTCACAAGTTTTCTGTGATGGTCCAGGGAAAGAAATATCACAAGGCTCCTATAATAGATATTTTTGGGGTGGACTTGAATGAGGTATCACACCCTTTATTTACCAAAAGGGTAGGTCTGATGTCTTATGTATCTAGAATATGTTTTCTGATAAACTGGAAAAAAGAACACCCTTCAACATTTGAATTGTTTAAAAAATATTATAAATGACACACTGCATTTGGAATATTTAACATTTAGTTTAAAAACCATATTTATAGAAACCTGGAACATTTTTTTGGACGCTTAATGAACCCTTTGACCTGTGCCTACATAATACCCATTGTTATCACACTGATCACTCATTTGCTGTTATTTGATTTTTGTTTAACTGAATTTGATGATGTATATATTTTTATATTTGCATGCTCTGAAATCAGAGAGCCCAGAGAAAACCCATGCAAGCACGGGGAGAACATGTAAACTCCACACAGAAATGTCATGGCCAGGTAAAGACTTGAACCAGTGACATTCTTGCTGTGAGGCAACAGTGCTGACCACTGGGCAGCCAAACCCAACCGTCATTGGGGAAGAGCAAATCTTACTAAATTGTACGAATTAGATCGTACGAATTCGTACGAATTAGCCACTAAATCAAAAAGTTACGAATTGCCGTGAGATTGTGTTGGACCAGCCGCATTCAATCATAAGCACATGCTCCTCTTGAAATTAGTTTGTAAATAAACTTCACTTAATGCTGAGTTTTCCTTCTGTTAAATGTGCTGACTGTTATATTGTAAAACAATAAATAATAATAATAATAAAAAAATATTTATCAAATATATAAACACTGTTCCAGCACCAGCAGGTATAGTCTGGATTGATGAGAAGTCAACTTTATAACAAATTAGAATTAATTTGATATTACATTATTTACTTAGTGACATCTGGCACTGAGAAATAAAGAGACTTCTAAAAAAAAAAAATTGTTGGGTATAATTTCTTATAGGGCCACGAAACCCCTCTGTCTCAGCAGGGTGTTTTCACACCTTTAGTTTGAAAAAAGTCAGGAAAGTGGGTGTGTCCAGATCTGTTTAGGTGGGAGTGTCAGGGGAGGGAAAGCCGGAAGGTTTTGCATAAAAATAGGTTTGTTTGGGCACGCGCTGAACAACACACAGACGCAGGGGAGAAAAACAGTGACTGTGTTTACATGGACATCAGTAATTGAATTATTTGCCAAATTATAAATTTTTCGACTTAAACTTCAGTTTGGCACTTTCATTCAGGAGCATTTCATTCATGCCCCCTGTGAAAAAACAGATATTAGATGCGAGGAACTGCTGGAAGAGTGTAGTTTTAATGGAATGTTTGATAACGCACAACGAATGGGACAAAAAAAAACTATGCATTTCTCGGTAACTTAGATGCACTTGGTAATGTCAGAAAGCCGTGTGTGTATAGACTATCCTGTTACAAAAAGGTGACAAAAATACTCCACAACGGTAGTTTGATTAAGGTGTTTACATGATTACATTCGGAGAGCAGCATTTACAGTGGATCTTTTAGTCCATAATATTGTAGCGATATTAACATACTGTAAACTGTAAATCATTTTGACTAAGGTATGTTTTTAAAAACTGAAAGAGTACTGCTGACGATACGAACCAACTTTGCTATCTGAATAAACAAACAAAGTCCACTGATCGATCACTTACCAAATCTGAAAGACAGGACAACATCAACTGGAGCCGTGTCTTTTTTAAAAGAAGACGAGCGGCAAATCAGGATTTCACCATTTGCACATGCGAAAACCTCTCGGGTAAAAATATTCCTTACAAATGCATTTCTGTCGCATGCACTGTATTCCACACATGAGTCCAGCTGCGCTCTCATAGCCAGAAATGAAAACAAAATTTTAATTGCAGCACATTTATAAACACAACACTGACGACCCATGTCTCCAAGCAATTCTTGTTCTTCCCCTTTTTTTCACAACACAACGTGGCATCTCTCTGCCGTCTGAACACTATAACAGATAAAAACTTTCTTAGAAGCTTTATCATGCATATTTGAACCAAGCCTTTCTCAGGAATTAATGCCACACACTCAGAGACGTCACGATGCACTCGCAGGTACAGACGTCCACTCTCCACTCTGGAATACACACAAGTATCTAATAGCCGTGACGCAGCTTCAAACCAGAAGAACAAATTTGCTCGAAATAACGCAAAAACAACCAATTTTCACTTTTTTGTGAAATATGTGTTCTAATAGTGTTTATAGCAGCGTGGGACACACATATATGATTGTCAACAGCTCAACAGTGTTTTGGTGTTTCGTGACCCTTGAAGGTCAGATCAGATTATATGATACATTTACTTTGCTTCACACCTCCCAAGTAGGAAAAAAACAGCTGGACATTTTTTATATCTATCTTCCATCTGAGCTGCTTGTGAAGCATCTCTTCCCAGCTACGCTTTCCAGCTGAACATTAAAACTTGGCTGAAGTGGACTATTGATGTGGCTCTTTAATTAGCTTGAGGCAGCTTGAGCACTAAATCATCCTAAAAAAGCAAAACTGCACTTGAAAGAATTGCTTTGATGCACCTGGAATACATGCTGATGCTTTTGGCTGCTCGTGTAATCGAGTTTGTAGGGCTGAAGTCATTTGAATGCAATATACACTATACCGTAGCAACACGCTAAGGGCTACATGGTTTAGGCACGCACTTGAAGGTAGTTCATAAACAAATACATGCATACGCACACAGACATGCTGACAACACGAATTTAATCAAAAGAAAAGTGGTGCAAGTGCACAATGCAAAAAACCAACCCAGGTTCATTATTGGTATGTACCATTATATACATTTCTGGAGATCACGAAATACGTCCCAGGAGGTACGTTTTCTGCAGTTTTTGTTTTCGCAAATACACTATAGGCAGCGGTGTATGCTTTTTTAGATCTTAAATTTCGAGATTTATCTGGCTGCAACCCGCAGACCCAAACACATTTCAGGCACACACAATCACACATGATCTAAGCAAACCATATGGTTAATGGCAGATTGGTCTTCTTCCATTTTTTTTCTTGTTGATGACTAACTCCTTAGGAGCATTAATGCCACCTACTGAATTTCACAAATATGGCCCGTGCTACGATTGCCATTCATTAGAGTGAACAGTTTAGGGTTTCCCACTTCAGTCATTATTTCATTATTATATCGTAACAATCATTTTAATATCTGTGCTGTTTTGGAACTAAAATTATGTAAATAAATATATATTTTTTAAATACTTATGACTTTATAGACCATCTTATTGTAGGATTAAGTGTAATAAACTAGTTCAGGATCTTAATGTTGTCATACTTAAAATCGTTTTGAAGTTAAATATAAAAAAACAAACAATAATGTGTCTTTAAAATGAATTACTATAGTTAATAATTTAAAACTAATAAAGTTATAAACTGATAAACTACTTTATCTTTTACTTAACTGTAGCAACTGTTAGTAATATATATATATATATATATATATATATATATATATATATATATATATATATATATATATATATATATTTATTTATTTATTTATTTATTTGCGCGCGCGCGCGCGTGTGTGTGTGTGTGTGTGTGTGTGTGTGTGTGTGTGTGTGTGTGTGTGTGTGTGTGTGTGTGTGTGTGTGTGTGTAACAGATCACAATTCATGGTTCGGAACGCACCAGTTCACTTTTTCATTTTGTTAGAAACAATTAAATAACCCAGAAGTACTGGGAGAACAGTTTTTAGTTCAGATATAAACACTCATGTTTAAGGTAAAGATTAAATGTAAAGATTAAAATGTTTAATGGAACTTGATGCTGGTGAAAGCAATTACATTGTGTAACCAAAAGGTGCCGACAAACAACCATCAAAATTTTGTTACTGAATAGTTTTTCAGAAAGTTCAATGAAACATGATGTTTTATGCGTGAATTGTTGAATCATTAATTAAAAATAAATATGATATGTTGTACAAGAATAATGCTATATTTAGCATTATCACCAACAGTAGCAAAGATCATACTTCGTATTGAATATTTTCCTTTTTCAGCTGGTTATTTCTTGATTTTTATTTTTATTAAAATTACAGCTTCTAATATCTGTTTGTTAAAGCCAATGGTTTTTGCAGTTATATTTTTGGATAAATGGAAAGCAAATGCCTTTGGTCTCCTTCCTTTCTTACTGATCCGAAAAATGGGCCGATCCCATTTTCAAACTCAAAAACCGTAGTGTGATCCGAACCATGAGATTTGTGATCCGTTACATCATTTATATATATAATAATGTGGGAAATAATTAATAAAAAAGTTATTAGAAAATTAAGCAAATGAATACTGTTCAATCACTGGAGTACAATATTAATATAGTGTAATACATTTATTATATTTGTATTACATATAAAGATGTATTATAGCCTATACATATTAACTTGCTATTATTTCCTTCATTATTATGAATCCATTTTATAAATTAAACCTGTCCAATTTAGATCGTTTATATATCTCTAAAAATGTTTCAGCATGGCCAGCAAACGGGTATCTGCAATATTGACTCTGTCAGATAAATAATTATTGTGTACAATACTTATTAACAATAAATATAAAAATATATTCATGACGATGTCCGAGAAAACATTAACAACATTAAAATCCATTGTAACCACATATGGTTTGCCTAGATCGTGTGTGCTGGATTGTGTGTGCCTGAGATGTGTGTGAGTCTGCAGATCTGCAGCTGGATATTATTGAAAATTTCTCTTGCAAGTGCTATTCGCACATGCTGTTCTCGCATAAATCCACCAGAGGCCGCTGTCGATTGACTGACTGACTGACTGACCGATTTCCCCAAACCCAACTGTCAGCTTTCAAAAGCAATCCAGAAAAATAAAAGCTCTCGCGGCCACCTAATTTCTAACACGTTTTCAGATTTTACCACATTCTTACACTGTTATTCACTTGTTTATCTTATTTTTGCTTTTGCCTGCTTTTGTTTTTGTTTTACCTGCTTTCTGGAACTATTCTTCGCCAGACTCGAACCTCATCATCGCGGACAACTCATGCATCTCAAGTCTGCTGACGTACATGACAAGCTACTGGGCAAACTGGAAAAGCAGTCTACACTAAGATGAGCGGTCAGTCAGTAGTGCAAAAATAAACTGAAGCCATTGGTGGCGTCATACCGCCCCGTAGTGTTCTTTTTAAGGACGAAATGCAACCATGCATAGCTCTGGCTCCATAATTCATGCTCTCCAGAAACGTATACTAGGGTACGTTTTCACAATGAGGCTGTGTTGCAAAAAAACATGTGTATATGAAATGAAAAAGACA
This sequence comes from Danio aesculapii, assembly GCF_903798145.1. Classification (NCBI taxonomy): domain Eukaryota; kingdom Metazoa; phylum Chordata; class Actinopteri; order Cypriniformes; family Danionidae; genus Danio; species Danio aesculapii. The sequence goes on from NC_079453.1 coordinate 40,151,132, forward strand.
GGGTTTTCTTCTCACTGGAGTCATCTATCCCTGTCCACTGGTCTATAAAACATGCAGTTAGTGTCAAACCGAATCAATAAGAGCATGCCTCGATGAATCCAGTATAAATATGCCTGGCCTGTTTGTTATGCTCTTATCCCATTATAGTAGCCGGGGCCTTGCAGTGGTGAGCTTTGTGTGACGATGGTTTCTGAAAATGGAGGACCTGATGAAAGGTGACTTCTCTCAGACCAGTGAGCCTCAAGCCCTGAGGGATGTAATTTTTGATAAATATGTAAATCTAAACGGACAGCAGAAATGCTCTCTTTTTGCTTTCATCATTCCGTGAGATATTCTAGTGTTCAGTTTTAGCTCGGAGATCAGGCTCTCTATGGAATAACAGTGGTTGACCTGAAGTGCTTTTAGCTCAGGTCACCAATAAATCAAGTAAAGTGAGAGCACTGAAGCGCTCAAGGCATTTTGTTTTTTTAGGTGTATGTGCCAAAGAATGGACACAGGCAAGCTCATGCTTGATGAAGCAATAGTTTGGCCTGAAATGAAAATTATGGCATTATATGTGGCAAAAATATATGACATTCTTCCTTCTGTGGAAAACAAAAGAGACGTGTTTTTTTTTTCCAAGCTATTGAAATATATGAAAGTGGAACAATTTTATCATCAAAAAGGACTCCATATGACTCATGCGCTATACTGTAGTACAATGTCAAAAAGCTGTGTGTGAAAAAAACAGACAGAAATGTAAGTGTTTATTATACAGAAAAGCTTTTTAGTGAATACGCACAATGAATGATTCATTCACAAATCAGACTCCTGTGGTTGGCAGGTTCAACCGAATGACTCAATGGTGTGTCGCAGTAAATAATTTCTTATTTATTTTCTCCTCACACAACTATTGACATCAGGTAGCTTTAAACGCAGTGCATGAGCTCTGTGGACCACTTTTAAAATACTTTTATGGTTCTTTTGTGTTTTTTTTTTAAGCTTGAAAGCTCCATTCCCCATTCACCGCATAACACTGACGCCACAGTAACCATACAGTTTCACTATTTCTTGTATCAATCCCAATTTTTTTGAGTGACCTAAAATTCTTGACATTTTTCAAACAAGTACTTTGAATTGCTTTTGTTGCTTATGTTAATGCCTTAAGATGAACATCTTGTATTGGAGAATTTATATTTTTAAGGGTTGTTAAGGACAAACTTTTAAAAACTAGCCTGAAAGTTAAAAATTGTCTGAAAAAGTCTGAAACTTTGTTTATGACACAAAGGGATGCACAGCAGCACACAAACATCTTTAAATGTCAAAAATTAACGGATGAATATGGAAATTAATATAATTGTCTTCATAAATGTAAACAAACGCTACCTCCTGCCCTGCTTTTGTCACCTAACAAGGCTTTGGTAAAATCCGGTTTAGATCGTCTGCTTGCACTTTGAGTTTGTGCACAAGCAGAACCATTGTGCGACTGCAACGTTATGTCCAAAACACATTAATTAACTAAGGAAAAGCCTTTTAGACCATGCGCCAAGTTGCAGAGTGTTTTTCCCCGCACCCTTTAAATGGCAAACGTGGAATTACATTTAACATCTCCATTTATATTGTAACGGCGAACAGTGTGTGGAGTGTGTGTACAGCCTAAATGGTGTACCCTATGAGCCCCCCCCCACCCCACCCCTTTGGAAAGTCTTTGCACGGTACTGCCGTAGTGTAATGTTCTTTATATTATTTCAATTATATTACTACAACATAAGAGTGTGTATGAATGAGAGAATTTATGGGTGTTTCCCAGCACCAGGGGTTCATGAGTTATACTCACATCGCTCTGTTGTGGCTGAAAGGGCATCTACCACATAAGATATGCCAATTAATAATTGGCAGTTTATTCCACTGAGGTGACCCCTGATAATCAGGGACTAAAGGATGATTAAGGGTCCGATCACACTGAACGTGCTTTTTGCATTGAGATGCGCCTTTTTTTAATGTTTTTCGAATGGTCGCAAGCGTTTTGTGCGCTGCTTATGTGCTCTGCGCGCCTCACATTTTAACCGCCTGCTGCGCCTTACATTTTTCCCATTGCGTGCTGTTTGCTCGCAGTTGAAAAAAAAAAATTTAAGAAAAAGCACGTTATGTCAGTCGCGTCTTTTTCTTTCTCCAATTAAATGAAAGCAGAGGTGGGGTTTCTGTTCAGGTGACTGCAGTGTTTGTGTTGTCAAGACGACTGCTGAGACTTTTGAAGATGGAGGAGAGACTAGTGGTTACTGTTATGTGTTATCCAGAGCTGTATGACTTAACAAGTTTTCAATATCACAATATTAATAAATATTAAAATTATACCAATATCAGCAACACTCGTGCACAACACGCAGCTGATTCAGTCATTGCCTAGTGACATAAAAAGCGCAACAAAAAAAGCATTTTCTTATACTTTTTCTTATACTTTTGCATTGAGTGATCGGCGTGACTTATGGCGCCTGCCTTGCGTGTAGTCATGCATTTATATTTCCGTGCGCTGTTTATGTAGCTTTGTGTAACACTTCCGAAACGCTAGCTGGCAGTAGGTTTTTATGTTTCTTTGTGTCGAGTTTCTTTGCAGGTGTTTCATTTTTTCAAAGTAACCAAAACTCTATCGTTGAGAGGCAGGAACCATGTGATGTGCAACAACTTTAATATTAAGGTAAACACTAAACGAAAGTTTCCATCTGGAGCTCCTTCACAGGACTCGACAGTTGTAAACAATTGCTCCATCAGGCTAGTGGCTCTTAGCACCACCCATGCTCGTCACAGCTACCAAGCTGACCAATCACATAGCTACGCATCATTGCAACGTGTAGTTACATGTTTTGAGAGGTGCACATCAACATCGGCATCAGCAGGGCTATGCGACTGCGCGAAGGCTGCGCCAGAGCACACACGTGCACCTGACGCAGAAGTAAAAATCAGCCTTAAGCCGAAGGAAAGTGAATGATTAGTATTAATTGAGAATCATACAATTTTTAGCCTATAAACTAAACAGTGACCACGTTTACGTTGTCATCAGTAATCAAATTATTTGTCTTAATCTGAATAAGACAATAATATGATTGAGGTGTTTACATGAGTTTCTATTTGAATGTTCCTTTCATGATCTGTTTTTACATGTTATAGCCCATAAATTGATTAACGTTGTTGCATCATCGCGCCATCCACGTTTCCTCTGGAGTTTCATGTAATTTTGGGTGTTTCGTTTTTAATTTTACGGCTTTAACAGCAGTTTGCCACTTTCACTTTCATTCAGGAACATTTCATTTATGCCCCCATAACAAACTGATGTGATGAGTGGGAGTACAAGTTAAGGACTGCTGGAAGAGTGTTGTTTTAATAGAATTTGATACCGCACCCCAAATGAAAGAAAAATAAATCTGAATTTCGCGATGTGTGTGTCTGTGGACCTTCACTGACTCCATAGGAGCATATTGAAATATTCTGTCGCAAAATGCAGTGAAAAGTCCTACATGACGCTAATAGTTTGATTACGGTTGTTTACATGTCAATACTCCACATGTCTTAATCCGATTTCTGTTTAGTTTGATTATGACCTTAATCTGATTACATTAATCAAAAATCGCTGTTTACATGGTAGAATCAGAGTACTGTCTTAATCGTATTAAAAATGGATTACTGATGTCCATGTAAACATACTCAATGATAAAATCTGCCTCAAACACAGACAAAAATAAAAATCCTAGAAATCATGCTTGTGCTAAGCGGAAGTTAAACTTTGCAGCTGAAGGGAAAATGACAAAGAGAAAGCAAGAGCCAGACACAGTCCGTGAGAGAAAGAAAGAGGAGCCCTGGGCGATAAAGGCTGATGACGGGGCAACATGAATGCTCACATCCTCTCCGCATTAGTGTCTGCAGTGGGACTGCGCCAAGCAGCAGATGTGGAAAGATCAACGTGCTAGGAAATTATGCAAATGAAAAGGTGAAGGCTATAACTCACGGATTGATTTAATGCTAAATTATGTGCAGAAATACATGAATGGACTTTGATAAAGCACAGTGCATTTAGAGGTTTTAGCTGAGAGTCTTCCTCTGAATTCCTCAAATTTTTTGTGCTTAGAGCATCCCTCGCATCACTGACACTTCGCTGCCTATCTTTTGTTTTACTGTCTGTATTAGTGGACTCCTAAATGATTGCTGCAGAGTTAGAGACAATGTTAACATTAAATTCGATGTTGCAGCCTAGATTAATGCTAGTCATTGTCTTTTCTTGCACAAACAACAGTAGATCTCAAGGAAGTTTGACTGCAGGTGGATCTGGGACTAGTGTGAGATGCAATGATGCCCCAGTTCCACAGCAGACACAACAGGCACACCCCACACACCTGTCAGCTATTGATCAAAGCTCAATATAATCACTCTGACAAAACCATACGCTGTAGTCCAATGCCACAGAATAAGCTGTCGAGTCCCACTCATGGAAGAAAAAAATACTTCAGCTTGGAACTATACTGTACGAAGCATGCTATTCTCTTTCCAAAAAAAGCCTCTTTTTCATATTGATGACTGTGTATTGTGAGAATGCTATGTTTTTTTTCTGGAGAGTATGATCATGCATACCTAATGTGTGAAGAATTATGAGATAAGAGTTGTAGGAGCCATAATGATTATATTGAATATATTTTAAGTATATCTTTTTATTTAATATTTTCTTTTATTAAGTGCTTGCTTTGTATGTTGTGTTGTGTTTGGTGTGTATGAGTCCTCTATAGGAAGTGGGGACTAGGTGACGACATACACTGTAAAAAATGTTGGGTTTCACACAATTCCTTCATGTTGTTCCCAACACAAATTGTTTAAGTTACCTTAATCGTTTTTGCAAATTTAAGTAGACTAAACATAAACAATTAAGTTGCCCCTCTTTGCTATTTTTAAGGTGGAAAAACATGCTTTGCACTCTGGCGCATGGTCTAACAGGGTTGTGCTTATTCTCTTAATGAGTTATGAGTGTGTTTTGAGCATAACATGGATTAAACCAATTAGAGCTTCATCTCGCATTCCCTTTAGGAGTCAGTTGCATCACGCCATGGCACAGTTGCTATATACATGGCGGACTTTGTAAGTGGATAAACTGAATGCTTTACTAGCAAGAAAACAGTTAAACAGACCATCTGCAGCACGAGGATAACAATGAACCTCCATCATTCGGCCTCTTTACTTTCTCATTACTTTTACTCCTTTACTTCTGTAGAGTAAGGAAATGGTAGAAACTCACTCCACTGAAGACATCTATTAGCCTACATATTTAATTTAGTTACTTAAACGCAAAGATTTATTTCAAAACTATTTCTAAATTCAGTTCTAATTTACAGCAAACCAATAAATGAACAATAATAACGAAATGTGGTCAAAAAAAGTTACATCCAAACACACTATTCTTTTGCCCCATATGGGGATGCATACATCTCCAAAACCCATCAGATGGACAAACCTAAACTTGTTTTTATTCAAACAAATATAAATATGTACATAATAAATAATACTGCTAATAATAATAATAACATTATACAAGTTCAAACTGTCATAAATAAACTGAAAAGGCCCCCAACATGAAGAAGGCATGGAGGCAATGGTTTTTGTGTTTATGCAGAAACTAATAATTTATTTAACATTTTAATCCTTTAATTTTTTTCATGTGTAAAAATATTTGTGTATTGCTGTACATGCAACATGTGTGTATTAAGCAATGTGTAAGCATTTGGACCCGCACAGACGCATAACTAACGTGCTCTATAACCAGCTAGTATATCTATTCTATTTTTTCCAAAGATGTTATAAATTGTCTTATATTGTAATAAAACAGACATTTAAATAGTCATTTAAAATGACATATTACAGCATTAAACGGCAATGAATTTAATTTCTGACCCAGACACCCAAGAGAAGAAACCAGGTGAAGCACTGGCCAAGAAGTGCAGTCATCAAAAATGCAATGAGATGCCGCTTTGAAATGTGCCAAAAGAAAACTATACATCTGAATCCAGTGTCATGTTGCCCTGTGTCCAGGCTGCTTTGAGGGCTTTCACACGAAATAAGAATAATTTCTTGCGTGCTGTACAGAAACCAGTTTCAGCTAAAAATACTATAACTGAGAAGATTTAACATGAAGTAACATAAGGATGAAATAATAAGTTGATACAATCAGCATTAAATGTTTTCTAAGATTTACCCATACAGCAAACATTTCTGCATATACAGTTGACATCAGAATTATTAGCCCCGCTGAATTATTAGCCCCCCTGTTTATTTTTCCCCCAATTTCTGTTTAACAGAGAGAAGTTTTTCCCCAACACATTTCTAAACATAATAGTTTTATTAACTCATTTCTTATAACAGATTCATTTTATCTTTGCCAGTACATAATATTTTACTAGATATTTTTCAAGACACTTCTATACAGCTTAAAGTGACATTTAAAGGCTTAACTAGGTTAATTAGGTTAACTAAGCAGGTTAGGGTAATTAGGCGAGTTATTGTATAATGATGGTTTGTTCTGTAGACTATCGAAAAAAAAAATAGCTTAAAAGGCGCTAATAATTTTGACCTTAAAATGGTTTTTAAAAAAGTAAAAACTTCTTTTATTCTAGCTCAAACAAACAAAGACTTTCTCCAGAAGAAAAAATATTATTAGACATACTGTGAAAATTTCCTTCATCAGTTAAACATCATTTGGGAAATATAAAAAAATAAAAATAAATAAAAAATTCAAACAACAGACCATGGAATAATGCTGTATACATGATATCTGTGTGATACTGCGTTTAAACAACCATTTGACAGCACAAATGTGCAAACAAAATAACAACTACCTTTACAGGAACATGTCACTGTGATTTATAAATTTACATAACTAAGTAAATAGGCTTTCATATTAACAGTGTCATTATAGCAGGTTGAGATTAATAGCTAACAGTAATACCGATTACCGACTTTCTTGGAACAGCTCATAACGGAAGAAGCAAAAACAGGAAGAGAAAGCATATGTGCTCCACATGCTAATCGTCAGTCTTAGCTGATTATTCTTATCACAAGACGAATTTAAACACATCACACTGTCTTCGCAGAACAAACTGTCCAGCATCTCAGACGCTCATGAAAATACCTGCACCCGTGAGAGCAAACCTCTGATTTATGAGCCTGTTGTTCTGTTCATTTTTACGGCGCACCATCAGTTCCAGCGCGAGCGGATTTATGCACTTTATCTCTAGATACAATCCGGCTGTGCACAGGATCAAGGCATTATTGATTGTCTCCCAGCCATTGATCCTATTGAGTGGATAGTTAAGCAGTCGTCCCCGGTGTGGCTTTCCAGATGAGCACGACTACTAGCTTTATTGGGGAGAGTGGGTGGTCTGCTGTCAAGGGCAAAGTCAGACACTTGCACATTGAAGGAGGTTTAGAGACAACAGCTATTTTTCTTGAAAAACAGTAGCTCTACACTGTGTGGTTACCTAAAATACAATATAATGCAACTTCCAATGCATTTTTGTATGCTAACAATGCAACATTTTATGACCGGAGTAGACGTGTGTCAGATTTTCAAGGCAAGATAATTGCTGAATCTTGGGATGTACATCTACATGTCGGTCTGCTGTTAAGCCTGTTGAGCTTCATTCTGTGATAAAGCTGTCTAGGTGTTGCCTATATTATCCCGCTTGGCTACTAGCCATAAAACTAAATTTATTACAAAACATCTGTAATAATAATAATATTAATAATACAAAATAAATATTAAAAGCTGACATACAAAACACCAACATTTAGTCGCAAGATGGTGCCCAACAGACAATAACAGTGTGAAAGATAAGCATATACATATAGATATGATTGTATTCAGTAATGGTCAAGATAATTTTAACTACTCAGATATTATAATTGTTATTATTATTATTATTATTATTATTATTATTATTATTGTTGTTGTTATTATTATTGTTATTATTACTGTTAACAATAATAATTATAATAATAATAGCAATAATAATAATACTACTACTACTACTACTACTAATAATAATAATAACAATCATCGTTCATTAACGTTCAATAACAATCATTGTTTTCATGATTTTATGATATTCATTCATTCATTTATTCATTTTCTTTTCGGCTTAGTCCCTTTATTAATTAGGGGTCGCCACAGCGGAATGAACTGCCAACTTATATAACTGCCATACACACTCATTCACACACACATACACTATGGACAATTTAGCTTACCCAATTCACCTATAGCGCATGTCTCTGGACTTATGGGGGAAACCGGAGCACCCGGAGGAAACCCACACGCATATAGAGAGAACATGCAAACTCCACACAGAAATGTCAACTGACCCAGCTGAGGCTCGAACCAGCGACCTTTTTGCTGTGAGGCGACAGCACTACCCACTGTGCCAACTCGCCTATATTAATTGTTTTCATGATTTTATGATATTCATTCATTCACTTTCGGCTTAGTCCCTTTATTAATCTGGGGTCGCCACAGCGGAATGAGGCGATCATGCTACCCACTGCGCCACCGTGACACCCAGTGTACTTATTATACCACAAAATGACCAAAAATTCATGCTATTTTTGAATGCGTAAGTAACTTTTACCACAATATATTTCATTTTTGAATATAGGCACATGTCTAGACTGGACACGCACACTCACTGAAGTTTTTATTTTATTTTGCAGATGCGCTCATTTGTGGCTCTGCTGCTCAGTGGAGGCTTGATCACATTTGACTGTATGTTGTTGTGTGTGCTCAGCGGGGGGACCTTATTATCTCTGTAACACAGTGCTCTATTTTTGTGATCTTGCCTTAACATCCTCCCTGTTTCTTTATCCCTCTCCCTCTCTCCTCTTGTTTCGGAGGGGGTTTGGGTACAGGAATAGGACTGCATGCGCTCAGAGGGCCTCTGAAGACTTCATGTCCTCTGATCTCAGCATGTTTTCCAAACAAGCTAAAGATGCATAGAGAAGGCAAGTGTGTGTGGGTTTAGACGAGGGTAGAGGGAGGATATGGCAAGCATGAGTGTGTAAACAAACATGCGCTTTAACAAAATGCGCACTGAGATTTAGCTCAAAATGAGAGATCCATAGGATGAGATGATCAAGAGGTTGCGTGCAGATGAAGCCTTGTACAGATTTGTGTGACGTGGACTTCAGTGTTAAAAGATAATGTGTGCTTTCTGTGACACCAGTGATACCAAAGAGAAAAATAATGGCTTTAAAAATGTCTAGTCTCAAACTCACACATTATTTAAGCTGAAACAGGTAGTAGATTGTTTTGATTTTTACAATGTTTGAGCTATCAAATACACTGAAACAAATTATGTCTGCAAAATGGTTGCAAACAATTGATATGGCTTGAATTTACTCAAAATTAAAAAAATAATAAAAATAAATTTAGTAATGTTCAACTTTTTGTTTGGTTAAATTCAGCTCAAATAAATAGTTTGCAACCACTTAACTTACAAAAATTTAGTAAATCCAAGGAATCATTTTTGAATAATTTTTTATCAGTGATATGATCAGTTATTGACTTTTCTTGAGCTAAATAATAATTCTAAAACCCTGTTTCAATACAAACTCACTGTGCCTTTAAGAATTTGGGGAAAATGTTAAAAAAGAAGAAGATAAGATACTATACTATAAGATAAGATACTAGATATGGAAAAACTCCTCAATCCAGTTGTGTGCTTATTGGGAGCACTGCCCAAAGAAATGTTTAATGAAGAAACAAGATTTGTACTAAGGATAGTAGCACTGGTTGTAAGAAAAATGATAACAATACACTGGATGGAAGAAAGTCCTCCAAAGGTGGCTCAGTGGCTCCACAGACTTAAACAGATATATGTAATGGAAAAAAATGACTGCATGTCTACAAATGAAGACTGATGTTTTTCTGAAGAGGTGGAAAAGTATTACAAGATATTTAGATATATACTTTTAAAGGTTATTTAATTCAATCACCAATGTAATTAAAGGTAACAACGTAACACAATGTAACTTGATGTACAGATGTATCCCCTGAAAAGAATTTATGATGGCAGTACTCTTTATTTATTTATTTTGAATTATTTTTCTTATTAAATTCTTCTGGAGAAAGTCTTATTTGTTTTATTTCGGCTAGAATAAAATGAGTTTTTAATTTTTTAAATAATATTTTAAGGTCAAAATTATTAGCCTCTATAATAGCCTCTTTAAGCTATATATTTTTTCAATAGTCTACAGAACAAATCATCGTTATACAATAACTTGACTAATTACCCTAACCCCCCTAGTTATTTTTATTAACCTAGTTTAGCCTCTAAATGTCATTTTAAGTTGTATAGAAGTGTCTTGAAAAATATCTAGTCAAATATTATTTACTGTCATCATGGCAAAGATAAAATAAATGAGTTATTAAAACTATTATGTTTAGAAAAGTGTTGAAAAAAAATCTCTCAGTTAAACAGAAATTGGGGGAAAAACTGCAACTGGACTTCAACTGTATATACTGTATGTGTGTGTATTTATATATATATATATATATATATATATATATATATATATATATATATATATATATATATATATATATATATATATATATATATATATATATATATATATTCCCTCATCTGTACGGGGTTAAATTGTTGGGGAATGGGTTGTTCTGTGAATAAAATTTATGACAAATCATAAAAAAATAAATAAATAAATAAATAAATAAAACAAGAATAATGACCGTAGAAGTTATGTTTATTGTATAATCTAAAAAGATTCTTAATTTATATACAATTTAAGAACACATAATACTTCCCTGGTATGTTACTTAAATACTGCAATTTGTTCCGATTACATGATGGAAATTGTCATATTTATTGTATTTCTCATATTAGCTAATGTATTCTGATTAATTCTGGAATACATTTCAATACATTCTGACCTAGCTTTTTTTGTAACATAATATTGCATGGAAATTTAGTTTAAATAAAAGATTAATAAAACACATTAATTCTTAATCGGTACTAATAAATGAGCATAAAAGGAATCAAATATCCAAATTTGAAATATTCAGTTTGTTTTTTACTTATCATTTTGACCATTAACTTCACATTAGAACTGTGTACATTCTAATGTGATCTTAATTACTGAAATATTTCTCAGTGGGTTTAACTCTAACAAAAGCTAAATCAAGACATGGCTAGACAAACAAACAAAGGAGCAGTGCGAAGGAATTCTAGTACATATTTTAAGCCAATTTTCGGACAAATAGAGCACATAGTCTGATCTGGCATTAGACATCATGCCATACTTCAACACTACCTGAAAAAAATCTTGTCGCCTATCCAAGTTTTAAGAGCAACAAATAATAACTTGACTTCTAGTTGATCATTTGGTATCAAAAGTGGCTTATAAGAAAGGTAAAGGCCTCTAGATTACGCTTATTTTACCAAAAAATATGATCATGCCTTGATTTTAATTATTTAATTAGGACAGTAAGGTCTGACTTTGCTTAGACAAAAGTCTTGTGACTTAACAGAAATAATGTACAGTATAGAATATAAAGCCATGGTGCAGTGAAAAAATAATTAATATTGTGTATGACTCCCATGAGCTTATAGGACTGCATCCATACATCTCTGCAATGACTCTAATAACTTATTGAGAAAGTCATCTGGAATGGCAAAGAAAGCGTTCTTGCAGGATGCCCAGAGATCATCAAGATTCTTTGGATTCTTCTTCAAATCCTCCTCCATCTTACCCCAGACATGCTCAATAATGTTCATTTCTGGTGACTGGGCTGGTCAATCCTGTAGCACCATGACCTTATTTGCTTTCAGCAACTTTGATGTGGGGGATGAAGTGTGAGAAGTGCTATCCTGATGAAGAATTTGCCCTCTCCTGTGGTTTGTAATGTGTTGTGCAGCGCAAATGTCTTGATACCTTATGCAGGCTACTGTCCCCATACTGAATGTAACACCAAACAATGATTTTTCCTTCACCAAACCTGATTTCTGTGGGAATCTTGGGTCCATGTGGGTTCCAACAGGTCTTCTGCAGTATTTGTGATGATTGGGATGCAGTTCAACAGATCATTCATCGGAAAAATCTACCTAGAAATCTTTTCCAAATGATCAACTAGAAATCAAGTTATTATTTGTTGCTCTTACAACTGGGATCGACGACAAGACTTATGTCAGGTAGTGTATGTCTCATGAGTTCATAAAAATGTCCCATTTTTGAAACCTCAGACTCTTTAATCACAAAGCAATACCAATAAAATTACAATAAACAAAAAAACCCTTTTTGGGATTGCACCTCACTTTAATGAGCCCTCAGGAGAAGTGAACAAAAGCACTTGTTCTTAAAGAAATCTAGACAATAGTCTTTCCGGGCTAAAATTCCGTAATCGCCAGACCAAATGAACTGCGTTAACCCTCATGAAAAGGCTTTATTGTTACTGTATGTCAGCAGGGAATTTTAAAATCACATATCCTTTAGTCCTAGTCCATTTTCTTGGGTTCCTGGGACTGCTTAATGGCTCCTGTGGTCAAGTGGCCAATTAATAATGATCATTTGAACAGCTTTTAGCTTTTTTAATAGGTTTAAAGTGTGTTGTTTATTAAATTGTCACATGGAAGACCAAATCTGGCTAATCCGAAGTACTTTCTCACTGTTCATTCTTAAAGAGCCATTGGGGATGTGCACATTTTGTACTTTGGGCACTATGCAATTAATGTATGATAGGTAACACTTCTTAAAACTAAGCCAATTATCTGAGTCTCAAGAAGATCTGAAGCATGGTAATATCTTCTCATTTACGATATACCAGTAATCCCCATGATAATAACAATACAACTTACAATATGGAGTCAGCCTCTACAACCTAAAGAACTGGTTTGGTCAAGGCTGTACAGTGTGACTAACTGACTGACTAACTAACTAAGGCTACGTCTAAACTAATCAGGATAAATATGAAAACGCTCCATATCCACACTTTCGTTTTAAATTCTTTCCGTCATCGACACTAAAACAACTGAAAACACTTTCGTTCAGTACTGCACATATACACAGACGTAAGACACTTTTACCTGCATCAAAATCCGCCTGGCGTTTATCTACTTTCCGTCTCTTTGAATCGTTGTGGTAAAATGCCGCAACTGTCGTCTGCTTCTACCACTGAACAACAACTTCCACCATGTTAGCTGTATTAGTCACATGACTGCATCACATGACTAAAATGCATCATCATTTTTGAAAGCCTCCATTTTCACAACTAACAAACAAACAAACAAACAAACAAACAAAACTAACTAACTAACTAACTAACATCAATCTGTACCATGAATACATGTAGCCTCTAGCACAGTGTTTCCCAACCCTCTTCCTGAAGGCACACCAACAGTACACATTTTCAACCTCTCCCTAATCAAACACACCTGAATCAACTTATCATAACATCAGAAGAGACTCCAACACCTGAAGTTAATGGGTCAGAAAAGGGAGACATCCAAAATATGTACTGTTGGTGTGCCTCCAGGAACAGGGTTGGGAAACACTGCTCTAGCATGGGCAAGAGTCTGTTTACAGAGAGATTTACTGACAAACTTTTACTCCAAATTCCCTTCATAACATCAGTCGAGTATTTGAAATAACTTTGCTTATGACCAGATGTGGTTTTTATGATCATAGAATGAGGAAGAAATCATACTATTTGATAGCTTTCTACTGTGCTAAAGGCTATGTCCATTAGCATTAGATCAAAAACTTTACTCCTATCAAAACAAACAAGAAGGCTTGAAGATTTTTGTCTTTATTTCTTATTGTGATAAATGGCCTCACGTTTGACCAGTTTAAGCATTTAATCCTCTTTCTACTCAGCTACAACTGGACATGTTACTACTGTAATGCATAAGTGGAGTTGCAAGGTGTCGCCTTCTAGTGTCCAGTATGAATGAAACAGATATTACATTAAAGGGACAGTTAATAAAAAAAAACCCTGAAATTTCTGTTATCTGTCATTTCGAAAGCCTCCGTTTTCAGTCCACACTTCAACAAACAATGCTTTTTTCAAATTGATCCACTTTGAACTGCATTTTCAAAAAGATACATTTTAGTTTCCTAAAAATGCAGTCTCAGAGTGTGTATGGAAGGCTGAAATTAAGAGAAAAATATGTGTTTTTTAAAATGAAAACGTATTAGTGTGGACATGGCCTAACTAACTAACTAGCTAAATAAACAAATATCAAGCTGTATCATGAATAAATGTAGCCTACTGCTATAGCACAAGTGCAAGAGTCTGTTTACAATGAGATTTGCTGACATTTACTTCAAATTCCCTTCACAACATCAGTCGAGTGTTTAAAATCCCTGCTGAAAAAAACAGCTTAAACCAGCCTAGGCTGGTTAGCTGGTTTTAGCTGGTTGACCAGCCTGGCTTTAGAGGGGTTTTGGCCATTTCCAGCCTGGTCTTAGCTGGTCAGGCTGGAAGTTGACCAGCTAAAACCAGCTTGACCAGCCTAACCAGGCTGGGAGCCCAGCCAAAACCAGCTATGTCCAGCTTAAACCAGGCTGGTCAAGGTGGTTTTAGCTGGTCATTTTCCAGCCTGACCAGCTAAAACCAGGCTGGAAATGGCTGGAAACCAGCCTGGAAATGGCCAAAACCCCTCTAAAACCAGGCTGGTCAACCAGCTAAAAACAGCCAACCAGCTTAGCCTGGTTTAAGCTGTTTTTTTCAGCAGGGATAACTACCTTTATGACCAGATGTGATTTCAGAATAAGAAAGAAATCATACCTTTTTATAGTTTTATACTGTGCTAAAGGCTATGAGATTAGCATTGGATCAAAAATATACTTTACTCCTATCAAAATAAACAAGAAGGCTTGAAGATTTTGTCTTTATTTCTTATTGTGTTTAATGTCATCACATTTGACCAGTTTAAACATTTCTATTCTTTTTACTCAGATAGAGCTAGATGTTTTTGTTAGTGTAATGCATATGTAGAGTTTATGCATGGTGTCGCCCTCTAGCTTCCAGTATGAACGAAACAGATATTACATAAAATTGATAGTTAATTAAAAAATCCTGGAATTTCTGTCATCTGTCATTTCGAAAGCCTCTTGTTCAGTCCACACTGCAACAAAAATTGCTGTTTTCAAATTGGTCCACCTTGTACTGCATTTTCAAAAAGATACGTTTTAGTTTCCTAAAAATGATGTCTCATTGTGTACGGAAAGCCGAAACGGAGAGAAGATGCGTTTTTAAACGAAAACGTATTAGTGTGGACATAGCCTAACTAACTAACTAACTAACTAACTAACCAAATATCAATCTGTATCATGAATAAATGTAGCCCACTGCTATAGCACAAGCGCAAGATAGGGTCTGTTTACAATGAGATTTACTGACATACTTTTACTTCAAATTCCCTTCACAACATCAGTCGAGTTTTTAAAATAACTCCATTTATGACCAGATGTGATTTAATAATTACAGAATGGGGAAGAAATCATACTATTTATATTTTTTTACTGTGCTAAAGGCTATGTCCATTAGCATTGTTTTAAAACCATATTTTATTCTTTCAATTTTAAACAAGACGGCTTGAAGATTTTTGTCTTTTTTGCTTATTGTGTTTAATGTCACCATGTTTGACCACTTTAAGCATTTCTATTCTCTTTTTACTCAGCTACAGCTGGAACTTTTTGCTACTGCAATGCATAAATGAAGTTTACAAACAGTGTCGCCCTCTAGCTTCTAGTGCGAATGAAACAGATACTACATTAAAGGGACAGTTTATCAAAAAAACTCTGAAATTTCTGTTATCCACTACGCACCCTTTGCTTGTTCCAAATTTCTATATGCTACTTTCATTTGCTGGACACACAAAGATATTTTAAAGACAACTTAAAACCTGTAAGCATCGACTTCTATAGTATTTGTTTTTCCTACTATTGATGTCAATGGTTACAGGTTTCAGCTTTCTTAAAACTACACTAATTTGTGTTCAATAGCAAAAAGAAGCTCAAATATGGGGCTGTAAAGTATGACGGCTTTTGATTCTTTTCACGCTACCAGTTGACTGCTTACCTCAGTGTGGACGGCTTTTTTGCTCAGTAGCTTGCCATGTACGTTGTTGGACTTGAGATGCACAGAGGAGTTGACAACGATGATGGTGTTTGAGTCCGGTGAAAAAAGGTTCCAGAAACCAGGTAAAACTAAAGGCAAAAATATAAAATAAACAAGTAAATAACAGGGTGAGAATGTAGTATGATCTGGTAAAAATCAGGCGAGGGCTTTTCATTTTCTGGATTGCTTTAGAAAACACTGTCGGTTGGGTTTAGGGGAGGGGGTGGGTGGGGCTGTGGGTCGGTCGGTCAGTCAGTCAGTCAGTCGACAGCGGCCTCTGGTGGATTTACAGGTGAACAGCAGGTGACAATGGCATTGCGAGATAAATTTGAGATCTGACAAGGCATACACAGCGGTCTCTGGTGGATTTACTGGAGAACAGCAGGTGAGAATGGCAATTGCGAGATAAATTTGAGATCTGACAAGGCATACACAGCGGTCTCTGGTGGATTTACTGGAGAACAGCAGGTGAGAATGGCAATTGTGAGATAAATTTGAGATCTGAAAAGGCATACACAGCGGTCTCTGGTGGATTCGCGAAATCAAAAACTGCAAAAAAAGTAGCTCCTGGAACGTATTTCCAGATCTCCAGAAATGTATATATGTATCAATAATTAGCTTAATTAGGTTGAAATTTTTCTCTAAAAGATTTTTTTCTTTCACAGTGGATACACATGGATTATCATTAATTTTATGGCAACAATCACCAGACAATATTGTAATACATTACGTATACCTAATAACACTGTGGTTCCTGTAGCACTGTAAATTGCACAATGCTCAGTGCAGAAGCAGTGGTTTGGGGACTTTTGAAACCAATGTATCCTTGAGTCTCAGTGCAGCTGTTTGCAGCCTAGATCCGCCTCTCTGGATTAGCAAGGCAGCTGAGATGCCTTCTTTCAATTTTTCATGATGTTTACACAGTTCAGTGTTCTTCAGGGAAAGATCAAGGAGATGCTTCCTGTCACAGGATAGAAATATTTATCACCTAAATTTTTGTTTCACTCTTAGGGTGCAGTATTGTGTGGGGAAAAACTAAACTCCAAGAAATACATCATTTTTAAAAGCTCTGCTTGCTTGCTGAGTCAGCTGTTAAGTTAACTTGAGTGAGTTACCCAAGTTACCATCTACCCTGTTAGTGCCCTTCTATGAAACGAATATCACTTTATTCATTGCTCTGCATAATTCAGAGAGTGCTTTAAAGATGAAGTAATTTCTTTCGAAGCTAAAAGACTTCTTTTTATCACAGCTGGAAATCAAGTGAGTAGCAGAAGACTTCTGTAAAACACCAGTTTAACCAAATTATCTAAGATGCTGAAATCATTACCATGCATTAGGATGGTGGTTGTAAGTAACAAAATAAATGGACTTTTACAGCATAAATAATTGTGGTAAAATCAGCATTTCATTTCTAGTTTAAAATCTGACGTGGGATTTTGTTAAATTACATATTTGATATAATAAGTTATCACAAGCTGAGACATTTGACAGATACATCTTTTGACTGCCAGAGTATAATATGTTTGTTTAAATATTTCTCTAGGGGCAGCATGGTGGCTCAGTGGTTAGGACTGTTGCCTCACAGCAAGAAGGTCACTGGATCGAGTCCTGGCTAGACCACTTGGCGTTTCTGTGTGGAGTTTGCATGTTCTCCCCTTGTTCGCGTGGGTTTCCTCCGGGGGCTCCGGTTTCCCCCACAATCCAAAGACATGCGATATAGGTAAATTGAAAAAAAAATAAATTGGCCCTAGTGTGTGTGAATGTGAGAGTGTGAGGGTGTTTCAAAGTACTGGGATGGGGCTGGAAGGGCATTCGCTGTGTAAAATATATACTGGATAAGTTGGCGGTTCATTCCGCTGTGGCAACCAGTGATGAATAAAGGGAATAAGACGAAAAAAATTGAATGAATTAATGAAAGTAAATTTACAAAATGTGATTCACTCAAGATGATTTTTACTTAATATTTAAATTGTGTAGGCTTAAAATAAAAATGTATAATTTTTAACTTAATACAATGTGTTTTTACCTATTCCTCTCATTATACCTCTGCAAAATAGTTGGCAGTTCATTCCACTGTGGTGACCTCTGATAAAACAGAGACTAAGCCAAAGGAAAATGAATGAATGAAGTATTTCCGTTTTAGAACTTTTTAATTTCAGTACATTTAATAATGCTTAAAATTAAATTTAGCAAAATGATGTTATAAATGCTTGTTCAAAACAAAATAAACATTAAAATAACTTGCTTTGGTAAAAAAAAAATAATAATAATTTTGCCACTTCAGGGGAAGTATATAACTTATGATAAAATAAGTATAACTTATGATAAAAATTAATTAATGTATTAATAAAGTTTCATTTGATTTGACAAAGAAATTAACCCCTAAAAGAAAATTTTAAGTCATTATTATGTTAAATCCGAAAAGCATCAAGCGGGCATTTACAAAATTATCTTTAGATATGAAGATTTTGTTTTCATTTTAAAGGTGTTTTTGTTATATATTTCATGTATTTACTGTAACAATTCCAATTATGCAAAACTAAATGCAATTAACCCAAAACCGAACTCACATTCAAGCTTATAAAGTACATTCATTCATTCATTTTCGGCTTAGTCCCTTTATTAATCAGGGGTCGCCACAGAGGAATGAACCACCAACTTATCCAGCATATGTTTTACGCAGCGGATGCCCTTCCAGCTGCAACCCATCCCTGGGAAACATCCATACACACTCATTCACACACATACACTATGGACAATTTAGATTACCCAATTCACCTATACAACATGTTTCCCAGGCAAACACGGGGAGATGCAAACTCCACACGTAAATGCCAACTGACCCAGCCGGGGGTCGAACCAGCAACCTTCTTGCTGTGAGGCGATTGTGCTACCCACTGCACCATCATGCTGCCCTTAGAAAGTACATGTAATTACTATTACTAAATATTAGTTTTATCGATTGTTACACTTTAACAAGGACACCTTAAAACAAAGTGTGATGAATATTTCTCAAATCAACATATAATTTATTACACATAAATTAACCCAGGCAGCCCTAGTTACAGTCCAACCATCATAGTCTACTCTGTTGGGTGTGCTTTTGCCAAGTACGATGCAATCCTGGATTAATATGTTGATCCTGAAACGTCATTTTTGTTGTAAAATGTAATCCATACCTATTCCCTACCCCTGAACCCAACCGTAGTTGCAAATTAGTCCCAAAATCAGAGGGGAATAATAGTTGGATAACAATAGAGGTACATAACCATAACCATAAGCCTAAACTTAACACAAATTGTAAACATATCCCTTATCTCTGATTGGCTGATTGGAATGTTGTTCCAGGATCAACATAGATGTTAATGCAGGAACATGTCCCAATTGTTGAAATCACACTAACTGTCTACTCTGCTCTATGAATAAATTTGATTTACCAAACAGTGTTGCCAGATTTCAAATGCCAAAATATTGTGTCAGAACCTCAAAATTATCATATTTTGAGGAAAATTATCGTACACGAATGAACCTGAGAGTATACAGCTATTATCTACATGAATCGCGTTCTGACACTACGTGCAAATTACCACAATATGTAAAACAAAAACTAATAATCTAAGTGTACCTTAGAAGGTTCAAACTCCACCTCCAAATCACTGTCATCGGATACCTGCGTGTTGTCAGGTGGTGAGGGATTCATTTTGTGGTACAAATTGGACCGCAACATAGTGCTGCTTGGCTTGAAAGCAGCGCATCCTCCCGAATTTTTGACACACTTTGAGGTGTGCATGAGCCCATTCAGAGTATCTGTAATGAGCCAATTTTGTGGCTTTGTTTTGATGAGATTAACACATTTGAATGGGGAAAAACAAGAACATCAAGGGCAAACTCCCCTGTCTTTCTCCCCTCCCTTTTCAGCACTACTTTTTAAAACTTTATTGCTTAAACGATCGACCTGACGATTCAACCTGAAACTGACCTGAGCATGGCTGTGAGCGGCAGGAATGTTAACTCGTGAGAGAAAGACATTTTCCATGTTGATTGGCTAAGAAGATGTGATGTAAGATGAGATTCTCCTCACAGATGGTAGACAAAAGATGCAGCTAGATCAGTAAGTATAGAAGCCCCGTAAGATTAATTAATTAAATTAATTTTAAATGCCATAAAATTCTGAAATTATTGTACATTTTAGGATTTTTCTCATTATTGATCGTACATCGTACAGAGGTCGAAATTCGTACAAATACGATAATTATCGTACAACTGGCAACGCTGTTACCAACCTAAAAAGTTGAACCATCCTCAACCAATAATGTGCATTTACAATAGGGCTACCTGTTTGACTGACCAATCACAGACAGAGTCATTCTATTCACATTGCTTCTGCCAGTGCTTCAGGGATTACACATTAGATTTAATTTACAACAGTTTAATCTTCTGAGGTCTCTTTAGCTTCATTGCATATTCTGATAACACATCAGACATCTTCTCTTGTTCACGTCTCAGAAAAACCCCAACATAAAAGCTTGAGCTACGGTTGCATGTCTGGACTTTGGATGGCCTCTCTTTTCAGCTCTGTAGCGAATAACGATTTATCTATTGCAAATTGTGCTAAAATGCCCCACCATTTGGAGACATGTCTTTTGTCGGATGAGTCTAGAAGGTGGGTCGTTGAATTAGCATTGACCCAATTGCTTTCCCTTATATACTTTTTAGCCTACTGTTTCTCTCTGCCATCTTTTTTTTATTTCCTCCACACTTCTTCCTTATCAGCAGTGTTTAAGATGATAATTGACATTCTCCTACAAGATCGGCTGTGGAAGAAGGAAATGGGGCCATTTAGACTGCAGCCTATTCAAAAAGCGCCTGTTGTTCCTCCAGTAATTACACTGCGGTTGAAAAGATCACCATTGCTCATTGAATTCATATCAGATTAAATTGAAGTGGCAGCCGAACTGTCCGTGCTGTTCATCTTCAGTGAAACTCTCCTAATTTAGTTAGTTATTCTCTCAGTCAAGCTCGCTTTCATTCTCTTTACGCCCTTATCTTTGACCTTTTACGCACTCACCCTGCTTTTATCACTTCTCCTCTTTCTATCCCCCATTCTTTCAGTCTTTTAGATGCTCTTGGGTGCAACTTTGGTGCATCGTATTCATCATTGAAATGAACACTCCACCTTTTTTTGGGTGTATGGGTTCATTTTACAAATCCCCTAGAGTTCAACAAATGACGTTTATGATTTTTGAATCCATTCAGCCAATCTCTGGGGGGAGCACTTTTAGCTTAGCTTAGCATAGATCATTAAATCGGATTAGACCAATAGCATCTCACTTAAAAATGTATTTTAATAAAAGATAATTTAGCTTTTTAGTTAAAACATGACTCTTCTGTATTTACATTGTGTACTAAAACCGACAGAAAATTAAAAAGTGAAAATGACGCTTAATGTTATTGCCCCTGCTACAGCTAAGTTCCTTGATTATTATGCCAGAACAAAAGTATAGTTCCAATCCATATCAACTTTAAAAAATAGCAATTTTTCATTTCCTTCAGTCTTAGTACACTCAAAAAATAACGTTTGATGTTTGTTCGAACTGCATATTCAAAATGAGCTGAAATAACACATTTCTTCAGGGTTTTTTGGGACAACTTAATTGTTTCATGTTCAATCCACTTACATTTGTAAAAGCTAATAAGTTAACTTAATTTCTTCATGTTGTCCCAACAGAAATTGGTTATGTGGAACCCAACATTTTTTACAGCATACACAATGAAACTTCACAATAGTCAAGCTTTAAAGAGCCCCTATTATGCACTATAAAAGGTCATATTTTGGTTTTGGGGTCTCCAACAACAAAAACACTTTCATTGTCTTATAGGGAAGAGCAGGGCACAAAGTAACACTTTTGGTGTTGGCCAAATAATAAAGTAATAGGGTTAGACAAATCATGTTTTTTTTTTACCAGCAACACACAAGCCTCTCCTGCAAATGAGAACTGAAAGTGTGACCGCCGGATCTATGGTTTCTTTGCAGTATTGCCAAAAGTGCAGGAGTAAAAATGTTACTATTTACCCCACCTGCAGGGCAAGTTGTAACAGACAGAGGGTTAGTTGTAGCACATGCTTAAAAAGTCAGATTTTACACAATTAATTTTAATTCAATTACTTTAAATTGTTTATTTCCTCAGTTCTTAGCTCATTTTTATTGTACATATCCCAGTATGTTCATTTATCTATTGGATCAACACATTTTGATTTATTTGCATTATTATCCATTATTATACAATGCATTCATTTGCATTATTAGCAATGAAATATTTTTTCTATTTAAAAAACATTTTATATAAAAAGTTGTCAACATTACACTCAAAATTCTAAAATTATTTTATTAGTTTAATTGGTGTCCAACAGCATGTGGCTTAATTGTAACACCCTGTTACAACTGATCCCGCTGTGTGTTTTTTTCCTCAAAACACTGTCTGTTTTTTACACCTTTCAAAATGGTTCCATCTTTTAGCCTAGAAGACCGTAATCACAACAATAAGATTTCTCACATATTTTTACAGATTTAAAAAAAATAATAATAATTGAGTATAATAAAAAATACTTTTATGCTGCAAAAATGATTTCTTCTGTGTTTCTCATCCAAATATCGCCAAACTTTTGCAATAGTTGGCAGGAAGACATCTGCCGACACTATGGTGAAAACCTCGGAAGCATGCCATGGTTTACCTGAGCAAATACCTTATTACTCCATTTTAGCCCTCGTTACTTTGTGCCCCACGCTTCCCTAATATGCATTTTTTTTGCCTAATTATTCCAACAACTTCCATATGATTCGTTCAGTGATTTATTTGTTCCCAAACCCCTCCTTAGTGTGATGCTGATCTGCGCTGATTGGTCTGATGACCCAGTCTGTTGTGATTGGTCAACTGCGTTCAGCGTGAGACACAGCAGCAAAATCTTAACTATTTTGAAACTTGACCACCACACTAGTGTAGGAACAGCTGTTGGTGGCCATAGCAACGACAAACGGCAGTGGATCTTGAGCTCACAAACGCATTTAAAGCTGTAAACAAAGCGGCACGTGTCGGTTTTCAACGTGGTTTTAGGTGCGCTATGAGAATATAAAGAGTTAACCAGATACACAAGTGGTTACAAGTAACAAAACAGAATTAAATACATAATTTACAAGCTATACAGAAAACAAGGAGGTAACCATTTTAAATCGCACTTACTTACACTTGTGAAATGAAGAAAGGAACTGATCCACGAACTGTGTACTTCAAAGTTCCTGCCAAGCTCTGACAAAGTCCTATACATCAATAGTCTTTTCTGTTCCTTCCTTTAACAAAAGGCCGACGAATCCCCCGTTGTAAGTGTGTAGATTGCTGAAGCACCTGTCAGAAAAATGACAGGTATTTTTGCAAAAATAAACTTCAACCACTGACTCTTCACAGCCTCATCAGGGAAAATAACACCGACTTTCCCTCACACTTCAGAGCACAGCCTCTTTGTGACATGATTCAACCGGGAATATCATGGCGAAAGACTCAATACTGCGGCGATTCATTCGAACCACTATGAGTGGACTATTTTATAGATGAATCAATAGTTTTAAACACAGTGCACTTTCAGATTTAAGCCTTAGCTGGATATTTCACTTCTCTTAGAGCTGTTACACAGGGCATGGAAGGTCATTTTAGGTCACCTATAATCGGGGCTCTTTAAATAAGAAAATTATTAAAACTTTTTTTGGGGGTGGGGTTGAGCAAGATGCTAATGGTCTAATGTGATTCAATGATTTTATGCTAAGCTAATCTAAAAGTGCTCCAGCCAGACCCAGAAATCACCTGAATGGATTAAGGAATATGAGTATAACTCTTGCTAACTTGTAAAATGAGCTTATTTACAATTGAAGTGGGGTGTTCCTTCACATATTATTATGTCTTCCATTCCTCTCATATTTTTACAGGCACGTCTAGTGCTTTGACTGCAATTTTATGTTCCACAGAAACAAAAGCTCATCAATAATGAGAACATTAGCTTCTTTTGGGCTGCGTTTCTCTTGTACACCACTTGGAGGCAACGTTTACATGATGGAGCACGTGCGAGCGACCGCAGCGTCCACACTACGCAGTCAGCCACCCCTAAATCAGGCCAGATGAAAACAGATGCGAGATGGAAATGTCACAAGTGTATCTCAAACTGCCAGCGCATTAACCTCCTTACCCAGAGTGCCCTGTTCCCCCGAGGCCTTTACTGAACTCCATTGATTAAAAACACTAGCAGGTTACGAGACATAAGGGCGTGAGGGAAAAACAGTCGGAGTAAGCAAACAAGAACTCTTTAACTCACCGTGCTGTCAGAGGAAGGAGACAGAAAGGAGGGGGAGGACATATTTCTGTGGGGGGAGAGGAAAAAAAAGAATCTGTCGCCAAGGTTTGGTGTCAAAACTAACTGACTTACAAAAATATAAATAAATAGTAGTGTTTGATGATCCTGAATAAAAACAACAGTGTAGAAGCAAAAAGAAGCACCAAAATAGGACCCTGATTTCCATGATCCTGTCGTGAAATTTGCGATGACGGGATATTTGCGAATGCACGTGATTTAACAGGAAGCGTGCTGTCTGAAACCATCATAAATCTTCATGTGTTTTCCTCCGCTGTCAAGTCGTTCTTTACTCCCACTCGCGCCATGCAGCAGCAGCAGCTCTGATCTTCAGACCTCTGGCTCTTCCTAGTAATAGGTGAAATGCAGAAAGATGTTTTGATATGCACTGCTTCTTGAAACCATAATGTAACGTAAATGCTTCTTCAAGGCAGAGGTGCAGGTTTTATTGGAATACTCTAAAGAGAATAACTCATAATCGAGGCAGACACACTAAATTTTACATAGATGAAAATGTCTGCAACACCCCATACTTTTTTTAGATCACATACACATAGGCTACTACAAAATTCATAACTGTCAAATGCTGATTTTTTCAGAATCTTTATTTGGAAGGATATTTTGTTGAGCTGAACAAGTAGTAGATTGTAAATCTACAGTTTTCAACAAAATTCATATTAAATATTTTCAGAGATATTAATCTGTATCTAGAAATATACAGTACTATATATTGTGCTCATTGAAAATTATTCAGAATAAATCAAATTTAAGTTTTGCATTCACAATATACAAAAGTATGCAGAAGGACGTTTAGTTCTTTTAAAAAATGTTTTAATTTAAATATGTTACACTTAAAATTTTATTGTTTTATATATATATATATATGTATGTATGTATTTACATTTAGTCATTTAGCAGACGCTTTTATCCAAAGCGACTTACAAATGAGGACAAGGAAGCAATTTACACAACTATAAGAGTAGCAGTGAATAAGTGCTATAGACAAGTTTCAGGTGTGTAAAGTGCATTAGTGATGTATTTTTTTTTTTTTCTACCTCAATTACGCACAATCCACACTCCCGATCAGTAGGTAGCATTAATGCACCTATTCGTTGGTTTGTCAAACCGCCATAAAACACTAGTAGAAGAAGAAGACTTTTAGTTCGTCAGTAACCTGGGTTAAGCGCTTCCGGTGAACTGTATGCCATTACAAAATCAGTAAGTTTAAGGTCTATTTTATCTATAAATCAGCGTTCTCCACTGCTTGAGTGATAGCCATTAAAGTGGGTCTCAGAATGTACAAGAAGCACTGCATTAAATTAGATTTTGCCATGTCTTTAAAATATGAACTTTTATTTTTATTCCAGTATATTCAATGGAGCTGACGGACGAGTGCGTGTAAACGGCTTTTCATCTTGTTTTACGCTTGAGCAAAAAATGAACGTCAAAGTCTATTTAACTGACTGTATTTTAATTACATTACAACACTGATTCTGTAAAAGGAACCGTATAAAATGTCCAGAACAAAAGTCAGGTTTGGAACAAGTAAAGGGTGAGTAAATGATGACAGAAAAATCCTTTTTGTGTGAAACAACCCTTTAAAACAGAATGCTTATTAGTTTAAAACTGGACAATAACAGACATATGTTTTTGCCTTCAATTTTTGACAACTTTTGCACACTTTAAATGCAGACATAGAAGTGTCCCTGCAAATATTGAAGCTGAGGCTGAAATCCTAATAGCATACTACACTTGTTTGGCCAGAAGATCTAGATATCATAACTGCTGTGTTGTTTTCCACAGCACTTATAGACATTTAACCTTGTTCTGGAGCTAAAGTGATGACCAGAGCTGTCATCGTTGCCTTGTCATTCTGTGGCGCAGTGACAGGACATCACGGAGAGCAGATATGGAGGAGCTATACTGCAGGTACAGCTGACTTTAGCAGAAGAACAGCAGGGCCCCGCGGGCATGGCTAGCGGTGAAGGGACAGGAAAGAATACAGCCCCAGGGATGGTGTCTGCTGATGGGTGTTCTTCACTGTCTCAGCATGGCTCTGTCACTGGTCTGTAGAAGAAAAAAAAATTGTGGCATTATGAAGTTACTGGGACTGCAGTGCAGCAGAGGGCCTGTTTGCTTAATGAATAAGATACAGTCTTCCTAATTGCTGACAACAGTAAAGGGTGGTTTATTTGATTATTCTCCTAAAGAGAATATTGATTAAGGACAGTAAATGTAACGGAAGATAATAAACATGCGTTAGTTGTACCATGACATTACTGGGTATAAGATGTAATCTTAAATTGTAAAAGTATTTTAAACATTTTAAATCTTACATTTATATACATGCAGAGACTTTTTATGAAATTATTCAGAGGTGATATGGAATATTTGTATTTTTATAAAATGGTCATGACAATTTCAAACATCGTGTAAATAAATAAATATTGTTAGATTAGTATAAAATATGTGACTGGGAACACACAATCAGTTTTATGTTGCAGAGGTATAATGGGGAGGACATTATACATTGTATCAAGTTAAAATTAGACAATTTTATTTTAAGCCTACATAATTAAAATATTAAGTAAAGATCATCTAGAATGAACACATTTTGTAAATTTACTTGCATTCATTCATTCATTCATTCATTTTCCTCCTGCTTAGTCCGTTTATTCATCAGTTGTCACCGAAATGAACCGCCAATTTATCCACCATATGTTTTCCACAGCGGATGCCCCTCCAGCTGCAACCATATACTGGGAAACATCCATACACACTCATTCACACACATACACTACAGCCAATTTAGTTTATTCAATTCACCTATAGCGCATGTCTTTGGACTTGTGGGGGAAAACGGAGCACTTGGAGAAAACCCACACCAACACAGTGAGAACATGCAAACTCCACATAGAAATGCCAACTGATCCAGCCAGGACTCGAACCAGTGACCTTCTTGCTGTGAGGTGAAATATTTTATGCCATTTTTTTTCAAATTTGTATTTTCATTGAACATCACATTCCAGATGTTCTATATTTATATCCTATATTTATATCATAGCAAACGATACATCATTGAGATATATATATATATCACAATATCAATAGCAATATCACACTCTTAGCAGAAGTGTCTCACCAGTGACGAAATGCATCCACATCACACTGCGACGAGTGTAATATTGTGTTCACACAACTGTTTGTTGGCATAATTGTGTACATAAAAAAGAAAATCAAACAAAGAGTCTCAAAAATCCTTTTATACGAGGAACTACTTTCTTCCGCCATTCCTTCACATGCAGCTGATATCAGAACAGCAGAAACCGTTGCTCATTCACTAACGTCACTTTAGAGCTAGTATTTAAATGATTCTCTACCGTAATGTCTAAAGTGATGACAAAACAGGTGATTTTGCTCACATTTTAAGATTATAAGGCTGAACAGCATGAAATGCTTTAGTCTACAGACATTTCCCAATATTTCTCTGTTGCAATCGGAATATCACAATATTACTATGGTGTAAATACAGCACTACTAAATACAAAAGAGAGCTCGATTAGAAAGTCATTTACCCGTTTAAAAATGATTTGATCAGCTGTAGTTTGAAATTATGCTGTTTTTCTCTTAGGGCTTATTATGCAGTCTCTATCGCTATCTTGTGAATGAACATTGTCAATAGTCTTTGCTCAAAGACAGGCTAATAGCCATCGATGGGATGTCTCAGAAATTATAAATATTTAAAATATGCACTATGCTTAAATAAAATGCACAGTTGCAATCTAAACAACTACATTCTTGACTAAAAAAGCCTCAAATGTACATTATGTTGTCCAACAGCTGCAATATTTGTCCAACTGTAAAGTGTCCTCTGCTTGTCGCTGTAAGTGGCCGGAGTAATACAAAAGGGTGAAGGGTTAAGAGTCTGGACGAGTGCTGTTATTGGCAGAATAATCACACGGCTATTAGCCAATCCGATTCAAGAACCAGACTGAACTGTTAAATATACACATATACACACATACACACACACACACACACACACTAGAAACAGGTGTGTTCACCCATCATGAACAACATAACGATAAGCAATACTTCCAAATTTTAAATGAAAATATTGTGATTTAAACTTTTTGTTGTCTAAAAATCCAAACAAACATGAAAATATGGCACACGTGGTGTAGGCGTATGCCGTGCGACATGCCACTGGACGCATAAAACTCAAAATCAGTGTAAAGAATTCTGGGCACAGATAATTGTAGATGACAGTTCTTCTAGGCAACTCTGTGTACTTTTCCTGGCTTGTTCTTTTTCTTTATTTTCTCTCTGTCTTTCTCACAACTAATCTCTCATCTTCATCATCTGTCATACATTGTCATGCACTTTTCCAGGTTCCAGGTTTCTCCCTCTCTCTCTCTCTCTCTTTTCCCCATCAACATTATTGGATCGCTGGCTGTCAGCCACAGTATTAAGTCATAAAGCCTTCCAGCACTGGAATGCATGGTTTGTCTGCTTGACACTCAGCGGTTTACGGCTGTTGAAATGCTGTTGGAGTTTTTCAGTAAACCTCACTTCTCTGGCCTCAGAAAGGGGCAATAGTGACACATCTAGAAGCTGTAGTCATTAGAGAGTTTTTAGTGAACTTACCTTGCATATTAGCGATACTAAGCCCAAAATATCCTTTGATTGTTTGCATACAAGGGCAGCACGGTGGCTCAGTGGTTAGCACTGTCACCTAACAGCAAGAATGTTGCTGGTTCGAGACCTGGGTCAGTTAATATTTTTGGTAACACTTTATTTTGATGGTCCAATTGAGTATTAGTAGACTGTCTGCTTAATATATCTGTTAATACTGCTTCAACAGACATTTAACTGACTTATAATTTAACAAGACCATTAAAACAACACAGCAAAGTAGCAGAATGCATAAAAAACAAACAAACAAACAAAAAAAAAAAAAAAAACAGAATGCCACCACTATGAGGACTTAAAGGGATGATGCCAACTCTCCGAGGACTTTGAAGACAACACAAATAATCTTAAGCAATTTTCAAATACACTTCATTCAAGAAACTCATGGGCTGCGTGCAAAATCGCATACTACTCGAGTAGATACTACATTATTTATAATATGAATGTGATTAGTATGAAATTTCAGTTGAGTCTCTTCACTTCCATTCATGAATTCTCTCTTGTGGAATCATGGGACAGCGTAGCCTTCATCAGATGCGCACTTCAGAATCTCATTGGAAATAGTAGATCTATTGGGTACTTCTCACATACTGTTTTTTGAATACTATGAATTCAGACATACTTCTCGGCTCGCATACTGTTTTTAATGTACTCTACAGTATGTGATTTTAAGTAATATAATACATAGATAAAGTTCTGAAAGAAGTAAATGATTGTTGTTTCAAGAGATACAGCTGCAACTGGAAGTTCATTCATTCATTCATTTTCCTCCGGCTTAGTCCGTTTATTAATCAGTGGTCACCACAGCAGAATGAACCGCCAACTTATCCAGCATATGTTTTACACAGCGGATGCCCTTCCAGCCACAACCCAGTACTGGGAAACATTTAAACACACTCATTCACACTTACAGTATACACTATGTACAATTTAGTATATTCAATTCTCCTACAGCGCATGTGTTTGGACTGTGGGGGAAACCGGAGCACCCGGTGGAAAGCCACACCAACACAGGAAAAACATGCAAACTCCACACAGAAATGCCAACTGAAGTTGGCCGAAAGTTGGAAGAAATATGCTTTGGAAACGTAACGTAAATTCCACTTTTAAATAACAGGTCACCTATAGCTTTCGTCATGAGTCCTGACTGTGTCCAAAATGACATCAATGTTTTTAAAGTGCACTGCGAAGAGAGCGCAATTTTAAACAAAGATTACTAAAAATGAACTGTAAAAACACTTTGAAAAGCAAATCACACGTAAGAGTGATGACTATAATGCTTTAAAAAAAATCATTCCAAGTTTAAATCTTAGAATGTTCTAAATGAATAGGGCATAGGGGTGATAACTAGGAATAGAACACAGCCCGGAACTATGTTTCTAACTACAGCCCCAGAGTTGTAGTTGCAAGCGTGAAAGTTTGCGACGCAGTTTGCGAATGTTTGTTGGAATGATGGATTTGGGAAACGCCAAATCAACGAACGAGGTTTGTAACGGCGCAACTTGTGACCTTAGTTGGCTAACGATGGTTTTTGGAAATGCACCCCTGGTTAGGCTGGTAAAGCTGGTCATCTCCCAGCTGGACCAGCTAAGACCAGGCTGGAAATAGCTGGAAACTAGCCTGGAAATGGCCCAAACCCCTCTAAAACCAGCCAACCAGCCTAAGCTAGTTTAAGTCGTTTTTTCAGCAGGGACATGGTTTATGATTTATTAATGGTTTTATGTTCAATCACTTACACTGAAAATAATTAAATTAACTTAATAAAATTTGGGACAAGATGAACCAACTATGTGAAACCCAGATTTTTTTTTTAAGTCTACTAAACATAAACCACATAAGGCTCACTCGAATCCATTGTTCAAACTAGCATTCTGGAGTGATGCACAAACAGAGGTCATGTTGGTTTACAACACCAGTTACACAACAAACAACCGATAACCAGTTAAACAAATATAAACAGATCCGATTCCATAAAAAGATAAGACCTAAAAATCCAGGTCACCCACTAATCCCCTCTCACCTCCATGACCGGTGAGCTTGGGACACGGTGACATGCTAATAAATCACTCGCTAGCAAGCCTTGTTTATGTTGGGTGGCAATTATCCCCGGCATATGTAAACCATCAGCAATGTGATAAATTAGATGCTGTGAATAGGTATCCAAGAATGACACCATCACCGAGTGCTTCACTGCCCTTCAGCACACAACGCCAGCGCTGACACCCAATACAACAAGCTTCTGTCACTCTCTGTCAACGGGCTACTTAGGAGGGAATGGAGTAATTGGGAGAAAGGGACGGACGAGATAATGAGCGCAAGGTGTGGGATATAAATAAGCCCCATTTTGTTTCAGTTTATTTTTGACCGTATTACGCCGAGCACTTTAATTCCTGGCTCTGCCAAAGATGTCTGCAGAGTGACTTACAGTTGAAGTCAAAATTATTAGCGCTCCTGTGAATTTATATATATATATATATATATATATATATATATATATATATATATATATATATATATTATATATATATATATATATATAGATAGAGAGAGAGAGAGAGAGAGAGAGAGAGAGAGAGAGAGATAGAGAGAGAGAGAGAGAGGAGAGAGAGAGAGAGAGAGAGAGAGAGAGAGAGAGAGAGAGAGAGAGAGAGAGAGAGAGAGAGAGAGAGAGAGAGAGAGAGAGAGAGAGAGAGAGAGAGAGAGAGAGAGAGAGAGAGAGAGAGAGAGAGAGAGAGAGAGAGATCTTGCTATGTGGGTTGTGTTTAGAAATGTGTAAAGAAAAATCTTTCCATTAAACAGAAATTGGGGGAAAATATACAGGGGGATAATAATTCTGAATTCAGCTGTATATCCCTTCTGCCGGAAGATAAACGGAGCGGGATCCAGGCTTCCCGGAGAAATGAGAGGAATGACAGATAGAGAGAGAATTGGCAGTCGGGACATGACACTATCAAGGTTGATTCTCCAGCCGTTCCAAATCGGACAGATTGTTCCAAATGTGGATTAAGCCACGGACACAATGTGCACGGCTGTATCCCACTCGGAAGAAAGTAGATGGTAATAAAAGTTTGTTCAATCTCACACCACGAGTAAAGGACACGCTCTAGTGCTCCTTAATGTTGTATGCTAGAGTATGGCAGTGGCACATTGATGTGGGAGAGCATCACTTACTCCGATAGGAAAATCCAGCCAGTGTCACCGGAGGTAAAGAATGCAATAGATCTCAGCGAAAAACAAATCTAGAAAAATTTATCACAGGGATGAGAGTGAGCTACTTGTGATTCTGGGTGTCACGCTGGAGAAGTAATATCAATAGTCAGCCATGAAGAAAAAACGAATAAAGTAGGAGGGGATGTTAAAACTATGACTATACAAGAGGAATTGTCTATCAGCACCCATTAGCTCCGGGAGATGGATATCGCCAGTGAGAGAAGCAGATATGACAGAGGGTTTGATTTCATTCGGTCACTTCTAAACATGAGTGATGACAGCTGCAGACACATTGACATTCCTGCAGCGGCACAGACAGATTCATTAACACCAAATAATGTTTTGCTTTGACAACTTGCTCGGGTAATTTTAAGGTTGTGTTATCCGACTCAGTGAAAGAAAGATGTATTAATATACAAATGCTATGGAAAATTGTATAACCACTTCCACACACACACACAAATCTATTCTCAGGTTGAACAGTAAGATGTCGTAATCCGTAAATATTTAGAGTTGAAGTAAAAATTATTAGCCATCCTGTGAATTCTTTTAAATTATTTTTCAGATATTTCCTAAGTAATAGACATTTCCACAGTAATTCACAAAACGGGTCGGACATTTCCACAGTATTTGCTCTATAAATATTTTTAAATATTAAATCATTTTCTTCTTGAGAAAGTCTTCTTTTAGTTTAGCTGGAATAAAAGCAGCTCAATTCTTAATAAAACAATTTTAGACTCAATATTATTAGCCCTCTATATAAATCTATTTTTGATTGTCTACAGAACAAACCACTGCTGTCCAATGACTTATCCTAACTTGCCTAGTTGACATAATACCCTAGTTAAGTGTTTAACTTTCTCTTTATGTCATGCAAAATAAGTAATCATGGCAAAGACAAAAGTTAGTTATTAGAAATTAATCAGTAAAACTTGTTTAAAAATATATAATTTTCAAATATATCTCTGTTAAGGAACACTTGGGAAATATTAAAAAATAATAATAATTCACAGGAGGCCTTTAAATATTTTCTTTAACCGTTTAATTTATAACATTAAAGGGCACCTATGGTGAAAAATCTCCTTTTAAGCTGTTTAGACAGACATGTGTGTAGGTATAGTGTATAGACCGTCATATTGGGGTGATATAAACACACCCAGTCCTTTTTTTCCAATTTAACAACATAAAAACGGTGGACCAATTGGATCAGTTTTCAGAGTGACTGCAACTTGACGTAGGAGTGCGGTCCCCCCGCCCACCAATATTGATTGACAGGCGCGCATCACCATATCCTCAATTTGTTGTTTTACGTCCGCCATTTTCAGTGTGTGTGTCAAAGCGATGTCACTAAAGAAACACCCTTGCTCGTTTTTTAGATTTAAGGCTCATTGGGCTCAAAACAAGATCAATATTCACTACATGATCGCTTAGGTAGGTTTGCAAACGTGTACTTTTCAGTGCGTCTACCTTAAACTTCAGCCGTTTGCATTTCTCGCGGTCACAGAAGCTCCTTGTGATCTTAACTAGGTGCAGCTGGAAAGTGCGACCGCGTTGCCTCACGTGCGCATCTCTCCATTGGAAATAAAATAGCAAAATTGCCTGCAGGTCGTACACCAGAAGCGCCACTCTGCGTGGCGTGACGCTTCTATCAGGGTACACACAATAGTGCTTCAAGTCGGCGGCTGTCCACGGCGCCCAGCCACGATTCGGGACACTTCATGTTTCTGCCGTGCCACAGAGCGCCAATAGTTTAATTTTAAATAACATCCAAATGTGCGTGTCTGGTGAGCTGTGTTGCGGCTTCGAGAAGCGCATCCGGTGCCTCAGTCAAAGTTAATTCGGTGTGCATGCTTATTAGTCTCAGTGTACAAACTCAACACTTTAAACTAGCACACAGTTGGCTGTAAAACTATACAAAGATACAAATGATTTTGTACTCTGCTTGGTCTGTGTCCGAGTGATACATGTAGGGCTGAATGCTGGTCCTCTCACTGATGTTGCTTCTCTCTGTCTGCCTGTCTGTTGCCAAACACAGAGCGGGGGAGCTCTTGGCTCCGCCCCCACGTTATGTTGGGTGGGAAGTCAAAACTAATTTTCATATGAAGCAACACACCCCTAAAACAGCGAGCTGTGTACACGCCCCCAAAATAACACTTTATAACACATTATAATAAAAAATCTGAACTGTGTTTTGAACTGAACCTAAACTGGCACACTCAGAAGAACTATAATATTAATATAAAATTAAAAAAGGGGTAAACTATGTGCCCTCAAAAAATATTGGTAATGTCAACAGGAGTGAGCAAGTCTGACAGTCAAGCCTTACAATGTAAGCTGCTCATCTACCGTTACGTTTGCGCAAATTAAAACTACCTCATGTGGATTTTTACAACCCTGAATCTGCATCTCATTTCGGAGTCTTCATGACTAAAATAAAATATGCTGTGTTTTTAGCCAAGGCAACCCAGGGTGCTGAAATATAAATGGGTAATTGGAGTTACACAAACCTAAACAAAGATAGACATTCTGACATGAAATGCCCTTTTTCAAAGAAGAATAACTGACTTAATCATTTACATTTAATCATTTAGTAGACAACTTTGTCAAAAGTGACTTATAATTGAGGAAGCATTCAGTGATTCAAGAGGCAATATACACAAGAAGTGCTAATTATACATATATAATGCATGTTTTTAGAGATATGGAGTGAGTGTAAGAAAGGGTCTGGTGCAGATGTACAAAAACTGGTGCTGTTAAACTGGTGCTAAAAGTGTTGTTTAAAGTGTCAGATTAACTCACCTGTGTGAGGCACACTCAGAATTGAATAATGGTTTGAGCTTGTCTTGTGAGAAGAGGGGGATCTAGTTTTGTTCACAGGGGTCCAGGTGATCGTGGGTATTGAATACGTAAAAAAAAAAAAAAAACAGTATTCAACACATCTCCTTTTTTTTCTCCGAAAACATATTTCGAAAGATGCCGTTGACGTGAAAATTTTCCTGGATGTTGGTAACAACCAAAGAAATCCATATATGCAAAGAAAATAAATCTAATTAGTTTACAAATTGAGTTATGCATAATAAACGAAATGACGCAGGGGAAAAAAGTATTGAACACATGAAGAAAGGGAGTGAAAGCCCAGACAGTAACTGAAATATCTCAGTAGTTCTTCAGCAACCCTCTGCACTTCCTAATTGTAAATGAATATTAGCTGCTACCGTCAAACATCTACATTAGCAGGATGAGGAAGATATAACCAGGGTGGACATTTCAGCAGGACAATGATCCAAAACACAGTCAAGGAAAATCTCAAACGCTTTCAGAGGAAAAAAAAAAAATAAAAAAAATAAATCAAGCTGTAGAATGGCCCGTTAACTGATTTACAACCCAATAGAAAATACAAATTAAAGCTCAGATTTGATAAATGAGACCCACAGAACCATCAAGATTTTTACACCCTGTTGAAGTCTGTGAAAAACTCACCTGAGCAATTCATGTGACTTCATTCTCTATATGAGAGGCGTCTTTAAGCTGTCATCTACAAAAAAGCCTTTTATATAAAGTATGAAAAATGTTTCATTTGTTCAATACTTTCTCCTTCTGTCATTTCATTATTATACATTACTCATTTTCAGATTTAGTTTCGTGCCATTTTATTTTTATGTTTTATTGTTTGGGTTTTTACCAAAATCTGTTTCAATTGCATGTCAACAGCTCCTTCAGAGCAATTATTCCCAGGAAAAAAACATTACGTGTTCAATACTTATTGTCCTTGTTGTATGTTTTTAGCTTCTCAAATATTTGCAAACCTATAATGGTGTTTTTATGCTTTAGAAGAATCAAAACTTACACAGAGCACCTATAAAAGATACAAAAATGTATACACAAAAACTATTTGGCATAAAAATTGGCTGAGCATAAATGAATGCATCTCAGCTGAATGTTTTTACATTCACACTACGCCATTGTAATTGATGTTAAGTAATTAAAACATAAGATACGGCCCAATACCTGCTTAACACCTCCTGTGTTTAATCAGTTTTTAATCAGGCACTTGTTTTAGCGAGAAGCGAAAAAGTTATTCACACAGTGGGATTAAAGACAGCAGTTCGTTTTCCATAA
Source organism: Danio aesculapii (assembly GCF_903798145.1). NCBI lineage: Eukaryota > Metazoa > Chordata > Actinopteri > Cypriniformes > Danionidae > Danio > Danio aesculapii. Next base: position 40,187,691 of record NC_079453.1, read on the forward strand.
TTGTTATGACATCTCTCTTTCGCAGCAGCTAATGCACTGACATAGCTGAAGTAGATACTTTGGTTTTCGCAAAAAAGACCAAGTACTTTTCACTCAGAAGCTGAAGAAGATCAGATATAGCTGACCTGGATGACACCAAACCCCTGTCTTGTTTGTGTATGGAGTGTGTGTTTGTGCTCTGTATCCTTGTGACTGCTGAAGTGGAACGATAGTGAATAAGAAAAGAAAGGTCACTCGCAGCCTCTCTGTAGAGCTTCTAACTCTCACTCTCTGAACGACTGTGAGTGATGTGTTCGCCCCAGCCCACTGACCATGGCCAAACAACATGAACATACTCACACATTCAAACACACACATACATATATATGCTGTTTTGAACGCAATAGAAGCCATGGTCCCACTTTATATTAGGTGGCCTTAACTACCATGTACTTGCATCAAAAAATAAATACAATGTAATCACTGTGTCCATAATGAATTCCAAAAGACTTCTGATACTCTTGAAGTGGGATTTGGGTAGAGTTAGGGACAGGGGCGTAGTAACCGGGGAGAACATTTTTAAAATGCACTACGCCCCTGGTTAGGGACTGGTGGTATTGGTAGGTTTAAGGGTGGGTTGATTTGTAATTAAAAGGATGGAAAAAGGCAAGGGTCAATAAATGATAATATAAAATGTATTTTTGTTTGAACTCTCTCTTTAAGGCATATTGGTATTTCCTCGTATACAGTATCCATGTTGTCTTCCACATGGTAGCAGCTCAATGTATTGCCAATTTTGAAGCCTGTCTCTAGCAGGAAAATGCACCATGTCACAAAACTCAAATCACCTCAAACTGTTTGTTGAACAGTCAAATTGGCTCCACAATCACCAGCCCTCAGTCCAACTAAGCACCTTTGGGATGTGGAGAACAGAAAATCAGCTGATTCTATTATAAAAATCTCTAAAGACTGATAGAGCTTGAGAGGCACTGCAAAGAGGAATGTGCTTAAAACACCTGTCTTTGGGAATTTTTGCCCATTTATAAATACAGCATATAAACAGTGCATATATAAATGCCGCATATTGGAAAATGTGAAAAGCTATGAATACTTTCCGGATGCACTGTGTATATGTATAAGTGTATATAGTAAAATTCCATATGCTTTCTCATAAGTCTTGTCAAGAACTCTAGAGCTGTGATGACAGATATAAGCAGATGGAAATTTTCCTTTTTCCACACCGACAGCCACTGTCAACTGTTGTGTGAGGATCTCTTGGCATTGTGCCTTTGCTTACATCATGACTATAGTGACTCTTCTATATATTCTGCACACTGGATACACTGTCAACACAAACTGATGCAACTTCACTTTTATAATGACCACGTGGACAGTCTGTTTAAAGATTGATTGAAAAAAAAAAAAAAAAAGTGTGCATGTGCAGGGTGATCTAATAAAGCCTGCACTGTAAGAAATATCCATAAATTAGCAGTTTTCCTTAATTTTTGATTGTTTTAATTTTACACTGTTTAATTGTGCATTTGATTTGCATTATGAGACTTTAATCTTGCTTCCTTCAACTTTTAACCTTGGAAAGTTTGAAAAAGTGCCTTTTACTAATATATATATATATATATATATATATATATATATATATATATATATATATATATATATATATATATATATATATATATATATATATATATATATATATATATATATATATATATATATATATATATATATGAATATAAAAGTTTTTAATTCCAGAGAGATGCAATTCACAGCATCGGTAGACATATTTTCCCAGTTTTCCAGATTAAATTCCTCTGATCGGTGATTAAAAGGAAACACAAATTTCCAACATTGGCTCATTCTGAAAACGAGACTGCGAATTATGTAGCCAGAGGTACGTATGGCTGCATTTACTTTTTTTTTTTTTTTAAACGAATGCTACAGGGCAGTATGATGCAGTAACAGTTTGTCCAGTTTTGTACGGCGGTGGACTTGAGATGCAGAGAGGAGATGAACATGATGATGGGGTTCGAGTCTGGTGAAGAACGGTTCCAGAAAGTGGGTAAGAATAAATAAATAAAATAAACAGGGTGAGAACATGTTAAAATCTGAAAACGTGGTAAAAATCAGACGAGGGCTTTTCTTTTTCTGGATTGCTTTTGAAAATTGTTCAGGAGGGTGGGTCAGTTGAACGATCAGTCAGTCAGTCAAACAGTCAGTCAACAGTGGCCTCTAATGGGTTTCCGTGAGAACAGCAGGCGCGAATGGCATTCACGAGAGAAATTTGAGATCTCAAAAAGCATACACAGCCTGGATTCATGAAAACAAAAACTGCAAAATCCTAGCTCCTGCCTCTTTAACTAAATGTAAAACTTTTAAATGAAAATACAAAATAAATTACAGGAAATACTGTGAAAAATGCTTTGCTCTGTTAAACTTTGACTTTACCTGTAAATTAAATCATACAAATTTATTAGCAAATTTTCTGATAATACGTAAAATATGTTTCTTTATGAGATCTGTCTGAAAGAAATAAAAAAATATAATGAAAGAGACATTAATTGTCCATCAAACTACAGTATGACATTTGATCTGCCAAACCAAATGGTGCAAATCAATAACCACAGTCAAGCAAGAAATGAGCATCCCAATTGAACATAGCACAAGGTGATGATCTGCTTCAAGACCGTTATATCCATAAAACTCATAACAAAGGGCAGATCTCAATCAAGCGTGTCCAGACAATCATATATGATAAAGCATAACGGCATCTCATTTCATAATTAAAAGGGCATTTTTTCGTTATCTCCACGACTTTTGGGATGAAAAGAAGCACTCTGGTCTCAATCAGGGCAATGCCACTTGATAAGCAGCGATACTTTGTCTGCGGATGAAACCGTGCAGCTGCATTAGAGAGGCCATGTTCATTATCATTAGAGTCTCGCACCGCAGTGGTCTGCTTTGCTCTAGTTCCCCCTGTCCGCAAAAGCAATTCGGTCCCCCCGTATCTGAGCTGTACTAGAACAAAAGAGGCAATCAGGAGAGAGGAGAAGAAAAGCCCAATTTTCTCTTGGCTAATTAAAGTAAAGGAAGACAAGATGAAGGGCAGTGCCCCCCGGCATCCCTGTGCAAACTGAAGGACCCTTAAAGGCTGCTCTTTTATGTGTCTGGAAATTGGGTACCGCTTTTTTCTATGACAGATCTCCAAAGAGAAGGAAAGAAAGGGAGAGGATTAGGAAGACGGAGGAGGTGTATATGTCTTTTTATAGTGAGATCTTCTACATCTATACATTACAGAAGAATGTAAACAATTAGAAGAGTGAACCGTGAATATATTAAGGTCTGAAAGTAAACATTTGATCGTGTAAATGTTTTTAGTTGAAATTATATGCTATACAGTTATAAGGTTTTTTTTTAAGGTAGAGTTTGTGCAAATCTGTTTGTTTGATCGGTGCAAAACTTCAAAGATTTTAATGACTTTATCCAGCCTGATCTCATGAGAAAAAACGTAAAATACTTGCGTTTTGTCAGTTTAGTGGCTAATTTGTACGAGTTCATTTGTACGAAATTGTACGATTTTAAAAAGGAAGCGTGGCCTAAACCCAACCGTCATTGGGGGATGAGCAAATCGTACTAATTCATACGAATTAGCCACAAAATCAAAAAGTTCTGAATTGCCATGAGATTGTGTTGCTTTATCTGTGTGAATATTTATGTCAGGTTTAAAGGGAAGTCATGATGAAAATCACCTTTTGTAAGCTGTTTGTACAGAACTGCGTGTAAGTATAGTGTCCACAGTCATATTGGAGTGATATAAACACAATAAGTCTCTCTCTTTTTTTAAATTTTATTTCCTGAGGTTAAAATAGGATCTAAATCCCTCACATTGAGGCCACCACAACATGATGTAGGAGTGCGGTGTTCCCCGCCCATCCAATTGATTGACAGCCGCATATTAACTTCTCTGTAGTAACACTTATTTACCTATCCACAAGACAGGACATGCACAAAGCATGAATAGCATGTTTATCTATACATTCACCTCTGTGTTTATTCAACTGGGATGTTTTTAAATGTTATTAAAGATGTTCTGTCTTACAAGACATTTGTGAAAATGCTGACTTATTATATTTAATGTTAGAGCAGACAGACAGTTCTGATTTCCATGGCGACTGGCAGAGCCCACACTATCACTGACATTATCTGCTCTCACAGCCTCAGAGCTGTTGCCTTGTTCACTGGGAAAGGAGCTGCATACTCCATTCTCAAAAGATGAACCACACGTAATCAGATTTCAAATATTTATTCAATCAATACAGGAGACATATTTGAAAGTCCCCCTGAAATCAAAGTTAAAGTTTATTTTTCTGGTGTTTGTATCAAGTTTATCTACAGTACAGCTAGTGTTCTCCAAAACAAGGACAAGATTCATTCAATCATTCTTTTTCCTTTAGCTTAGTCCCCTATTTTTCAGGGGTCACCAGAGCGGAATGAACCGCCAACTATTCAGGCATACGTTTTACACAGCGGATGCCCTTCCAGCCACAACCCTGTACTGGGAAACACCCATACACTCTCGCATTCACACTTGTACACACTACGGCCGATTTTGTTTACCCAATTTCCTTCTAGGAATAAGGGAATGTTGGGAAACCGGAGCACCCGGAGGAAACCCAAGGAAACACTCTTCCCCATTTATTAGTCATAATTACAATGAAGAGATGTACACCAATATGTGGGATGCTGAAACAAACAGTTCTCATAAACACTTGCATTTCTAGGCCAGGCCCACAATAAGTATTGTAGAACTACAATAGAGGATTGAATTTAAGACGTGATCAACTGAATAAATAAGTAGTAATTATCAAAACTGATTATTCAGACCAACTGAAATCGAAATAAATAAGCTTTGATATAACACAATATTTGGTCGAGATGTAATTTTTTGTGAATCTGGAATATGTAGTGCTTAGTAATGCACATTGCTAATCAAAAATTGAGTTTTGATATGTTTAAAGTTGGAAATTTACAATAAATTTCCAACATGGTATTTCCTAAATATATATATTTTTTTTTGGTATTTAAAAAAATGCATAATGTTGACCAAATTTAGTTTTTTGTAGTCCAGGGTCACACACACACACTCAAATAGTTTTGTTGCTGGTTCAAACTGCTTATTTAAAAAGAGCTGAAACAACACAATTATTTAGATTTCATTGGGGAAACCTAATTGTTTATTGTTCAATGCACTTACATTTGTAAAAACTAATAAGTTAACTTAATTCCTTTATGTCGCCCCAACACAAATCCATTGTATGTATGTATGTATGCATGCATGCATGTATGTATGTATGTATGTATGTATGTATGTATGTATGTATGTATGTATGTATGTATGTATGTATGTATGTATGTCAGATGTAGGCCTTCAAAATATTTTCGAAGGAGGTGGGACCCGAAGTGAAGAAGATTGAGAACTCCTGCAAGAGAGCACCTTTTGGATGTGGAGGAACCGCATCATGGAAATTCAGCCAAGAAATCTGCAGCAACTGCGTTATGCAATCATGTCAATATGGACCAAAATCTCTGAGGAATATTTACAGTACCATGTTTAATCTATATCACAGAGGATTAAGGCAGTTCTGAAGGAAAAAGGGGGTCCAACCTGGTACTAGTAAGGTTTACCTTATAAGTGGCTGGTGAGTGTATACATGAAAAGCAAAATGGCATTAAACAGTGTTCAGAAACAAATTAACCAAAGTGCAATACAATTATTTTTTCTGACCCTATTGGCAGATATTTCATCTGGTTATAAATGTAAGGTCAAAAACTTTATGTATCTTTTTTCAGACAACACAGCTTAACACATTTAGCTAATAAAGGAAATTGGAAGCATAATAGGAGATAAGCACACCAGACTGCAGCTTGAACCAGTCAGACAAATTAATAGTATGGACAGCCACGCCGTGACAAAGAAAGATGGAGGGAAGAAAGAAGAGGGAAGCAGAGGGCAAAAGCAGCAGGAGAGAGCAGGAGAAAAGGGCAAAAGCAGTGGATGGATGGGGCTGGATCTGCACAAAAGTGTGATGCTGAGTTTGGCTGGCTTACAGACCCTCTCCATAATTCATCTGAGTTCTCTTGCTGGCTGAGCCTACAGGCTGTCTGCCACTCAACCCAGAGCTTCTTTTAATTAATGCGAGGTGGGGACTCAGAAATCCCTCAAACCCGCTCTGTTCCTCGGTTTCTCCTGGATAAGCCTTTAAGGGCTCTGTCTTTTGTCAGCTATTTTCCTAAGACAGTCTGTTTTAATGTCTTTGAGTGATAATGATGATCTGTGTGTGGCACCCAGGGTGTGTGTTTCGTGTTCATGCAAGCGTACTTTATAAATGTCCGTTCTTCTTATCATGAACAATTAAACGCAATTAAACATCCATTTGAAGACCCTATTAAATGCAAATTAGAGTTTTGTGGCTTTTAGTTCATGTCAATTAGGTTTGAGGTCATCAGTGCTACAGTTCAGAAGTTTGCTGTCAGTAAGATTTACACTTATTTTGAGGACGTTAATACTTTTGTCCACCAAGATTTCAGTAAAATTGATCAAAAGTGACTGCAAAGACATTATAACAAAAGGTACAAAATACTAGTGATTTGACGTTGTGCACTGAGGCTTTGAAGCATGTATAAAAGATACATCTCGCAGTGAAGCAATGTACTGGAGCTTGATTCGCTTTGCCATCATCAGTGATCGGTAATGTCCGAAGCTTCATTTTCGCCTAAACCCACGTGACTACTTCGAATTTTGATTCAAAGGTTTAACCATTGTGGGTTAAAGTGTATAGCGAGAGATTAGGCGTCGATTACATACATTTGCACTGTTTCAAAGCACTGCACCGGTCCCACACTCCAGTAATTCAACTAAAATACAATAGCAATTTATAGTAAAAAGCTTTTGAACCATACTAAAGTGTATTAGAGTATTGTTTACAACTATTTTTAAAAGAAGGCTACTGCGTATTGTAGTATAGTGTGTAGTGAGTGCAGCCTGAAAGCCTCAATCCCATAGCCTCCTCGAATCTGCCTTTCTACCGCACATGACAAGCGACAGACCAGAAGTCATTTATTTCCAATAGAGAGTAGTCCGCGAGCTGCGTGGAGTTCTGATCATCTCAGTATGTGGAATATTTGGATCCGATTTGAGCTGTGGATATGTTGAAATATTTGAATTCCTGCAACTAAACCGTTTGTGACCAGACAACCGGATGTGATGTATTCCAGTGCCAGTATTGTCCAAGCATGTCAATGGGCGAGATGAGAAATACGAGTTTTTTTTTTTAATTCACATACGTGTGTGTGTATTTTTTGTAATGTCTTCACATTCCCTTAATATTTTTTGCTGTCTATAAGTGTCTAGTATTCATTCATTCAACCATGGTGAATGCACAGAGAATAAAGGCTCTTTTTGCACTTCTTTATCTCGAACACCGCGAGAATCAGCTTCTCTCCCATGGTACACGACAAAATTGAAAATTCTGTGTGACTGCCACAAGGGGGCATATTCCAACAGTCGTGTTTGAATGTCATGTGCAGTGGAAAGGCAGATTCAAAGCATTCACCTCCCATGCAGGAATCGTCAGATTGATCCCCGCTCGCAACGAGTGAGTGGGTGAAGGACCAGTTGGAATGTGATAAATGTAAATACTTTTGAATACCTTGGATTTTTGCTACAGTCATCATTGGTGTAATGTAGCATAACTTGTGTAAAAAACTACAGCAACTGGGTAATTTGTTTATATTACTATTGTTGTATTACTACATGAATGAGTTGGTTTGTTGTGAACATTTGACATTTTTGCAATGCAGTGCTTTCCCACACTTTAACCAGCAGAGGTCCTCATCAAGCTCTGATTTGGAAAGCTTCGAGTAACGAATCTTTTTCCGATACAATTGAGTCGAACGATTCCCTGGTTCAGAAAGCTTCATTTCACCATCCCTACAAAATACTTCTATTTCAAGTAAAAAACTGGTTCTTTTTAACTCTATAATAATAATAATAATAATAATAATAATAATAATAATAATAATAATAATAATAATAATAACAATAAAGAGACAAGTCTGAAAAACAGCATATTAGAGTGATTCCTGGGTAACTGCTTGATATTCAGTCTTACTATCATACCTGGTCCACTGCTAGCCGCTGTCCTTAAAATAATAATAATAATAATAATAATAATAATAATAATAATAATAACAACAACAACAGCAAATGCCAATAGGAATATTTCCAAGCAGGTAAATATAGAACAACACTTGTCAGTATCATGTCAGATCTCATTGCTAGCATGTTTTAGTGAGTTTCTAACATGTCTCCCACTTGCTTGAATTTTAAGGTTGCTATGAGTGTTAAAAATAATTTCCTGTTGCTGGCATGTTTTAGTGAGTGTCTGGCATATCACTAGCATATTATACACTTCCAAACACTTTTTAATATGCTGCTAGGGTGTACCACAGTATAAAACGTGTCCCTTCCTGATGTTAGAATCAATAACTTCCTAGGACCCTTAAAAATATATTTTAAGGGATTTATTTTTACATGCACAAATAGCAGCCTAAACAACAGAACATCATTGTCTAATTTAACCTGCAGTGCTTCTGTGAGAGGAATACATTCATTTATTGAAAATCAAACACAAATATGTTTCACTTAACAAAAATAAATACATAACCAAATTTCTATTTGCTTTATAAGCTCAAGTTGATGGCATTAAGGACAGCATATGCTTTTTATTTTACATAGGCCTATAGAATGTCATGAGATCTCACTTTTCACTCCAGTAAATCATAATTGCGAATGGGAAAATGAAAGAAACGCCATTGAACGGGGTTCGGTTTTGTCAAGTTTACCTGCTGTCAGCTTATTTGTCCAACATGTTTACAGCAATGTCACGGTGTTTTAAAAAAGACAATTGTATTGGCCCACTGTCTTAAGCAAATAAAACGAATTGTTCTGAGAATTAATAAGCAGTGTCTCAACGTCCATATGAAAGCATCTGGCTGTCAGTCTTTGACAAGAGTGAACTTGCTCCTCAGCGCCCCCACACCTGATGCTCATGACAAGAATAGTTTGTAGTCATCTTTCTAAGTGTGGTGTAAATTGCCGTCATGCATGAATGATATTTTTGCACTTTTACACAATACAAGAGAGTTCACACTTAGATATGTTTGGCGTTAATAGCAGGTTTGGCATGCTGTAATGGGAGAGAACTCTGAGCTCAGAGATAATTGAGCCCAGGGCTTCCACCTGGTCGGTCGATAAGCACATAAAGGAGGTCCGAGATCAGGTAGGTCTCGAGAGCTCCCCCTTGAAAAGGGAGGAAAAGGAGGAGATGAGTTGGAAGGGGGGATTCTACCTAAACGAAGATAGAGCAGTAGGGTAAAATCTAAAAGGGTAAAAAAAATGTATTGTAAGCTTGGATCGATCTGATTGGGTTGTTACCGATTATGGATAAGAATCCAGCCATGATCAATCAAATCACATGCTCCTCTCAAAATTAGTTTATGGAACTTCACTAACCCATGATCACATTACACAATACTGAAACCGCACATCAAAGTAACACATTTTCAATCAGTTTGCACCCTGGAAATAAAGATGAATAGAATTTAATTGAATATTTTACAGCTGCTAACTATTTTTAGGATGTTGCTTGTGGCACTACAGTGTATAACATCACTTCCTGTAGCTAGCATGTTTTAGTGTGTTTGTAGCATATAGCATATCTAAACACTTTTTAAAACATCTAATAGATTCAAAAGGCTATTTTAAAATGTATGTGTTTGTGTTCTTCAAAAAAAATGTAAAAACTTAATTTTAACAGATACATGCATTTAAAATATGCTTAATAGTTAAGACAATGTTAAAAAAGTCCTAAAAACTGATGACTAATAAAAGTTTTGTCCCCCCAATCAAATGCTCTGCCCCTATATACCAGCAGTAGCTAACCAACATCAAGATGCTTCATAACTCATCAGGGTCAACTCGAGATTGAATCGTGATGAATCAAGATTCGTTTTCAAATCGAACCGTGCCCACAAGAATCGAAATTGAATCATGAGATCATGAGATGAGATCCCGCTCCTAATAGGTGGGTGGTTATTCTCCTGGGTAGCCTGCTGAAATATAATGATGGATTCAGAGCTCTGGAATATTGCACCGGCCCATTTGACTTGATTGTGTCCAATCAAAGAATCTGGCTGTGGGGCCGTATGATTGGAGTGAATCAGTCAGTCATTAGCCAGGCAATCAGCTCAAATGCCCCCTTTCCCAAGGGAGACTCACAATGGCCGTTTTGAGAGGGAGAAAGGATGGGAAAGAAGGGGAGCAGAAGACAACCGCGCTGTTCAATCACAGCATTAATCTGATTCCTATTTACCTTCTATGTCTCTTCTTTGTTCTCTTTTTCACTCTTTCAAACTGAAATGTGACTGTCTATATACACTCACCGGCCACTTTATTAGGTACACCTTACTAGTACCGGGTTGGATCCCGTTTTGCTTTCAGAACTGTCATAATCCTTTGTGGCATAGATTCAACAAGGCACTGGAAATATTCCTCAGAGATTTTGGTCCATATTGACATGATAGCATCACGCAGTTGCTGCAGATTTGTCAGATGCTCGTCCTAGGTGCCTTATTGGATTGAGTTCTGGTGACTGTGGAGGCCATTTGAGTACAGTGAACTCATTGTTATGTTCAAGTAACCAGTCTGAGATGATTTACGCTTTATGACATGTGTTATCGTGCTGGAAGTAATCATCAGAAGATGGCTACACTGTGGTTATCAGGGGATGGACAAGGTCAGCAACAATACTCAGGTAGGCTGTGGTGTTGACATGATGCTCAGTTGGTACTAATGGGCCCAAAGTGTGCCAAGAAAATATCCCCCACACCATTACACCACCACCACCAGCCTGAACCGTTGACACAAGGCAGGATAGATCCATGCTTTCATGTTGTTACCGTCAAATTCTGACGCTACCATGTCGTAACAGAAATGTAGACTCATCAGACCAGGCAACATTTTTCCAATCTTCTATTGTCCAATTTTGGTGAGCCTTTTCTCTTCATTGAACCAGTCTCTGTAAACCCTAGAGCTGGTTGTGCGTGTAAATCCCATGGGATTAGCAGTTTCTGAAATGCTCAGACCAGCCCGTCTGGCACCAACAACCATGCCATGTTCAAAGTCACTTAAATCACCTTTCTTCCCCATTCTAATGCTCGGTTTAAACTACAGCAAATCGTCTTGACCATGTCAACATGCCTAAATGCATTGAGTTGCTGCCATGTGATTGGCTGATTAGAAATTTGCGTTAACGAGCAGTTGGACAGGTGTACATAATAAAGTGGCCGGTGAGTGTAGATGCTCTTTTACCTATTCACTGGACCTCTTCTCTTCTCTTCTCTTCTCTTCTCTCTCCTGTGATGTATGGCTTCTGTCAGAGGCGGAATCAATGGGATGGTGGTTGTTTTAATTTAGCGGAGCGCTGAGAGGATACTGATACTGGCAGTCAGAGAAGAGGAATGGCAGTGGCCTTTCACCATCTGTTTTTACTTTCCCTCCCTGTTTCGCACATTGATCAACATCCAGCACTTGCAGCGACTGCTTGAGCCCATGCAGTGTAGGTGGCTTTGCACAAACTACAGCCATATTAGCCAATTGACACTAATAATCCGAGTATTTAAACGAAAAAATTAAGGTAGGGCTTGATACGGATCCACATTTAGCTTTACAGTTTCTCCTCAGTCCACAGTATTTCACACTAAAACCATCATCATTGCTTCTATTAGCATCTTGATTAATGTTATTTATTTCTACATTATCTATACTGTGTGTCTGTGGGATGCCTGTCTGGAAATGTATCCGTTGGAAATAGTAATGAGAGACAACAGCAGGAATGAAGAGGGACAATGCCTCTATGGTAATAAACAGCAATATATTTTGCAGTTATACATTTTCTTTCTGACCATCAGAGATATAAGAATCTCCCTAAATTGTCAGCATTTTATTATACTTTTTTAAATCACAGCTGTTTTTAGATACACCTGTTCAACTGCTCAATTACATACGTTTCAGCCACACAGTAACAATGCATTTAAGATGGGCGTACATGGTGCCAATTCTGGTGGTCTAAAGATCATATGGCAATGCAAATGCCATGAGAGAGTTTATGAGGAACATCATAATTTTATAACTTGGCAAAATATGAAGCAATTACATGAAATTATTATGCCAAACTCATGGACAGAGGGAGCCATGGCTTTCAGAACCTCTCTCTCTCTTTCACTCTCTTGCTTCATTTCTCTCTTTTTAAGAGCTTATATTGATACAAGCTGTTAATGTTTGCTACATACACAGCACCAGTAAGACTAGTCACCCGGTATGTGTGAATCATAAAACGTAGTCTATGATAAACTATCATCTCCTTATTGGTCAACTTTAGATAAATTGACAGATCAGACTGTTATACAGTAAATACCTTAGAAATTTAGGCCAACAGCTCCCAAAATTTTGATTAAAAATGATTGGGAGCTTGTGAGCCACTTAGCTCGACTCATAAGTTCATGTACAATGCATGACCATACAAGCATCAACAATTTCATTTGAATTCTCCTGATGTGAAAAAATTGGTGCATATGGGCTCATACGACAGCAAAAATTGCACTGTATGCATGCCTTTAGACATGTAGGTGTGGTCAAGATCGAACTAAGCATCAGACTGAGGAACTTTCTTCATCTTTTCTGCTGTTAAAATGGTGACAGACATTTTTTCCATAAGTCAACAGGAAGGTTAAATGCCACAGCTTTCCTGAACATTATTGCGGACTACGTTCATCGCTGTATGAGCACATTGAACCCAATTGTAATCATCTTAAACTGACTTCTTGAAAATGACAATGAGTTCACTTTACTTAAACAGCCTGCACAGTCACCAGATTCCAACCCAATAGAGCACCTTTGGGATGTTGTGAAACGAGAGACAAATCTGCAGCAACACAAGATTTGCACCGTGTTCCAAATCAATCCTCTGAGCAGTTCAGTTTAATCTAGAATGCTGTCTATATAGGCAGCAGGCGATGAGGCAGCTCAGTTCCTATTGGAACAGAGTTTAAAAGCCTTTTTAATAGTCTACAGGGGGTCTTGTGATGTAAATTTGATGTCGGTACACTGTATAAGAAAGAGCGCAAACGGGAAAACAGGAATGTCGAAGGGTTAATGGAGGCTCACATGCAGACTCCCTGTGGTCCTGGAGAGCACTTTTTGTGTAGCCCACGGGCAAAAGATGGAGCAAAAGTGTTAACCGTTCTGCCATCCTGTCACATAGGATCTGCCTCATTTACAGCCATGTACGACGCTGAAAATGACACAGCCCAAAGAGCAAAAAAGACGAACAAAGAATCAGAGAAGAAGAGCGATAAAGGGAAAGCGATGTGCTTATGGGAGTTTTTAAGCATGTTTTATATAGTGTGCGACTGTGAATGTAGGAAACGGATCTCTACTGGGCTCTTTAAGGATAATAGGACCATCTTCAACCTGCCACGTTTCCTCTTCACACATGCTTTTTCATTGACTCATGCATTCAGGCCCCTCTCTCACTCGTTTCTCTTTCTCTCTAATGGGCCAAATCTGTCCTACTCTTGCTCAGCTGCCCAGGCTACTCTTTGAGTCGCGAGGCGTTTTGATGAGAGCTACGCCGCAGACAGGGCCGCTGACCCTGAACTGATCTGAGATGCACTCCAGTTCACTGGCCATTTCCCGGGCTGTTCTGGGAAAAGGTGGCAGGGGGCGATCTCTCTGCCTCATGACCAGTACGGGACAATACACAACCCTCACCTCATAACTATGGACTTCAATCTGTAGCTAATGGTGAGGCAAAGGTTAATTGATCCACAACTGGGATTGCGGCTCCGTCAGCAGAGGAGAACTGTGCCAATAAATGATCCTAAGCAAGCCATTTGTCATCATTTATAAAAGGTCAAATGTTCCTCCTTCCTCACAGGGTGGATAACTAAATAAATAGCCTTCCTTTTTTTCAAATAAGTAATGTGTTTTAAGTTAAAATCCCTTCAGTAGACCTTGACCTCTTGGCTCATTGATCAGTATGCAGGTGCGATTGCGCAATCAACGTTCTTCGAGAAATGAGTTGAAATTAATGGCCCATAGGGGGAGCTGTGTGATATGGGACTGACCGCATAATGATTTATTTTCTCATAGAGAAAGCATTGGCGACAGGCAGGGAGGGGACAGAGTCTGACATTTCAAGTTCAATGGCCGCTACAAGGCAAAAAAGTGCCATAATATTCAGCCTACAGTATCTGTCAAAGTCAAAAAACTGTTTTCCGAAAGGTGGAAAAAACTTCCGCTATAATCTATTCATTAGCTTGACTACCTCTGTTCATGTTGTTCTTGCTCTAAGACAAGCACAAATGGTTTTAATTGGCTGTGCAACACAAATGCATATGCACACTATACCTAGAATGCCACCGGTTGCATAATTTTCCAAATTGACTCTTCATTAAATCCCGCAACCTCAGTATGCAAGAAACAGTAAATTAGCACTGGTATTGCATTTTTTATTATACTGGTAAAAATATATATTCAATTGCTGCTAATGGTCTCACTTCTAGTAACAGTACATCACTACAGACCTCAAATGATTCATGACTATTAAATGTTATTGAGCATAAAGGTTGATTATGCTTTCGCCTGACCTCCGCTGACTGCTCTTGCACCTCACAAAACGGACAAGGCTTTTATATTTGACACGTTCGCCTTTGTGATTTTCTTTAAGACGACATGACGGTGGTCAAAAGAAACCCACTGTATATTCAGACGGATAAACAAGTAAGAACTACATCATATCATTCACATCATTCAAAATTTTAACTACTTATTTGTATTATTTTTATAAATTATTTTAATGATTATAAAGATTTTTATAACCATTCAATATTTTTAAAATCAAACTGATGCATCACTTGCTTTTGTTCATATCTCAGACAGTTCTACCTATTAAAGTTAAATATCAATGACAACAGAACAGGAGTTGCTTTACAAATGCATTTTTTATTATAACAAGAATTCATTCATTCATTTTCATTTCGGCTTAGTCTATTTATTAATCCCAGGTCGCCACAGCGGAATGAACCCACCAACTTATCCAGCAACGTTTTAAACGCCTTCCAGTTGCAACCCATCACTGGGAAACACTCATACACTCCCATTCACACACGAACACTACGGACAATTTAGCTTACCCAATTCACCTATAGCACATGTCTTGGACTTGTGGGGGGAAACCGGAGCACCCAGAGGAAAACCCACGGCAACACGGGGAGAACATGCAAACTTCTGCACAGAAATGCCAACTGGCCCAGCTGGGGCTCAAACCAGCAACCTTCTTTCTGTGAGGCGACAGCGCTACCCACTGCGCCACCTATGGCAAGAGGTTAAAAAAAATAATAAAATAAAAGTACACTTACCAAAAAAAATAAAAAATAAAAAAAAAATAAATAAAAAAATCTGTATTATTTTATTTATTTAACCCACTAATTTACACATTACTGACTGGCTAGTTTGTGTCCTCTTCTTATATGGCAAAAAGACAATCATAGTCCAACATTCATTCCATGACCAATAAAGCCTAGAAAAACAGGGCATCAGTATATCGTAAACCGTAAAATGTTCTTTTCCAGTTATCAAATTGTTGGAATATCTAATCAACTCCATGACGGTTCAATAAAAAAGGTCAGGAGAGAGTTTTCTTTAATGTCAACATATTAGTAATTTATTGGATACAAACAAATAATTCGATTCACAGTATTCTGGTCTCCTCAATGCAATGCAAGAGTTACATCCAGGAGGTGAGCAACAACTTTCATTTCCTGATTTGAGCTTTTATATACAGCTGATATTAACAGGTGGAGTATAGTGGAATTCATCACTTGTCAATCATTCTCTAGTCCTCCATTGGCCGCACCCATACATACGTCCTCTTTTTCTATGAATTCTCTGCACAACAGTAAAAACAAGACTCTCAACTGCACATATTCTGTGTTCAGTTTTAGCCCATCTCTGCTACAGGAAGTTTAGCTGCGGAGCTAAATGAATGGTAGAAAAAAACATTTTTAAATTGTGTATTAAACCACATGGGTCTCTCTACTTTTGCATGGCCTCTCTTTTGTTTCAACAAACTTATCCCTCAAAGTTTTTCTAAACTTTTTAACAAAAACTTTCCTCCTTTTCCACGGCTGTTGCAATTCTAGCCAAAATTATTGGTCATCTGGTTATCTCTATATCACGCATGGACGGATCACAAGATACCTATTTCAAACTAAATCTCTTCAAAGTGTTTCATATTCAACTGAAATCAAATGCGGTGATGCACAAACTGTTACTTGAGTCCTCAAATTTTGCACACCCCAAGCGAACCTTCGCAACTCTGTGATGACGTTAGATTCGTGCACGCACTGAAGCAAATGCGTAGAGTATAAATCAGGCCTAAGTTCTTACATTTTAAACAACCAGCAAATGGGTGGATTTTTAATGTGTTAACTAGCTTAACCTGCCTCTTTCAGTCAGCTATACGAAAAGAACATGTTGACCAAGATTTTTTTTCCCAAGTTAAAAACATGGCTAGGCTAGACCTGCTACCCTAACCAATATATACCAGTGTTTTAGAAGGGTAGTATTAGTCATCCTAAGCACGAAATTGTTCAAAATTAAGGATAGTATAATTGACTTGAAAAGCCATACCTTGAGATTTATAGGCAGAAGGTTTGGCGTTATCACAGCTTTTATGGCAAGGACAACCCAAGAGCAAGCCTGATTGACATGCAAAATGACCAATCGTTTTATTCTGCAACAGGTTAAAGTTGTACAGTAGGTATTCCTAAAGCAATACCCATCTGTTCTCACATTAAGTGCCTTAAAGGGGAACTTATGCAAAAATCACTTTTATAAGAGGTTTAAACACCGTTGTGGGTCAAGAGTGTGTGAATAAAGCCAAGCCGCTAAGGGTAAAAATGAATTCTTACAATTTTTTAATATTCACACTTCATAAAAAGTCTGCAGAAACGTTTTGTTTGACATTCTCCCTTTGGTAAATGTCATTAGAGGGAGAGCTCTCTCTCATTAACATAGACAGCCATGAGTGAGAAGCAGCTGTCTGCCATTAGTGTTTTCACATCGTACCAGCTAAACAATGTTAGTGACAGTCTCCAGAGACTGCCTTCCTCCGAGCTACTTGTTTTAAAATTTTCAAGTGTTTTTTTTTTTTCCAGAGAAGATGTTCTAAATTTGCCACTATGCTAACGCACAAGCATTTGTAGCCCCACCCCCCTTTTAAAAACAGGCCTGGGAGCACAATCTCATTTGAATTTAAAGCGACAGTCACCAAACCTCACAATTTAGCCAGAAAAGGTTTCAAAAAGTTCTAAAAATATATTTGTGGGGTATTTTGACCAGAAACTTTATATACACAAACTAGGGACATCAGCAGAACCATTTTACATGAAAAGCATGCATCTGATCCTAAAAGTGTTCCCACAATTGCATTTAACATCAAAAGGTATATTAAAAAAAATATAAAAATAAATAAAATCTATAGAACAACATGCATAGTGTAAATGTCCAATATAAAAACAGCTTATGAATTTGAAGCACAAACTAGTATATTCTGAAGTCCAAAACTTGAGATTTATAACTGTACATATTTTAGAAATATACAAATAGCTTTATAAAACACTAAGGCAAATGTCAAAAAACAGATCAAATTAAAATATAACATATTCTTAGCAGCAGATTTCACCTTGCTTTCTGGTATCTGTAATGAAGTTCGATGACCGCCTGGCCATCGGGAAGGAGACGGAGAACCGACAAACTTTTCAATAATTTTAATGAGTATTAAAACGAACGGGCGGCAGCTCCTCGAGGAGACTGCCGTTAAACTAAAAGTAAACAACATGTCCAGGCCTGGTCCTCTCTCGTCCAGCACTGGCGTCTCTCCTCCTTCTAGCTTTCAGGGCTCCTCTGTGAGACTCGAGCAGCCTGGCAGGTGACGCGTCCAGGTGTCCCTGATTATCTCACTCACGCCACCGCCCGCCTCGCACGCATTCACGGCTCTCGGCCCCGCCTCACTCGCCACAGTATCCTTGTTCTTTTTTCAGCAGTTACTTAAGATTACCGCGTGAAGTATGAAAAAAATATGAAGATGGGTGCTTTGAAATGGTATCATTTTAGGTGGAGGAAATTGCTATAGCCTGCGGTGGTCATTTTACACAAGTATTCAACCTTCTGTGAATCTACTATGGCTTTACAGTGCACTTGATCATTACATTGCTGACTTCTGTGAAAATGATTATGAAAGCATGTTTGAAAGGCTCAGTGATGGTCAAAATTACTCCAAAGCAGTAAGTGCCTTCACGCCACTTTCAGTGCAGTGAAATTGTAGGCAAGCAGCGGATTCACCAATGGATTTCATGGAAAAACATATGTAGAGTTCAAACAACTGCCTTTTCCTTAAAAACTGAAGTAAACACACAATCAGGTTGTAATCACCTCTGAGTTGTTTTAAAAATCTGACCTGATGTTGCCTCTTGAGAGAAGAAAAAAACAGCTTTCAATCAATATGCATGACCCAAAAACTAAATGTTGTGACAGACTTCAAAACACAAATTAATAACCCACTACATTTGTATTTCCCAACTGCACATACACTGTAAAAATATCTGTTAATTAATAATTTCCAAACAGTTTTTGTGTTTTCTGTTTATTTATGGTTGTGAGTTGCATTATGAAAAGCAGTTCTGTCGACTTTTGATGTTGCAAATGCAACTCTACAGTTTTGTTGCAAGATTTAGCTGACTTTTTCCAGCGCAAAAGAATGCTTTAAATATTAGATAAAGATTTTATTTAATTTTAATTATTTAAATTTAAATTATCCTAGTTACTTTAACTGTCATAATTTTTAACCAGACAGCAACCAACACCAGCAGTCGCAGAACCACAACACACAACACCAGATCTCATAAAAACACTGCCCCCTCTCACCCATACACTGCACTTAATGTTAGCGTATGTTTTAATTTCAAATGGGGTATAAATTCATCCTATTTGCACTTTAAACTCTTTTTTAACTTAATTAGGTGCTGCTTGTCAATCAGACAACACTTCTATTTTGTTCTTGCTGTCAATTGCAGGGAAAAAAAGGATCGAAGAGTTTAACTGCAGGCGCTGTGTGATGCACATACACGCAAAGTGGAGTCAGATTTTGATACAACTTTCTCCTTCACCTCCTCTTGCGGGTAGGCCCACGTGGTTTGCACTATGCACTGGTCACTACTAACTGAATGAAGTATGTGCACACAGTTATGTTTTGTTGAATAAGTTGCATATAAAAGTTACGTTTCAAAACTGCCCAAATTTTGTCAACTTGCCAATGCCATTTTTACTCGCACAATTAAATTCAAACTGACCAATCTGGCAACACTGACAGTTTAACAAAGTGACTTTTATTGAAATTTGAGTAGTTGTAATAATTAAGTTTGAGAAATAATACAAGGAAATAAATCGGTGAAATAACAGAAAATGTACTGGCAGCTTATTACACGGTTTTTGACGTAATATACAACACCAACCCAGAGAATATACGACTTTAAATTATTAAAATGTTATATGTTTATGCTAATAATGTTAATAGTAGTCACTTTATCTAACTTTTTAACGTTAAAAGTTGTCAGAAGAAAGATCAAGGTCTCGTAATACAGTTCTAAAGAATGAATAAGTGAAATGAAAAAAAACTTTAAGAAAAAAAATTAAAAATGTAAAATTTACGATTTTTTACAGTGTACAGTGAAAAAATATAGCATAAAGTGAAGCATCAGTCTGGAGGTATAAAAAACAAAACAAAAAAACAAACAACAAACAAACAAACAAACAAAACTAACAACATACTCCCTTTAAACATAAAATGCAAACAAAGTGTTGCATATCAGAATGGTATAATTTTATTTTAAAAATGTGAAAAATTTTCAAAAATTAAAGAAAAAAAACAGCAGTATAATAACAACAACAACTAATAATAATAATTATGAAATGCTATTTGTATATCACATTTTGAAACATTTCTGCTGAAAAAGTCAGAATCTAAAATAATTTTAGAAAAATAAGCGTTTTTTAAAAAAATGATTCATAATAAATATGAAATGAACAAATGAAATGAACAAACAAAGGAAAGTAAACAATAATAATAAAAAATCTAAAGAAAAAAAAACAAAAGGAAAAGAAACAGATGACACACAGTTGAAGTCAGAATTATTAGATCCACTTAGAATTTTTTTTCAAATGATGTTTAACAGAGCAAGGAAATGTTCACAGTATGTCTGATAATATTTTTTTCTTCAGGAGAAAGTCTATTTGTTTTATTTTGGCTAGAATAAAAGCAGTTTTAAAGCAGTTTAAATTAGTTTTAATGATTTAAAGGTCAAAATTATAAGCCCCTTTAAGCTATATATTTTTTCAATAGTCTACAGAACAAACCATCGTTATGCAATAACTTGCCTAATTACCCTAACCTTCCTAGTTAACCTAATTAACATAGTTTATCACTTTAAGCTGTATAGAAGTGTCTTGAAAAATATCTAGTCATATATTATTTACTCTCATCATGGCAAAGATAAAATAAATCAGTTATTAGAAATTAGTTACTAAAACTATTATGTTTAAAATTGTGTAAACAGAAATTGGGAAAAAATAAACAGGGGATAATAATTCAGGGGACTAATAATACTGACTTCAACTGTAACAAAAGGAGCAAAAAAAAAAAAACTGTTTTAAATAGCTGTAAGCTGGTTAAAACACAAGTACACAATCATTCTCTATTATGGCCAGTTAAGTATACATTTAATGAATATCTGTTAATTGTCACATGTTCAATCAAAGATTCCATCTTGTGCCAAGATAAAACTCGTCAGGCAGCCTGTGGAATTCTATTATATGTTTCTGGAAACTATTTCAGGGTTTCAGGATTTGTCATGTCCACATTAGTTTTCATTTTCAGAGCGGGTAACAGGGAAAGAGAGTGTCGTCACCGAAACACCTGCTGCTGCCAGACTGCACAAATTTATCAGGATCTCAGCTTAACCTTGGCTTTCTTTGGGAAGCACGCAATTTGGTGTATTTCACTATATCAAAACAACAGGACCTGAATTATTTCAGTTTACGTGCATGCAGGAAGCCAAAAGCAGCCTATATTTGTCAAAGTTTTACTCTTTCTGACCTCCTTTTTACAGACGCCACCCGGTGAATAGCATCTTTAGTATTAAGCACATAAAAAAGTCATATAATGTTACATTTGTCTGATTATTGGTAAATGCTAACAGTGCATTGATTAAAGTTGTGAACAGGAAATCACTGATGACTTTTATTTCAGTATTTGCAGATAAAACTTTTATCTCCTGTTATGATTTTAATCCAGTATTAATCCAGTATTATGACTTTTATTCCAGTATTATGATTTTTATTCCAGTATTATTCCAGTATTATGACTTTATTCGGTATTATGACTTTTATTCCAGTATTACGGCTTTATTCCTGTATTATGACTTTTATTTCCAGTATTATGACTTTTATTCCAGTATTACTTTAATTCCAGTATTATGACATTTATTCCAGTATTATTCCAGTATTATGACATTTATTCCAGTATTATTCCAGTATTATGACATTTATTCCAGTATTATTCCAGTATTTGACTTTATTCCAGTATTATGACATTTATTCCAGTATTATTCCAGTATTATGACTTTATTCCAGTAATTTTCCAGTATTATGACTTTATTCCATTATGACTTTATTCCAGAATTATGACTTTTATTCAGTATTATGACTTTATTCCAGTATTATGACTTTTATTCCAGATTATGACTTTTATTGCAGTATTATTCAGTATTATGACTTTATTCCAGTATTATTCCGTATTATGATTTTATTCCAGTATTATGACTTTTATTCCAGTATTATGACTTTTATTCAGTATTATTCCAGTATTATGACTTTTATTCCAGTATTATGACATTTATTCCAGTAATATTCCAGTATTATGACTTTTATTCATTATGACCTTTATTCCAGTATTATGACTTTTATTCCAGTATTATGACTTTTATTGCAGTATTATTGCAGTATTATGACTTTTATTCCAGTATTATGACCTTTATTCCAGTATTATGACTTTTATTCCAGAATTATGACTTTATTATTGCAGTATTATGACTTTTATTCCAGTATTATGACTTTTATTTCCAGAATTATGACTTTATTGCTGTATTATTGCAGTATTATGACTTTTATTCCAGTATTATTCCAGTATTATGACTTTTATTCCAGTATTATGACTTTATTCCAGTATTATGACTTTTATTGCAGTATATTCCAGTATTATGACTTTTATTCAGTATTATGACATTTATTCCAGTATTATGACCTTTATTCCAGTAATATTCCAGTATTATGACTTTTTCTTATGACTTTTATTCCAGTATTATGACCTTTATTCCAGTATTATGACCTTTATTCCAGTATTATGACTTTTATTGCAGTATTATTGCAGTATTATGACTTTTATTCCAGTATTATGACTTTTATTGCAGAATTATGACTTTTATTGCAGTATTATTGCAGTATTATGACTTTTATTCCAGTATTATTCCAGTATTATGACTTTTTTCCTGTATTATGACTATGGGTTTAGGTATTGGGAAGGATTAGAGATGTAGCATAAGATCAAACTTTATAGACACTAATAACAGTTAAATCTTACTAATAAGCAGGTAATAAGCCAGTAGTAAATAGCATGAGTTGTGACCTAAACTAAAGTGTTACTGAATTTGAATATTGAGTAGGGGGTGGGGTTTTATTTTTATACTCCTTCTCTCATCATTCACTTACAGCAAACTAATGGTTGGAGGGGTGTGGCTAAACATATTTCGCCCAAGCCTTCAAAAGCTGATGTCATCAAAGAAGGACTGCCTTTCCAGAGCAGAAGCAAATAAGATTTGATTAAAGATTAAAAAATCTATGAATCAGTTACCAAGAACTATATCAACTGATCTTTCAGCAAATGGACAGCAGCACAACTGCCCCCAAGTTTAGTACACTCAAAAGAAAATACTAATAATAACAACAATTTTGCTACTTGTTTAAACTACTGATTTTAAATGAGTGGAAACAACCTAATTTTTGAAATCCCTATTTTTCAGGGGTCACCAGAGCGGAATGAACCGCCAACTATTCAGGCATACGTTTTACACAGCGGATGCCCTTCCAGCCACAACCCTGTACTGGGAAACACCCATACACTCTCGCATTCACACTTGTACACACTACGGCCGATTTTGTTTACCCATTTCCTTCTAGGAATAAGGGAATGTTGGGAAACCGAGCACCCGGAGGAAACCCAAGGAAACACTCTTCCCCATTTATTAGTCATAATTACAATGAAAGATGTACACACAATATGTGGGATGCTGAAACAAACAGTTCTCATAAACACTTGCATTTCTAGGCCAGGCCCACAATAAGTATTGTAGAACTACAATAGAGGATTGAATTTAAGACGTGATCAACTGAATAAATAAGTATTAATTTCAAAACTGATTATTCAGACCAACTGAAATCGAAATAAATAGCTTTGATATAACACAATATTTGGTCGAGATGTAATTTTTTGTGAATCTGGAATATGTAGTGCTTAGTAATGCACATTGCTAATCAAAAATTGAGTTTTGATATGTTTAAAGTTGGAAATTTACAATAAATTTCCAACATGGTATTTCCTAAATATATATATTTTTTTTTGGTATTTAAAAAATGCATAATGTTGACCAAATTTAGTTTTTTGTAGTCCAGGGTCACCACACACCACTCAAATAGTTTTGTTGCTGGTTCAAACTGCTTATTTAAAAAGAGCTGAAACAACACAATTATTTAGATTTCATTGGGGAACCTAATTGTTTATGTTCAATGCACTTACATTTGTAAAAACTAATAAGTTAACTTAATTCCTTTATGTCGCCCCAACACAAATCCATTGTATGTATGTATGCATGCATGCATGTATGTATGTATGTATGTATGTAGTATGTATGTATGTATGTATGTATGTATGTATGTATGTATGTATGTATGTCAGATGTAGGCCTTCAAATATTTTCGAAGGAGGTGGGACCCGAAGTGAAGAAGATTGAGAACTCCTGCAGAGAGCACCTTTTGGATGTGGAGGAACCGCATCATGGAATTCAGCCAAGAAATCTGCAGCAACTGCGTTATGCAATCATGTCAATATGGACCAAAATCTCTGAGGAATATTTACAGTACCATGTTTAATCTATATCACAGAGGATTAAGGCAGTTCTGAAGGAAAAAGGGGGTCCAACCTGGTACTAGTAAGGTTTACCTATAAGTGGCTGGTGAGTGTATACATGAAAAGCAAAATGGCATTAAACAGTGTTCAGAAACAAATTAACCAAAGTGCAATACAATTATTTTTCTGACCCTATTGGCAGATATTTCATCTGGTTATAAATGTAAGGTCAAAAACTTTATGTATCTTTTTTCAGACAACACAGCTTAACACATTTAGCTAATAAAGGAATTGGAAGCATAATAGGAGATAAGCACACCAGACTGCAGCTTGAACCAGTCAGACAAATTAATAGTATGGACAGCCACGCCGTGACAAGAAAGATGGAGGGAAGAAAGAAGAGGGAAGCAGAGGGCAAAAGCAGCAGGAGAGAGCAGGAGAAAAGGGCAAAAGCAGTGGATGGATGGGGCTGGATCTGCACAAAAGTGTGATGCTGAGTTTGGCTTACAGACCCTCTCCATAATTCATCTGAGTTCTCTTGCTGGCTGAGCCTACAGGCTGTCTGCCACTCAACCCAGAGCTTCTTTTAATTAATGCGAGGTGGGGACTCAGAAATCCCTCAAACCCGCTCTGTTCCTCGGTTTCTCCTGGATAAGCCTTTAAGGGCTCTGTCTTTTGTCAGCTATTTTCCTAAGACAGTCTGTTTTAATGTCTTTGAGTGATAATGATGATCTGTGTGTGGCACCCAGGGTGTGTGTTTCGTGTTCATGCAAGCGTACTTTATAAATGTCCGTTCTTCTTATCATGAACAATTAAACGCAATTAAACATCCATTTGAAGACCCTATTAAATGCAAATTAGAGTTTTGTGGCTTTTAGTTCATGTCAATTAGGTTTGAGGTCATCAGTGCTACAGTTCAGAAGTTTGCTGTCAGTAAGATTTACACTTATTTTGAGGACGTTAATACTTTTGTCCACCAAAGATTTCAGTAAAATTGATCAAAGTGACTGCAAAGACATTATAACAAAAGGTACAAATACTAGTGATTTGACGTTGTGCACTGAGGCTTTGAAGCATGTATAAAAGATACATCTCGCAGTGAAGCAATGTACTGGAGCTTGATTCGCTTTGCCATCATCAGTGATCGGTAATGTCCGAAGCTTCATTTTCGCCTAAACCCACGTGACTACTTCGAATTTTGATTCAAAGGTTTAACCATTGTGGGTTAAAGTGTATAGCGAGAGATTAGGCGTCGATTACATACATTTGCACTGTTTCAAAGCACTGCACCGGTCCCACACCCAGTAATTCAACTAAAATACAATAGCAATTTATAGTAAAAAGCTTTTGAACCATACTAAAGTGTATTAGAGTATTGTTTACAACTATTTTTAAAAGAAGGCTACTGCGTATTGTAGTATAGTGTGTAGTGAGTGCAGCCTGAAAGCCTCAATCCCATAGCCTCCTCGAATCTGCCTTTCTACCGCACATGACAAGCGACAGACCAGAAGTCATTTATTTCCAATAGAGGTAGTCCGCGAGCTGCGTGGAGTTCTGATCATCTCAGTATGTGGAATATTTGGATCCGATTTGAGCTGTGGATATGTTGAAATATTTGAATTCCTGCAACTAAACCGTTTGTGACCAGACAACCGGATGTGATGTATTCCAGTGCCAGTATTGTCCAAGCATGTCAATGGGCGAGATGAGAAATACGAGTTTTTTTTTTTTAATTCACATACGTGTGTGTGTATTTTTTGTAATGTCTTCACATTCCCTTAATATTTTTTGCTGTCTATAAGTGTCTAGTATTCATTCATTCAACCATGGTGAATGCACAGAGAATAAAGGCTCTTTTTGCACTTCTTTATCTCGAACACCGCGAGAATCAGCTTCTCTCCCATGGTACACGACAAAATTGAAAATTCTGTGTGACTGCCACAAGGGGGCATATTCCAACAGTCGTGTTTGAATGTCATGTGCAGTGGAAAGGCAGATTCAAAGCATTCACCTCCCATGCAGGAATCGTCAGATTGATCCCCGCTCGCAACGAGTGAGTGGGTGAAGGACCAGTTGGAATGTGATAAATGTAAATACTTTTGAATACCTTGGATTTTTGCTACAGTCATCATTGGTGTAATGTAGCATAACTTGTGTAAAAAACTACAGCAACTGGGTAATTTGTTTATATTACTATTGTTGTATTACTACATGAATGAGTTGGTTTGTTGTGAACATTTGACATTTTTGCAATGCAGTGCTTTCCCACACTTTAACCAGCAGAGGTCCTCATCAAGCTCTGATTTGGAAAGCTTCGAGTAACGAATCTTTTTCCGATACAATTGAGTCGAACGATTCCCTGGTTCAGAAAGCTTCATTTCACCATCCCTACAAAATACTTCTATTTCAAGTAAAAAACTGGTTCTTTTTAACTCTATAATAATAATAATAATAATAATAATAATAATAATAATAATAATAATAATAATACTAATAACATAAAGAGACAAGTCTGAAAAACAGCATATTAGAGTGATTCCTGGGTAACTGCTTGATATTCAGTCTTACTATCATACCTGGTCCACTGCTAGCCGCTGTCCTTAAAATAATAATAATAATAATTAATAATAATAATAATAATACACAACAACAGCAAATGCCAATAGGAATATTTCCAAGCAGGTAAATATAGAACAACACTTGTCAGTATCATGTCAGATCTCATTGCTAGCATGTTTTAGTGAGTTTCTAACATGTCTCCCACTTGCTTGAATTTTAAGGTTGCTATGAGTGTTAAAAATAATTTCCTGTTGCTGGCATGTTTTAGTGAGTGTCTGGCATATCACTAGCATATTATACACTTCCAAACACTTTTTAATATGCTGCTAGGGTGTACCACAGTATAAAACGTGTCCCTTCCTGATGTTAGAATCAATAACTTCCTAGGACCCTTAAAATATATTTTTAAGGGATTTATTTTTACATGCACAAATAGCAGCCTAAACAACAGAACATCATTGTCTAATTTAACCTGCAGTGCTTCTGTGAGAGGAATACATTCATTTATTGAAAATCAAACACAAATATGTTTCACTTAACAAAAATAAATACATAACCAAATTTCTATTTGCTTTATAAGCTCAAGTTGATGGCATTAAGGACAGCATATGCTTTTTATTTTACATAGGCCTATAGAATGTCATGAGATCTCACTTTTCACTCCAGTAAATCATAATTGCGAATGGGAAAATGAAAGAAACGCCATTGAACGGGGTTCGGTTTTGTCAAGTTTACCTGCTGTCAGCTTATTTGTCCAACATGTTTACAGCAATGTCACGGTGTTTTAAAAAAGACAATTGTATTGGCCCACTGTCTTAAGCAAATAAAACGAATTGTTCTGAGAATTAATAAGCAGTGTCTCAACGTCCATATGAAAGCATCTGGCTGTCAGTCTTGACAAGAGTGAACTTGCTCCTCAGCGCCCCCACACCTGATGCTCATGACAAGAATAGTTTGTAGTCATCTTTCTAAGTGTGGTGTAAATTGCCGTCATGCATGAATGATATTTTTGCACTTTTACACAATACAAGAGAGTTCACACTTAGATATGTTTGGCGTTAATAGCAGGTTTGGCATGCTGTAATGGGAGAGAACTCTGAGCTCAGAGATAATTGAGCCCAGGGCTTCCACCTGGTCGGTCGATAAGCACATAAAGGAGGTCCGAGATCAGGTAGGTCTCGAGCTCCCCCTTGAAAAGGGAGGAAAAGGAGGAGATGAGTTGGAAGGGGGATTCTACCTAAACGAAGATAGAGCAGTAGGGTAAAATCTAAAAGGGTAAAAAAAATGTATTGTAAGCTTGGATCGATCTGATTGGGTTGTTACCGATTATGGATAAGAATCCAGCCATGATCAATCAAATCACATGCTCCTCTCAAAATTAGTTTTGGAACTTCACTAACCCATGATCACATTACACAATACTGAAACCGCACATCAAAGTAACACATTTTCAATCAGTTTGCACCCTGGAAATAAAGATGAATAATTTAATTGATATTTTACAGCTGCTAACTATTTTTAGGATGTTGCTTGTGGCACTACAGTGTATAACATCACTTCCTGTAGCTAGCATGTTTTAGTGTGTTTGTAGCATATAGCATATCTAAACACTTTTTAAAACATCTAATAGATTCAAAAGGCTATTTTAAAATGTATGTGTTTGTGTTCTTCAAAAAAAATGTAAAAACTTAATTTTAACAGATACATGCATTTAAAATATGCTTAATAGTTAAGACAATGTTAAAAAAGTCCTAAAAACTGATGACTAATAAAAGTTTTGTCCCCCCAATCAAATGCTCTGCCCCTATATACCAGCAGTAGCTAACCAACATCAAGATGCTTCATAACTCATCAGGGTCAACTCGAGATTGAATCGTGATGAATCAAGATTCGTTTTCAAATCGAACCGTGCCCACAAGAATCGAAATTGAATCATGAGATCATGAGATGAGATCCCGCTCCTAATAGGTGGGTGGTTATTCTCCTGGGTAGCCTGCTGAAATATAATGATGGATTCAGAGCTCTGGAATATTGCACCGGCCCATTTGACTTGATTGTGTCCAATCAAAGAATCTGGCTGTGGGGCCGTATGATTGGAGTGAATCAGTCAGTCATTAGCCAGGCAATCAGCTCAAATGCCCCCTTTCCCAAGGGAGACTCACAATGGCCGTTTTGAGAGGGAGAAAGGATGGGAAAGAAGGGGAGCAGAAGACAACCGCGCTGTTCAATCACAGCATTAATCTGATTCCTATTTACCTTCTATGTCTCTTCTTTGTTCTCTTTTTCACTCTTTCAAACTGAAATGTGACTGTCTATATACACTCACCGGCCACTTTATTAGGTACACCTTACTAGTACCGGGTTGGATCCCGTTTTGCTTTCAGAACTGTCATAATCCTTTGTGGCATAGATTCAACAAGGCACTGGAAATATTCCTCAGAGATTTTGGTCCATATTGACATGATAGCATCACGCAGTTGCTGCAGATTTGTCAGATGCTCGTCCTAGGTGCCTTATTGGATTGAGTTCTGGTGACTGTGGAGGCCATTTGAGTACAGTGAACTCATTGTTATGTTCAAGTAACCAGTCTGAGATGATTTACGCTTTATGACATGTGTTATCGTGCTGGAAGTAATCATCAGAAGATGGCTACACTGTGGTTATCAGGGGATGGACAAGGTCAGCAACAATACTCAGGTAGGCTGTGGTGTTGACATGATGCTCAGTTGGTACTAATGGGCCCAAAGTGTGCCAAGAAAATATCCCCACACCATTACACCCACCACCACCAGCCTGAACCGTTGACACAAGGCAGGATAGATCCATGCTTTCATGTTGTTACCGTCAAATTCTGACGCTACCATGTCGTAACAGAAATGTAGACTCATCAGACCAGGCAACATTTTTCCAATCTTCTATTGTCCAATTTTGGTGAGCCTTTTCTCTTCATTGAACCAGTCTCTGTAAACCCTAGAGCTGGTTGTGCGTGTAAATCCCATGGGATTAGCAGTTTCTGAAATGCTCAGACCAGCCCGTCTGGCACCAACAACCATGCCATGTTCAAAGTCACTTAAATCACCTTTCTTCCCCATTCTAATGCTCGGTTTAAACTACAGCAAATCGTCTTGACCATGTCAACATGCCTAAAGCATTGAGTTGCTGCCATGTGATTGGCTGATTAGAAATTTGCGTTTAACGAGCAGTTGGACAGGTGTACATAATAAAGTGGCCGGTGAGTGTAGATGCTCTTTTACCTATTCACTGGACCTCTTCTCTTCTCTTCTCTTCTCTTCTCTCTCCTGTGATGTATGGCTTCTGTCAGAGGCGGAATCAATGGGATGGTGGTTGTTTTAATTTAGCGGAGCGCTGAGAGGATACTGATACTGGCAGTCAGAGAAGAGGAATGGCAGTGGCCTTTCACCATCTGTTTTTACTTTCCCTCCCTGTTTCGCACATTGATCAACATCCAGCACTTGCAGCGACTGCTTGAGGCCCATGCAGTGTAGGTGGCTTTGCACAAACTACAGCCATATTAGCCAATTGACACTAATAATCCGAGTATTTAAACGAAAAAATTAAGGTAGGGCTTGATACGGATCCACATTTAGCTTTACAGTTTCTCCTCAGTCCACAGTATTTCACACTAAAACCATCATCATTGCTTCTATTAGCATCTTGATTAATGTTATTATTTCTACATTATCTATACTGTGTGTCTGTGGGATGCCTGTCTGGAAATGTATCCGTTGGAAATAGTAATGAGAGACAACAGCAGGAATGAAGAGGGACAATGCCTCTATGGTAATAAACAGCAATATATTTTGCAGTTATACATTTTCTTTCTGACCATCAGAGATATAAGAATCTCCCTAAATTGTCAGCATTTTATTATACTTTTTTAAATCACAGCTGTTTTTTAGATACACCTGTTCACTGCTCAATTACATACGTTGTCAGCCACACAGTAACAATGCATTAAGATGGGCGTACATGGTGCCAATTCTGGTGGTCTAAGATCATATGGCAATGCAAATGCCATGAGAGAGTTTATGAGGAACATCATAATTTTATAACTTGGCAAAATATGAAGCAATTACATGAATTATTATGCCAAACTCATGGACAGAGGGAGCCATGGCTTTCAGAACCTCTCTCTCTCTTTCACTCTCTTGCTTCATTTCTCTCTTTTTAAGAGCTTATATTGATACAAGCTGTTAATGTTTGCTACATACACAGCACCAGTAAGACTAGTCACCCGGTATGTGTGAATCATAAAACGTAGTCTATGATAAACTATCATCTCCTTATTGGTCAACTTTAGATAAATTGACAGATCAGACTGTTATACAGTAAATACCTTAGAAATTTAGGCCAACAGCTCCCAAAATTTTGATTAAAAATGATTGGGAGCTTGTGAGCCACTTAGCTCGACTCATAAGTTCATGTACAATGCATGACCATACAAGCATCAACAATTTCATTTGAATTCTCCTGATGTGAAAAAATTGGTGCATATGGGCTCATACGACAGCAAAAATTGCACTGTATGCATGCCTTTAGACATGTAGGTGTGGTCAAGATCGAACTAAGCATCAGACTGAGGAACTTTCTTCATCTTTTCTGCTGTTAAAATGGTGACAGACATTTTTTCCATAAGTCAACAGGAAGGTTAAATGCCACAGCTTTCCTGAACATTATTGCGGACTACGTTCATCGCTGTATGAGCACATTGAACCCAATTGTAATCATCTTAAACTGACTTCTTGAAATGACAATGAGTTCACTTTACTTAAACAGCCTGCACAGTCACCAGATTCCAACCCAATAGAGCACCTTTGGGATGTTGTGAAACGAGAGACAAATCTGCAGCAACACAAGATTTGCACCGTGTTCCAAATCAATCCTCTGAGCAGTTCAGTTTAATCTAGAATGCTGTCTATATAGGCAGCAGGCGATGAGGCAGCTCAGTTCCTATTGGAACAGAGTTTAAAAGCCTTTTTAATAGTCTACAGGGGGTCTTGTGATGTAAATTTGATGTCGGTACACTGTATAAGAAAGAGCGCAACGGGAAAACAGGAATGTCGAAGGGTTAATGGAGGCTCACATGCAGACTCCCTGTGGTCCTGGAGAGCACTTTTTGTGTAGCCCACGGGCAAAAGATGGAGCAAAAGTGTTAACCGTTCTGCCATCCTGTCACATAGGATCTGCCTCATTTACAGCCATGTACGACGCTGAAAATGACACAGCCCAAAGAGCAAAAAAGACGAACAAAGAATCAGAGAAGAAGAGCGATAAAAGGGAAAGCGATGTGCTTATGGGAGTTTTAAGCATGTTTTATATAGTGTGCGACTGTGAATGTAGGAAACGGATCTCTACTGGGCTCTTTAAGGATAATAGGACCATCTTCAACCTGCCACGTTTCCTCTTCACACATGCTTTTTCATTGACTCATGCATTCAGGCCCTCTCTCACTCGTTTCTCTTTCTCTCTAATGGGCCAATCTGTCCTACTCTTGCTCAGCTGCCCAGGCTACTCTTTGAGTCGCGAGGCGTTTTGATGAGAGCTACGCCGCAGACAGGCCGCTGACCCTGAACTGATCTGAGATGCACTCCAGTTCACTGGCCATTTCCCGGGCTGTTCTGGGAAAAGGTGGCAGGGGGCGATCTCTCTGCCTCATGACCAGTACGGGACAATACACAACCCTCACCTCATAACTATGGACTTCAATCTGTAGCTAATGGTGAGGCAAAGGTTAATTGATCCACAACTGGGATTGCGGCTCCGTCAGCAGAGGAGAACTGTGCCAATAAATGATCCTAAGCAAGCCATTTGTCATCATTTATAAAAGGTCAAAATGTTCCTCCTTCCTCACAGGGTGGATAACTAAATAAAATAGCCTTCCTTTTTTTCAAATAAGTTATGTGTTTTAAGTTAAAATCCCTTCAGTAGACCTTGACCTCTTGGCTCATTGATCAGTATGCAGGTGCGATTGCGCAATCAACGTTCTTCGAGAAATGAGTTGAAATTAATGGCCCATAGGGGGAGCTGTGTGATATGGGACTGACCGCATAATGATTTATTTTCTCATAGAGAAAGCATTGGCGACAGGCAGGGAGGGGACAGAGTCTGACATTTCAAGTTCAATGGCCGCTACAGGCAAAAAAGTGCCATAATATTCAGCCTACAGTATCTGTCAAAGTCAAAAACTGTTTTCCGAAAGGTGGAAAAACTTCCGCTATAATCTATTCATTAGCTTGACTACCTCTGTTCATGTTGTTCTTGCTCTAAGACAAGCACAAATGGTTTTAATTGGCTGTGCAACACAAATGCATATGCACACTATACCTAGAATGCCACCGGTTGCATAATTTTCCAAATTGACTCTTCATTAAATCCCGCAACCTCAGTATGCAAGAAACAGTAAATTAGCACTGGTATTGCATTTTTTTATTATACTGGTAAAAATATATATTCAATTGCTGCTAATGGTCTCACTTCTAGTAACAGTACATCACTACAGACCTCAAATGATTCATGACTATTAAATGTTATTGAGCATAAAGGTTGATTTATGCTTTCGCCTGACCTCCGCTGACTGCTCTTGCACCTCACAAAACGGACAAGGCTTTTATATTTGACACGTTCGCCTTTGTGATTTTCTTTAAGACGACATGACGGTGGTCAAAAGAAACCCACTGTATATTCAGACGGATAAACAAGTAAGAACTACATCATATCATTCACATCATTCAAAATTTTAACTACTTATTTGTATTATTTTTATAAATTATTTTAATGATTATAAAGATTTTTATAACCATTCAATATTTTTAAAATCAAACTGATGCATCACTTGCTTTTGTTCATATCTCAGACAGTTCTACCTATTAAAGTTAAATATCAATGACAACAGAACAGGAGTTGCTTTACAAATGCATTTTTTATTATAACAAGAATTCATTCATTCATTTTCATTTCGGCTTAGTCTATTTATTAATCCCAGGTCGCCACAGCGGAATGAACCACCAACTTATCCAGCACGTTTTACGCCCTTCCAGTTGCAACCCATCACTGGGAAACACTCATACACTCCCATTCACACACGAACACTACGGACAATTTAGCTTACCCAATTCACCTATAGCACATGTCTTGGACTTGTGGGGGAAACCGGAGCACCCAGAGGAAACCCACGGCAACACGGGGAGAACATGCAAACTCTGCACAGAAATGCCAACTGGCCCAGCTGGGGCTCAAACCAGCAACCTTCTTTCTGTGAGGCGACAGCGCTACCCACTGCGCCACCTATGGCAAGAGGTTAAAAAAAATAATAAAATAAAAGTACACTTACCAAAAAAAATAAAAATAAAAAAAAAATAAATAAAAAAATCTGTATTATTTTATTTATTTAACCCACTAATTTACACATTACTGACTGGCTAGTTTGTGTCCTCTTCTTATATGGCAAAAAGACAATCATAGTCCAACATTCATTCCATGACCAATAAAGCCTAGAAAAACAGGGCATCAGTATATCGTAAACCGTAAAATGTTCTTTTCCAGTTATCAAATTGTTGGAATATCTAATCAACTCCATGACGGTTCAATAAAAAAGGTCAGGAGAGAGTTTTCTTTAATGTCAACATATTAGTAATTTATTGGATACAAACAAATAATTCGATTCACAGTATTCTGGTCTCCTCAATGCAATGCAAGAGTTACATCCAGGAGGTGAGCAACAACTTTCATTTCCTGATTTGAGCTTTTATATACAGCTGATATTAACAGGTGGAGTATAGTGGAATTCATCACTTGTCAATCATTCTCTAGTCCTCCATTGGCCGCACCCATACATACGTCCTCTTTTTCTATGAATTCTCTGCACAACAGTAAAAACAAGACTCTCAACTGCACATATTCTGTGTTCAGTTTTAGCCCATCTCTGCTAACAGGAAGTTTAGCTGCGGAGCTAAATGAATGGTAGAAAAAACATTTTTAAATTGTGTATTAAACCACATGGGTCTCTACTTTTGCATGGCCTCTCTTTTGTTTCAACAAACTTATCCCTCAAGTTTTTCTAAACTTTTTAACAAAAACTTTCCTCCTTTTCCACGGCTGTTGCAATTTCTAGCCAAGAATTATTGGTCATCTGGTTATCTCTATAATCACGCATGGACGGATCACAAAGATACCTATTTCAAACTAAATCTCTTCAAAGTGTTTCATATTCAACTGAAATCAAATGCGGTGATGCACAAACTGTTACTTGAGTCTCAAATTTTGCACACCCCAAGCGAACCTTCGCAAACTCTGTGATGACGTTAGATTCGTGCACGCACTGAAGCAAATGCGTAGAGTATAAATCAGGCCTAAGTCTTACATTTTTAAACAACCAGCAAATGGTGGATTTTTAAATGTGTTAACTAGCTTAACCTGCCTCTTTCAGTCAGCTATACGAAAGAACATGTTGACCAAGATTTTTTTTCCAAGTTAAAAACATGGCTAGGCTAGACCTGCTACCCTAACCAATATATACCAGTGTTTTTAGAAGGGTAGTATTTAGTCATCCTAAGCACGAAATTGTTCAAAATTAAGGATAGTATAATTGACTTGAAAAGCCATACCTTGAGATTTATGGCAGAAGGTTTGGCGTTATCACAGCTTTTATTGGCAAGGACAACCCAAGAGCAAGCCTGATTGACATGCAAAATGACCAATCGTTTTATTCTGCAACAGGTTTAAAGTTGTACAGTAGGTATTCCTAAAGCAATACCCATCTGTTCTCACATTAAGTGCCTTAAAGGGGAACTTATGCAAAAATCACTTTTATAAGAGGTTTAAACACAGTTGTGGGTCAAGAGTGTGTGAATAAAGCCAGCCGCTAAGGGTAAAAATGAATTCTACAATTTTTTTAATATTCACACTTCATAAAAAGTCTGCAGAAACGTTTTGTTTGACATTCTCCCTTTGTACATGTCATTAGAGGGAGAGCTCTCTCTCATTAACATAGACAGCCATGAGTGAGAAGCAGCTGTCTGCCATTAGTGTTTTCACATCGTACCAGCTAAACAATGTTAGTGACAGTCTCCAGAGACTGCCTTCCTCCGAGCTACTTGTTTTAAAATTTTCAGTGTTTTTTTTTTTTCCAGAGAAGATGTTCTAAATTTGCCACTATGCTAACGCACAAGCATTTGTAGCCCCACCCCCCTTTTAAAACAGGCCTGGGAGCACAATCTCATTTGAATTTAAAGCGACAGTCACCAAAACCTCACAATTTAGCCAGAAAAGGTTTCAAAAAGTTCTAAAAATATATTTGTGGGGTATTTTGACCAGAAACTTTATATACACAAACTAGGGACATCAGAGAACCATTTTACATGAAAAGCATGCATCTGATCCTAAAAAGTGTTCCCACAATTGCATTTAACATCAAAAGGTATATTAAAAAAAATATAAAAATAAATAAAATCTATAGAACAACATGCATAGTGTAAATGTCCAATATAAAAACAGCTTATGAATTTGAAGCACAAACTAGTATATTCTGAAGTCCAAAACTTGAGATTTATAACTGTACATATTTTAGAAATATACAAATAGCTTTATAAAACACTAAGGCAAATGTCAAAAAACAGATCAAATTAAAATATAACATATTCTTAGCAGCAGATTTCACCTTGCTTTTCTGGTATCTGTAATGAAGTTCGATGACCGCCTGGCCATCGGGAAGGAGACGGAGAACCGACAAACTTTTCAATAATTTTTAATGAGTTATTAAAACGAACGGGCGGCAGCTCCTCGAGGAGACTGCCGTTAAACTAAAAGTAAACAACATGTCCAGGCCTGGTCCTCTCTCGTCCAGCACTGGCGTCTCTCCTCCTTCTAGCTTTCAGGGCTCCTCTGTGAGACTCGAAGCAGCCTGGCAGGTGACGCGTCCAGGTGTCCCTGATTATCTCACTCACGCCACCGCCTCGCACGCATTCACGGCTCTCGGCCCCGCCTCACTCGCCACAGTATCCTTGTTTCTTTTTTCAGCAGTTACTTAAGATTACCGCATGAAGTATGAAAAAAATATGAAGATGGGTGCTTTGAAATGGTATCATTTTAGGTGGAGGAAATTGCTATAGCCTGCGGTGGTCATTTTACACAAGTATTCAACCTTCTGTGAATCTACTATGGCTTTACAGTGCACTTGATCATTACATTGCTGACTTCTGTGAAAATGATTATGAAAGCATGTTTGAAAGGCTCAGTGATGGTCAAAATTACTCCAAAGCAGTAAGTGCCTTCACGCCACTTTCAGTGCAGTGAAATTGTAGGCAAGCAGCGGATTCACCAATGGATTTCATGGAAAAACATATGTAGAGTTCAAACAACTGCACTTTTCCTTGTAAAAACTGAAGTAAACACACAATCAGGTTGTAATCACCTCTGAGTTGTTTTAAAAATCTGACCTGATGTTGCCTCTTGAGAGAAGAAAAAAACAGCTTTCAATCAATATGCATGACCCAAAAACTAAATGTTGTGACAGACTTCAAAACACAAATTAATAACCCACTACATTTGTATTTCCCAACTGCACATACACTGTAAAAATATCTGTTAATTAATAATTTCCAAACAGTTTTTGTGTTTTCTGTTTATTTATGGTTGTGAGTTGCATTATGAAAAGCAGTTCTGTCGACTTTTGATGTTGCAAATGCAACTCTACAGTTTTGTTGCAAGATTTAGCTGACTTTTTCCAGCGCAAAAGAATGCTTTAAATATTAGATAAAGATTTTATTTAATTTTAATTTATTTAAATTTAAATTATCCTAGTTACTTTAACTGTCATAATTTTTAACCAGACAGCAACCAACACCAGCAGTCGCAGAACCACAACAACACCAGATCTCATAAAAACACTGCCCCCTCTCACCCATACACTGCACTTAATGTTAGCGTATGTTTTAATTTCAAAATGGGGTATAAATTCATCCTATTTGGCACTTTAAACTCTTTTTTAACTTAATTAGGTGCTGCTTGTCAATCAGACAACACTTCTATATTTGTTCTTGCCGTCAATTGCAGGGAAAAAAAGGATCGAAGAGTTTAACTGCAGGCGCTGTGTGATGCACATACACGCAAAGTGGAGTCAGATTTTGATACAACTTTCTCCTTCACCTCCTCTTGCGGGTAGGCCCACGTGGTTTGCACTATGCACTGGTCACTACTAACTGAATGAAGTATGTGCACACAGTTATGTTTTGTTGAATAAGTTGCATATAAAAGTTACGTTTCAAAACTGCCCAAATTTTGTCAACTTGCCAATGCCATTTTTACTTGCACAATTAAATTCAAAACTGACCAATCTGGCAACACTGACAGTTTAACAAAGTGACTTTTATTGAAATTTGAGTAGTCTGTAATAATATAATGTTTGAGAAATAATATTCAAGGAAATAAATCGGTGAAATAACAGAAAATGTACTGGCAGCTTATTACACGGTTTTTGACCCGTAATATACAACACCAACCCAGAGAATATACGACTTTAAATTATTAAAAATGTTAATATGTTTATGCTAATAATGTTAATAGTAGTCACTTTATCTAACTTTTTAAAGTTAAAAGTTGTCAGAAGAAAGATCAAGGTCTCGTAATACAGTTCTAAAGAATGAATAAAGTGAAATGAAAAAAAACTTTAAGAAAAAAAATTAAAAATGTAAAAATTTACGGATTTTTTTACAGTGTACAGTGAAAAAATATAGCATAAACAGTGAAGCATCAGTATGGAGGTATAAAAAACAAAACAAAAAAAACAAACAAACAAACAAACAAACAAACAAAACTAACAACAATACTCCCTTTAAACATAAAATGCAGAACAAAGTGCTTGCATATCAGAATATGGTATAATTTTATTTTAAAAATGTGAAAAAATTTTCAAAAAATTAAAGAAAAAAAACAGCAGTATAATAACAACAACAATAATAATAATAATTATGAAATGCTATTTGTATATCACATTTTGAAACATTTCTGCTGAAAAAGTCAGAATCTAAAATAATTTTAGAAAAATAAGCGTTTTTTAAAAAAATGATTCATAATAAATATGAAATGAACAAATGAAATGAACAAACAAAGGAAAGTAAACAATAATAATAAAAAAATCTAAAGAAAAAATAAACAAAAGGAAAAAAGAAAACAGATGACACACAGTTGAAGTCAGAATTATTAGATCCACTTAGAATTTTTTTTCAAATGATGTTTAACAGAGCAAGGAAATGTTCACAGTATGTCTGATAATATTTTTTTCTTCAGGAGAAAGTCTTATTTGTTTTATTTTGGCTAGAATAAAAGCAGTTTTAAAGCAGTTTAAATTAGTTTTTAATGATTTAAAGGTCAAAATTATAAGCCCCTTTAAGCTATATATTTTTTTCAATAGTATACAGAACAAACCATCGTTATACAATAACTTGCCTAATTACCCTAACCTTCCTAGTTAACCTAATTAACATAGTTATATCACTTTAAACTGTATAGAAGTGTCTTGAAAAATATCTAGTCATATATTATTTACTCTCATCATGGCAAAGATAAAATAAATCAGTTATTAGAAATTAGTTACTAAAACTATTATGTTTAAAATTGTGTAAACAGAAATTGGGAAAAAATAAACAGGGGGATAATAATTCAGGGGACTAATAATACTGACTTCAACTGTAACAAAAGGAGCAAAAAAAAAAAAAACTGTTTTAAATAGCTGTAAGCTGGTTAAAACACAAGTACACAATCATTCTCTATTATATTATGGCCAGTTAAGTATACATTTAATGAATATCTGTTAATTGTCACATGTTCAATCAAAGATTCCATCTTGTGCCAAGATAAAACTCGTCAGGCAGCCTGTGGAATTCTATTATATGTTTCTGGAAACTATTTCAGGGTTTCAGGATTTGTCATGTCCACATTAGTTTTCATTTTCAGAGCGGGTAACAGGGAAAGAGAAGTGTCGTCACCGAAACACCTGCTGCTGCCAGACTGCACAAATTTATCAGGATCTCAGCTTAACCTTGGCTTTCTTTGGGAAGCACGCAATTTGGTGTATTTCACTATATCAAAACAACAGGAACTGAATTATTTGTCAGTTTACGTGCATGCAGGAAGCCAAAAGCAGCCTATATTTGTCAAAGTTTTACTCCTTCTCTGACCTCCTTTTTACAGACGCCACCCGGTGAATAGCATCTTTAGTATTAAGCACATAAAAAAGTCATATAATGTTACATTTGTCTGATTATGTGGTTAAATGCTAACAGTGCATTGATTAAAGTTGTGAACAGGAAATCACTGATGACTTTTATTTCAGTATTTGCAGATAAAACTTTTATTCCAGTGTTATGATTTTAATCCAGTATTAATCCAGTATTATGACTTTTATTCCAGTATTATGATTTTTATTCCAGTATTATTCTAGTATTATGACTTTATTCCGTATTATGACTTTTATTCCAGTATTACGGCTTTTATTCCTGTATTATGACTTTTATTCCAGTATTATGACTTTTATTCCAGTATTATGACTTTAATTCCAGTATTATGACATTTATTCCAGTATTATTCCAGTATTATGACATTTATTCCAGTATTATTCCAGTATTATGACATTTATTCCAGTATTATTCCAGTATTATGACTTTTATTCCAGTATTATGACATTTATTCCAGTATTATTCCAGTATTATGACCTTTATTCCAGTAATTTTCCAGTATTATGACTTTTATTCCAGTATTATGACCTTTATTCCAGAATTATGACTTTTATTGCAGTATTATGACTTTTATTCCAGTATTATGACTTTTATTCCAGAATTATGACTTTTATTGCAGTATTATTGCAGTATTATGACTTTTATTCCAGTATTATTCCAGTATTATGACTTTTATTCCAGTATTATGACTTTTATTCCAGTATTATGACTTTTATTGCAGTATTATTCCAGTATTATGACTTTTATTCCAGTATTATGACATTTATTCCAGTAATATTCCAGTATTATGACTTTTATTCATTATGACCTTTATTCCAGTATTATGACTTTTATTCCAGTATTATGACTTTTATTGCAGTATTATTGCAGTATTATGACTTTTATTCCAGTATTATGACCTTTATTCCAGTATTATGACTTTTATTCCAGAATTATGACTTTTATTGCAGTATTATGACTTTTATTCCAGTATTATGACTTTTATTCCAGAATTATGACTTTTATTGCTGTATTATTGCAGTATTATGACTTTTATTCCAGTATTATTCCAGTATTATGACTTTTATTCCAGTATTATGACTTTTATTCCAGTATTATGACTTTTATTGCAGTATTATTCCAGTATTATGACTTTTATTTCAGTATTATGACATTTATTCCAGTATTATGACCTTTATTCCAGTAATATTCCAGTATTATGACTTTTATTCATTATGACCTTTATTCCAGTATTATGACCTTTATTCCAGTATTATGACCTTTATTCCAGTATTATGACTTTTATTGCAGTATTATTGCAGTATTATGACTTTTATTCCAGTATTATGACTTTTATTGCAGAATTATGACTTTTATTGCAGTATTATTGCAGTATTATGACTTTTATTCCAGTATTATTCCAGTATTATGACTTTTATTCCTGTATTATGACTATGGGTTTAGGTATTGGGAAGGATTAGAGATGTAGCATAAGATCAAACTTTATAGACACTAATAAACAGTTAATATCTTACTAATAAGCAGGTAATAAGCCAGTAGTAAATAGCATGAGTTGTGACCTAAACTAAAGTGTTACTGAATTTGAATATTGAGTAGGGGGTGGGGTTTTATTTTTATACTCCTTCTCTCATCATTCACTTACAGCAAACTAATGGTTGGAGGGGTGTGGCTAAACATATTTCGCCCAAGCCTTCAAAAGCTGATGTCATCAAAGAAGGACTGCCTTTCCAGAGCAGAAGCAAATAAAGATTTGATTAAAGATTAAAAAATCTATGAATCAGTTACCAATGAACTATATCAACTGATCTTTCAGCAAATGGACAGCAGCACAACTGCCCCCAAGTTTAGTACACTCAAAAGAAAAATACTAATAATAACAACAATTTTGCTACTTGTTTAAACTACTGATTTTAAATGAGTTGAAACAACCTAATTTTTGAAATTTGTTTGGACAACTTAATTGTTTTA
The DNA here is from genome assembly GCF_903798145.1 of Danio aesculapii. Lineage (NCBI taxonomy): Eukaryota > Metazoa > Chordata > Actinopteri > Cypriniformes > Danionidae > Danio > Danio aesculapii. Next base: position 40,229,884 of record NC_079453.1, read on the forward strand.
TGTTCAATCCACTTACATTTGTAAAAACATTACGGCTAACTTAACCAATATGTTTTGGGTAAACGAGAACTGTATTGAATAATTGGTTTATATTACAATAGTTGTTGTATTACCACAGCAAGCATAGAATTGGCATAACTGATTTATTCAAGTACTTTACAATAGTATGGTTAAAAAAAACCTAGAGTATTTAATATAAACTACCATAGTATTTTTTTCAGTTTACATTACCATCAAGACATTAGCACGCTGTAAAACCCAAAAAGTTAAGGCAACTCAAACCATTTGAAGAAACCGATTGCAACAAACTATTTAAGTTCAAAAACTAATCCTAATGAGTACTGTGAACTTAATCCATTTGAGTAAATGAAGCAATTAGAGCAGAGTAAAACCCAATGAATGAAGAGAACTCAAACCAACTGAGTTCTGTAAAACCCAATAAGTTAAGGCAACTCAAACCATTTGAGGAAACCGATTGCTACAAACCATTTGAGTTAAAAACTAATCTATGTGAGTACTGTGAACTTACTCCATTTAAGTTAAAGTAATGAGGTGTTTAAATAACTCATTACCTTCAACACTGAGCTCAAAACTCTTTTCACATGAGTAGAATTAACTTTCAGTCAATTTTTAGTTAACCACACTCATTTCATTTGATAAAGTTGACTGTTGGGTTTTACAGTGCATGGTTAAAATTATTGTTGCTTTGACTAACTTAAAACAAATGTACTCATCCTTGTTAATCTTCAGAATGGTATCTTTTTTTGGGTTTAGAAATAATATAATTGTCAATATTCATTCTCTCGGGATATCTGTGTTAACTTACAAGTACCCCAAGGCACATCTTTTTACCATTCTTTTACATTTAATATCATACTGTACTAGAGATGAACCCTGTTCAGTACATTACACTGAAATGAACTTCAACTGTGTAAACTGGACTGAAGCAGTTTCAATTGACTAGAACTTCATCTATTTTAAGCTGCTTTGACACAATTTACCGTGTAAGAGTACAATAGAAATAAAGATGAATTTAACTGAACAAAGGAGCACATTAATCTGATATTCGCAGTACTTTCTTGCTGATAAAGTAAACCACAATAATGATGCGGATGAAATATAATACGGGAAACATGAATAAATATTTTCCATTGGGTTATATATAATCATTAATCATTCAAACTTCTTTACCTAAGCTTCTCCACTTTGTCTATCAGTGCAGCAGGCGTGATTAAATTATGCAGTATGACCGACACATGCTCCCTATGGAAGATAGTGGTCACATTGGAAGTTACCTATCTGGAGACTATTTTCAGGTGCTGTGTAATATCGAACTAATGAAATCATAGCCCTATATACATTTCTAGTGATCGTGAAATATGGATCCAGAAGTATGTTTGGCTGCATTTTGTCCTTAAAACAAATGCCACAGGGCGGTGTGATGCCATTCCTTTATGTGCTTACCAGCTGACCACTTACCTCCGTATGGACAAGCTTTCCTGTTGTTGCCAGTTTGTCCAGTTAGCTCACCATGTATGTCAGCGGACTTGAGACGTAGAGAGGAGTTGACTGTGATGATGGGGCTTGAGTCCAGCAAAGAATGGTTCCAGAAAGTGAGTAAGACAAAAGCAAAAAATAAAATAAACAAGTAAATAACAGGTTGAGAATGTGGTGAAATCTGAAATATTGGTAAAAAATAAGTGGGCTTTTTTTCTGGATTATTTTTTAAAACTGTAGGTTTGGTTTAGGGAAGTGGGTGGGCACTGGTCAATCGGTGCTTTTGAAAACACTATTGGTTGGGGTTGGGAAAGGAGGAGGGTGGGTCAGTCGATCAGTCAGTCAGTCATTCAGTCAGTCGACAGCAGCTTCTGGTGGATTTACGTGAGAACAGCAGGTGCGAATGGGACTCGCGAGAGAAATTTGAGATCTGAAAAAGGGTACACAGCGGCCTCTGGTGGATTTGTGAAAACAAAAACTGAAAAAAAAACCTACTGGGACGTATCTGGTGCTCCCCAGAAATGTATATAGCGGTACGTTTTCAGAATGAGTATACGTTGGTAATATTATTTTGCTGGCTGCTGCCCTGGTACAGCAGCAAAGTTCCTTGATTATTATGCCAGAATGTGTAATAATGGCCAGTATAATTCCAAGCCATAATGGCTTAGAATATACCAACTGTTCATTTTCCGTCAGTCTTAGCACATGATGCAACTGCAGAAGAGTCAAGCTTTAAATAAGAAAATGATTGCAACTCTTTGGTCATTTTTGAGCAAGATTATGGTCTAATCCAATTCAATTATCTGAGCTAAGCTAAACTACGCTAAGCTAAGCTAAAAGTTCTCCTGGCAGACCTGGAAATTGGTTGAATGGAGAAAAAAAAATAGAAAACTTAACTGTTTAACTTCAGGGAAGTTGGGTGGGTTTCCTCCAAGTGCTCTGGTTTCCTCCACAGTCCAAAGACATGCGCTATAGGGGAACTAGGTCAACCAGATTGGCTGTAGTTTATGAGTGCATGTCTGAATGTGAGAGTGTATAGGTGTTTCCATGTACTGGGTTGCGACTGGAAGGGCATCCGTCGTGTAAAACATATGCTGGAATAGTTGTCGTTTCATTCCGCTGTGGAGACCCTTGATAAATAAGGCATTGAGCTGAAGGAAAATGAATGAATGAATAATATGACTATTTGCTTCAACTCTGTAATGGCAGTCCTCTGATGATGTGAGTTAGCCACACCTTTACAACCGTTAGTTTGCTGCAAATAAAAGATCAGAGGTGTGCAAAACTAAAAGCCTGCCCACAACTCAATATTCAATTTTAGTAGGAAATGCATCAACATACTGTCATAAAAGTCTGCAGCAACCAGTCCACATGAACTTTAACCTTATAGGTCTCACACATCTGACATGTTTGTAGTTTTTAGCAATTTTATCCGTGTTTGTAGTTCTAATCAAATTCACATCCAGTGTATAATGTGTTGTGAGTAATATTAGTCATTAGTAATTAACCACCATTTAGAATTTCCCAGTGTTGGGTTGCGGCTGGAAGAGCATTTGCTGCGTAAAACATATGCCAGAATAGTTGCGGTTCATTCCGCTGTGGCGACCTCTGAAATGGAGACTAAGTCAAAGGAAAATGAATGAATGATTCCATTTGGGATGGATAAAATGTGAATTGAAGTGGGACGTTATTCATTAAATCATCTTTGAAAGCAAGAGGGGCCCCCTGGTGGTTCATGCAGGGATGACCGACACTGTTCTCAATAAATCCAATCTGCTTCACTATACTGTGTTTTTTTTCCAGCTGATGAAATAATCAGCCGCCGCAGCTCTTCTGAATAACATTAATGTTCCACAGGACTGATTTTGTGACGACGGCGACGCCGGAGTGGCGAGACTAGCGATGTGACACTGTGATAAAAGGGCTGAGAGAACAGACACCGTGCCGTTATGAACCTGAAATACCGTGACATTCTACAGTGGGACACAATTGGAGAAGCCGCAAGAGAGTAATTGATCCAATTACCGAGCTACTCTTGGGTAGCCATCCATCTGCATAGGAGATACAAAAGGTTACAGCGCTAGAAATGATCCTGTGATTATGACAAAGATGCACGTCACGCGTCTCCTAAGTGCAGCCAAGCATGAAAAGAGTTCTTCAGGTTAAAACTAAGTCGTGCTTGGACGTTTTTCGAGGCGTCTGCGTGCATCTTCTGCCACATGAGCTCCCTCAGTGAGAGGGAGAGGTTCTGCTTGGCATCCAAAGATAGCTCTGAATGGGCCAAACCCTCTGGCTTTCAGTCCCTGCCTGACTGCCTGAAAGTCACTGTGAATTATGCATCATATTTCTGAGATTTGCCCTTCTCCTCTATGCAAAAATAACTGTGGAGAGAGTGCTTAGAGGCAGACCTACAGAATGTTCAGTGGAAACAAAAGACAGAAAGAAGATGATGATGTAGACAGACCAAAATAGAGAGAGAAATGAAGCTTTATTTTTTTCTCTAAGCATAAAATAATCATACTTTTGAGTATATATAAACTTTTTGAGTAGATACATTTGAGTGGTATCAAAAAGCTTTAATTAGTTAAAGGGCACCTACTGTGTGATGCAAAATCAACTCATGCCTGGAACACCTCCCTCCTATAGGCATCCAGACGGCATCAGAAACAGATGCCCGAGCCACCTCAGCTGACTTCTCTCATCGTGGAGGAACAGCGGCTCTACTCCGAGCTCCTCCCGGGGGACAGATCTCCTCACTCTGTCTATAAGGGTGCGTCCTGCCACCCTGCGAAGGAAACAAATTTTTGGCTGCTTTTATCCGAGATCTTGTCTTTTCGGTGATGATCCAAAGCTCATGACCATAGGTGAGAGTAGGAACGTAAATTGACCAATAAATCGAGAGCTTTGCCTTTTGGCTCAGCTCCTCCTTTACCAAAACGGACCAGTGCTTCGAACGCATTACTGCTGCCGCTGCACCAATTAGCCTGTCAATCTCACGGTCCATCCTTCCCTCACTCGTGAACAAGGCTCCAAGATACTTTAACTCCTCCACCTGGGGTAAGGACTTTCCTCCAACCTAGAGATGGCAAACCACCTTTTTCCGGTGGAGCACCATGGCCTTGGACTTGCAGGTGCTGATTCTCATCCCAGCCACATCACACTCGGCAGCAAACCGCACCAGTGCATGCTGAAGGTCCATGTTCGATGAAGCCAACAGAACAACATCTTCCGCCAATAACAGAGATGAGACCCCTGCCGGAGTTTAACATGCACTGGAAACAAGTTTGACTTCCTGCTGGCAATGCGAACCAAACTCCTACTCTGTTCATAGAGAGAGAGACAGCCCTTAACAGAGCACCTCTGACCCCATATTCCCAGAGGACCCTCCACAGAATACCACAAGGGACATGGTCGAATGTGTTCTCCAAGCCCACAAAACACATGTGGACTAATTGGGCATACTCCCTTGAACCCTCGAGCACCTTGGTGAGGTTATAGAGCTGGTCCAATGTACCACGGCCTGGATAAAAACCACATTGTTCATCTTGAATTCTACTGTTTCTTGACCAAATATCTAAAAATTAAATCAAAAATCATTTTGTAGACAAGAAAAAAATATTGGCTTTTTTTTAGAAATAAAATTTTCCCTTAAAACATGCAAAATAATTTTATTTCAAAGCAAAAATAAGATTATTTTGCTTGTTTTAAGGAAAAAAACTGACTTAATTTTGACATGAAAACAAGACGATCTGTTGCTCGTCTATAAAGTGCTTCTTGATTTAAGAATGTTTAGATATTTTGACTAGAAACAAGAGCAAAGCATTTCTTTTGCAGTGTATGACCACTTATCTGAATCTCAAACATTAGTCAACAAATCCTTAGTAAAAACTCTAGCAGACAAAGTAGTTCTGATTTTGTTGTTGTTGAGTGGATTACATAAATGTTCTTCTCTTTTCTTAACATTTGCTTTGTTTCATTTCTGTTCTCTTTGAATTTTGTTTGTGCTTCCCTTGCCTGCACAGACAAAGCACTCCTGAGTCCATTGTATGTTTATTTTGGGCAAATCAGTTTTCTTCTTCTTCCTTTTTAAATTTATTTTTGCTAATTTATGTTTACTAATGTAGCACACAAAGCAGACTGGCATTTCTTGGAAAAAGAATAAAGCTTTTCTTTGTCTCTCTTAGATGAAAGCTGAGCTTTACAAATGTTGGAAAAGAAAGAAAAGTAAAAGCCTTATTTAAGGAGACAGCTAATTTGTTTCGGCTCTAAAAGTCATGCTTGGGTCCTGTAGACGTGTAATCCAGACAGCATCATTAAAAACTAATAGTTTTTGCATCAAAAACAGAAATGCACATTTATTGTCTTGCACAAAACCATTCCCTTAAAGAAGTGGTCCACTACGACATCATATTTTAAACTTTAGTTGATGGGTAATGTAGTTGTGTAAACATAAACAACATCTCTGAATGTAATATGCTCAAAGTTCAACGCAAAGGGTGACATTGGCTTTTACTGAGTTAGCTTAGCCATAAAGCGAACAAAGTTTGGGGACTACAAAAAAATCAGAGGAGCTAATGAGATCATAAACCCTACAGGTTATGTGCATACAACCGTTCAGCGAAGGGGCGTTACCAGAGATGCTGTGATATTTTAGCAGAGACAGCTAAAATGCCGTCCATATGCTGCTATTTGCACAGAGCTTGTTCTGTTTCTGTATTTGGGCTTCCAAAAGACAAGGCACAAAGACAGAAGTGCTTACAATTTAATTGTAATTATGTTCCAGAGAATTGTAAAAAAACATATAGCTAGTATTTGACAATGGAGAACTTCGAGAATCTCTCCCAGTTCAGTGCTGGATTCGGCTTAAAACTCCTCAAAGAAGGAGCAGCTCCATCCATAACACAAGCAGCTGTGGATTGTGAGACACAACCTTTAAGTATTTTTATTTCTTAAATTTGATCTATTACATGCACAGTTTATAGTGTTATCAGTGTATTGTATTAAGGAAATAAACACGGATGTAAACAATGGGAAATGCTGTTTGGCAACGTTAACAATTAAGATACAAATTCATATTTATCTGTCAAACCGCTGTAAACATCAACAATCTTCAGCAGCGCTGCATTCCCACATAGCAAAATATCTCTGGTCCTGCTCTGGCCCACACAATCAGCTTTTGCTTGGCTCACATGCGGCACTGAATTATGGTACATGACTGGACCAAGTCTGGCTTCCAGACAAGGGCCAAACATGAACCATATCTGGGCCAAGTCCCAGCCAAGTTAATAACCCATAACTGAGCCTGAACTGGGCCAGATATGTTAGTTTGTCATGACTACAATGAAATTGATAAACTCATGAATCATTGTGCTTTAGGCATGCTTTTTCTCAAAGCGACCTGATTGGTAGGATTTTTTTTATTATTTGAAAATAATAAAAAAGTAATTTAAATTTGGGTCAAGAAAGGCCAAAATCACATGGCCCACCTTATTAACAATGATTAACATTTGGGCCAAATACTACATTTTACATCTGGCTGAAGTATTGTGTGCGCCTTAAAGATGGTGCCACCTCTGCCAAACCAGGGCCATGTTTGGCGGCCGCTTTTCCTGCGTTCTACATCTCAAATAACAAACGACAAAAGATATGTCAACGTTTCATGTTACTTACACATGCTTATAAACTGAATATCTATGAAACACACTTGTCAGGTTTCATTTTAGAGAGCATTTTCTGTTTGATTCAGGCTCAAACTGACACGGCTAACAGTTACACTGACTGACAGTGTTTATACAACGGCAAAGCGCATGCTAGTAGAGGCGTGGTGCTACCTGGTGATGTGGAGCCGATCCGCAAATCACAGCACATTATGTTAGTTGACCAATCAGAGCCTCTTAACGATGGGCCTTTGAAGGAATCAGGAAGTAGAATAGCCGTTTTTATGTTAGCTAAGTAGCAGTATATATTTAAAGTTGGACATATTTAAAAAATATAGATTTTTTACAAAGGAAGCATGAGCACACATTGCTTTGCATCTTATAAACACAACCAAGCTTTAAAAATACACTCTGGACCACCCCTTTAAAATCTGCTCCACTCAAACAATAAGCATCACAGGCTTTGGATATCTTTAACACAGAACAACTGCAGTGATCATGCTGCTAAAACACTGTGATGTTCTTAATCGCATATAGAGTGAGATGTGTGAGGAGAGTTCCTTTGAATACTCGAATCTATTAAAATTCCAGCTCAAAGGGAAATGTATAGATCCGGCAGAGAAAACCACATCCTCTGATGAGAATATGCACATTCATGCCTGCATAATAAAAAGCTATTTCCCCCTCGACAGCATCTGAGCGCACTAGTATGGATGTGTTTTTTGTCTCGCCGATGGGCTGGAGCTGGTTTTCCGTGTTTTTGGTGAAGTATGTTGTTCCCTGAGGCCGAGCGGTCCTGAAAGCACATTCTTTCATCCGGGGCCATCCTTCAGGAATCCAGAAAGAGCAAAGTCATTGAGTTAATGGCAGGATGACATAAAACGTGCATTTTCCGCATGTTTTGCATCCCAACTGCTTCAAAAGACTGAGGAGAAATGAGTACTCGAGACTTGGCATGCCTGCAGGAAGCAAATTATGTATACATATAGGAGACTAGGGATGCTTGTCACATTTTCAGTCCAGTGTATTTTCTTAGCACATGGTTATTTCGTCACCTAGGAATTATAAGGTTCTATCTTCATTCTGAATGATAATATCGACAAATATATATATGAATGAATACTGGAAATGACCAATCAAAATTCAAGTATTCCAGAACGCCTTAAAAGGAGCCACAAATTGACAATAAAGCTTCATAAATATAGGAATATATAGGAATATAGGAAAATAAGAGATACATACATATACACCATACAGTTGCTACTGATGGATGATTTGAACACTTGTGACATCTTGGCAACTAATATGAATTAAAACAAGAAATATCTTATACATGTCTTTATAATCATTCGTTAAAGCCTTTATAACAGAAACCCTGATGTAAACACTAAAACTCCGACACTGTACTTTAAATGTACTGTAAGTTTGCCCTGTATTCCTGATTCACTTTATATAAGATTCCTAAACAAAATGATGTAAAATGCAAAGGAACTTACAGAAACAATGCTCTGTGCTGTGCCAAATGCACTGGTTCTGTTGTGCACATACATCCTCTTTGTAAAATAAAAAGATTAATGTAGAAATTCCTCCGCCACACATATAAGCTAATATCTTTGGGTTTCTGTAACCGCAAAGGGCAACACTGTCACTATGACAAGAAAACGCATGCAAGCTTGAACACTCTGTCCATTTTATGATCACATATCTCATCTCCTGATTTTTGTTCACAATGTCTTTTTTGCCAAAATATTTCAGTCAACTCACTTATTCAGGAGAATCACATGAGACTTTGAGAACACACTCAAAATATAAGTAATGTAAATTTCATTGTAGGGCTTCACAATTAATTAATGGTGATTGGTGTGTGCATTTTGTCAGTAAAGCCGGTTCTATAATCAGTAGTAAAGTCACCATGAAATGGACGTTTGAGTCAGATTGTCCTTTTTCCTCGATCGTAATGTACATCCACTGGAAAGGGGTCTTGAAATGAGTGAAAGATTGTAGGGCGGTGTAAGATTTCTTCCTTTGGGAACTGATTGGATCGTTGGAAGATGTGTGTTGCTAACAAAATAAAAGAAGATTGATGAACGGATGAAGGCAGAGCCAAAACAGTACACATTTTGATAGCCCCAAAAGGCATTCCATGTGATCAGAGGTTAATTTTATTTTTTTTAGCAGATGAGAAGGTTATGATATCTGATTAAAATTCTGAGAGCAATTTTTTTTATTTACAAAATAATTGTTTATAACAAGCATGACTATATACGTAAAAATAAGAAGAGTAAATTTAGATTTTTTAAGGTTATGCTTTCAGATGGAGCAGCATTTAATATAGAGGGCTGTAGTTCACTGATAAGCAGTGTTGGGCATGTTCCTTTAAAAAAGTAATTAGTTATAGTTACTAGTTTATTCTCACAAATGATAACTGAGTTACATAATTATGAAAGTAAGTAATTACCATATTGTAAAACCCAACAGTCAACTTTATTAAACGAAATGAGTTTAGTTAACTCAAAATTTTTTGAAAGTTAATTCTACTCATTTGAAAAGTGTTTTGAACTCAGTTTTGAAGGTAATGAGTTATTTAAATACCTCATTACTTCAACTTAAATAGAGTAAGTTCACAGTATGCATATAGATTAGTTTTTTTTAATCCAAATTGTTTGTTGCAAACGGTTTCCTTCCTCAAATGGTTTGAGTTGCCTTAACTTATTAGGTTTCACAGTACTCAGTTGGTTTGAATTCTCTTCATATATTGTGGTTTTCAGTGCTCAAATTGCTTAGTTAACTCAAATAGATTAGGTTCACAGTACTCATTAGGATTAGTTTTTAAACTTAAATGCCATTATGTTACTTTAACAAAAATCTAATTGGTCAAATGACTATAAAATAAATATAAAACTCTGTACACTAATCTACACTATTTTAATGTTGTTGTGGGACAATGTGAGAGACAACGGCAGCATGTCCTCAACTATATATCTGGATATTGCTATGTTTAATTCTGTCTGAGTAATGTGTTTGTGGTGGAGAAAAATATAATTTTAGTTGCTTTAATGTTGTGGCTTCATCTCCTACTTTAGTAGCAGAACTCACATTATCTCCACATTATGCCAGTGTAACCCCACTGCTACGCCACTCAACCTGCTCTAAGCTGGTCTCGAACCGGCGATCTTCCACATGGGAGTGGGTGGCTCTACCAAGGAGGCTAAAGACCAGGCCTCTAGCGATTGTTGCTAGAGCACCTTTAGAGGTCAGAGGAGTGAGGTTTACCTGCACAGCACTTACTAGCTGGCCTCCGTTACACCAGCCACTAATTTTGTGGCGGCATGTGACGACGTGAGGTGCTTCATTAGACTAGAATTACTTGTCACAGACACAGAGAGACTCTATTTTCGTTGGCATAAGTTGCGCGATACAGAAACATTCATGCCTTTCACCTCAACGAGGGAAAAGTGCTTGTATTTCCAGTTTTCAAACGTTACCTTTAAACTTGTTGGATATGTCATTGTTCTGATTCCTGGTCATTGGTGTGTGAACACCTGCCCTACTCTACCTCTTTTTGGCAAATGATGGAAATGTACTCTATCTAAGCCAATCATCACATTCTCAGTTACATCACATTCATGCTTAAGAACACCAATCATCATCGCTGACTGGTTATGTGTCCTGCCCTCGCCCCAAACACACACACACACCCTAGAGAAAGAGAGAGTCCTATGGCTGAGAGAGATGCTGCTCGCATGAAAACTTCTCAATTTTAGTAACACGCATTTTATTGTCAGTAACAGTAATGGCGTTTAGACAGTAGTTCAGTTTATTTTCTCATTACTGAAAACAGTATCGTTTTTAGTAACGCCATTTATTTATAGCGCTGTTATTCCTATCACTGCAGGTAAGCCACACGAAATTGCATTCATAATGTCAAACAATTGATTTGGGTGATAATGAAATCAAAGATACTTGTTCTGTGAAAATGCCAGCTGTTTGCATGGCTTATCAGTGAAGTACAGCTGTGTGTTGTTTCTGGATATGAAAGCTTGTACCACATTTAATATTTTTATATTGAAAACTTGCTTCATAACTTCAATCAAGTGTTTGAAATAAATCCTTCTGTAGTCATGTATTGAAGCAATTAGAGCAGTTAAATATAATCTGTTTATTGAAAAACTGCTACTGGTTGTAACTTTACAAGAGTGCCCTCTGGTTTTTGAAGGACTTTTACTACTGATCACACAACCGTGCTTACTTGAAAAAATGTGCATGCTAATTGCAGTATTTGATTTATTTTGATTGTGATTTTATTGCGCAGAACTAAATCATTCATGATGAAAACCTTCTATGTAATCCTGTAAAGGACAAAAACAAGGTTGAAGGTGTCCACTTACAAATAGCACACCCAGAGAAAATGCTGAAATCAAACAGAAGACATAACGTGATCCTTCCCGTGTCATGTTGTGTGAAGAAAAAGTACCAGTTGACTTAATGACTCAATTTACCTCATTTGATGGAGGTCAAAGCCCTAAATAACAAAAGAGGGGAATCGCTCTCAAGGCCCTATCTCTGTTAAATTAAATGTGAAAAACCGACTTATATACCTTAAGGAATAACAAGCTAACAGGAGATTGCTCTGGAAGCCTCATTTGAAGGGGCCACGGCTGCTATTAGCGGGCAGCTGTGCGGGAGGCTGGCTAGAACATCTCATTACGCGGACATGAATCTTCCACCGCTGGAGAGAGCAACCTTTCCACTCGGCCCACTCCCACATAGTCGTGAAGAGGCCCCGAAGGCCACGTTCAAAGCCATCGCATTAGATCACTTGCAGGAATAGCACATCGGATTGATAGCACGGAGGCTTGATGTGCTTCAAGAGGCTGCCCATTGGACAGTGAGCCAATTGCATTTACGATGAGGCAATCGGCCAAAGCGGCCCTCTGTGGAGACACAATGCACAAACCCTCTTTCAGTTCAACTGTAGAGATGAGGGGATCAAGCCGATGATCTTTGAGCTTTCTGAGGAGCATCTGAATATTTGTTTTTGTGCAAGACGGAGAATTCACAATTATTCTCCTCTTCCAGAAACAATTTCACAAATGTGGTCTGACGACGAGCATCAAAACTGTCTGATGGCCACTTATGAGGAGACATACTGTTTCAAATGGACTGCTGGCTTAATGCCATTGTTCTGGAACAGAGCTTTGATCGTTGGATCAAATCACAGCAATGCCGATGAAGATATAAAGCTATATTTTTCGATTTAGCTAAGGCTCTCTTCTCCAGGTTCTTTTGAGTCAAATAGGTTGATTACAAATTCGTAGCAAAACTATGTAGTTGAGCATGGTGATTACAGCCTTCTACACAATAACTTCTGATTAAAAGCAGTCTGAGTTGTAATAATGAGACAAGTCTATAGGGTGTCGTACACCTGGGTGTACGGCATACACAGTAGACACCTGCATATTTAATATCAAAGAAAAGAACATTCTAATTATACATACCTTCATTAAAACAGAAAGCCTGGCTACTGATTGCACAGCCAAACATACATGAGAACCATCCTCCAGAGGTGACATTAGAAGTTTCAAGACTGTGTGAAAGTAAAAACAGGTTTAAAAAAGGACACCAACTTTTTAAGGTACACTTGACGGTTAAAATGCTGCTGTTGTTTTTAAGTCAACAACAACAATATATATATATATATATATATATATATATATATATATATATATATATGATATATGTATATCATATATATATATATATATATATATATATATATATATATATATATATATATATATATATATATATATATATATATATATATATGAAGAGTTCAGATGCAAAACCCTCTAAATCAGACCTCTTTTTTTGTATATGAGCATTTTTTTTTTTATCAGGCTCCTATAATTAGGTTAAGACGTTTCATCTTATTGATAATGAAAAGGTTATTAGCTGGTAAATAGAACACCTTTTTTCATAAATGTCACTTTAGACATTTCTTTGTTTTTTAACAAGGTAGATTTTCTTTTGCGTCAAAACCAGCTAAATCTACTTGTGCTTTTTTTTTTGCAAAAACCTCTAAATCCACCTATTGGGACAAGACATTGTATTTAGTTGAAATTAGAAATTATTTTACCAAACGTAAAACACCTAAAATTAAAAAGTATATAAATCTGTCAAGTAAGTGGTGGTTCATTCCACTGTGGTAACACAGTGATGAATCGGGGACTAAGCAGAAGGAAAATTAATGAATGAAATCTGTCAAGTAAGTGCATTAATCCATAACATTAAAACTGACAATAATTAAATCTTAACAATCAAATGTCATTTCTGATATTTGGGATTTAGATTTAATGTAAGTAAAGCAATGTAAACATTGCAAACATTGTAAACTAAACTTGTTAGATTCAAATAATGTAGTGTAAAAACATTGTGAAACATCAATATCAGTGCATTGTTCATTAATATAAAAAGATTTTCAGATGTATAGATATTATGAAGATAAATATAATGTATAAATCTATAAATTATATTACTTTAAAAAAATAGCTTACATTAGCAAATAAAACACAAGGCATGCCTACTGGGCTAAAAGGGGATGTCTCATTCACTTTTGGAAGCTGTCATTCATTCATTCCCACCATATTCAAGGTCTTGGTCTCTTTGTCGTCTCTTGTTTATCCTCATAGCATCCACATGGGATAAAAACGTAACTTTTTCTTAACTGCATCTTAACTTCATCCTTCGTGAAACGCAGTTGTCGCTTAATGCATAGTAAATCAGACTCATTCAAAGTAGCGTCACTGCGCAAAAGCACGTTATGAATGAATGTTACACTTCTGACTGTACAGTGTGTTTTGAGGTAAGGGACGTTTTAATTTGCCATTCACTGCAAGTCGGACAGGCTCATCCAGTTTATCAAACTCAATCTTTTAAAATCTAAATTGAAAGCAGAATAAAACAGTCTCCGCATAAAAGCCGGCATATCAGTGCACTGCCACATTGAAAACATATGATTTGATTCGCGCCTTCTGATTCTCGGGATAAAAGCGGCTTTTGCTGTCAAAGGCAAGTGGCGTTTAGAGGCGTTTACCAACAAACTTTGATTTTAAATGGGCTAATGCTAGAATTTAGGTGATTTCAAGCAAAAATATTTGTTGAACATGTACTACGTGCCTAAAGCATTCGCTCAATGTCATTAGCTCATTTTTGGCGGAAGTGGCGTTTAGCAGCTTTTGCATCTGAACTCTTCATATATATATTAATACTCTTTTGAGTGAACAGTTCTTAAAAGTGAATGGTTCTTAAAAGATCAAATGAGCGCCACCTCTTCCAGCTCCAGCTCTGGTATGTGGTGAGATTTTTGCTGGAGGAATCTTACCAGATACTTTATAACCCCCAGGTTAACATGTATGCAAACACGGGAGAAGGATAGGACAGTGCTGGAGGATATGTGGCGTTTTCACATATTTTGGATTTCAGTCCAGTCATTCAGTCATACTGGCAGGATGTAATGCAAGTAATACGAAATATTTTTGGTGATGGAGTGGACTTTTTTTTTTACAACACTTTACCTGGGAAATATTGCAGCCAACTTAATGGTAAAAGACAAGTATTCATTAAAAGTACTTCTTGCAACCAGTAAGAAAGCTGTAACTCGAAACTGGCTACAACTCGAACTAGAGGATGACTTTTTTTTTTAAAACTACAACTGGACAAATATCTGCAATATTGGGAGAAATGGATTGTACTTATGCCTTTTGTATGTATTTGTTAATGTGACCTGTAAACAAATACAACTGTTCCTTTAAGTTCCAATGTACTTTTGTATTTTGTATTATTATTATTATTTTTATTTATTATTTGTATATTTCTATTAATTTTTCTTCCTTATAAACAGAAATAAAAGTAAAGTATAAAAAAAACAATCAAGTGAGCATTCGAATGACTCTGAAAACTGAAAACTCTGAGAAATGGGATATATTGCCCTCTAAAGGGCACTTCGAAGAGAAAACGATCATGGCTCCTATTTTGTCCAAGTGTCATTCCAAACTCAAAACTGTCTGCTTCGAAGGGCCCTTCGGAATGAAGCATTTCCAAGGGTACAACTGATGGACACTGCGGCCCCCTATGATCCTTTATGCAGGAAAGTGTTTTTTTGTGATTTTTGTTGTATACTGCATTTCATTTAGAAGGGCTCATCCATGTGCCCCAAACCCTAGGAACAGCCTTTCCAAAAGGAACACAGTGGCTGTGTAGTGTTTCTATAATGTTTGCCAATCCCATCTACTGGCCTGGCATACATAATGCAGCGTTTTTAGTTATATTTGGGGATGATTGGGAGGCCATGATCGATCAGGGTCAATGGAGAAAATTTGGCCAGGACACCGGGGTTACACCCTAGAGAAGTGCCATGGGACTTTCAATGCCCACAGAGAGTCAGGACCTTGGTTTAACTACTCATCCGAAAGAAGTTGAGTTTGAGAAACACCTTTACACATAGACAACTTTCGGGAACCTGCAACTGAAAGACTACAAAGATCTTAAATTTTATTCATAGATCAATAGATGGCAATGATGAAGTGGATTTTTACGAGTGGAAAAATTGGCACTTACATGACAGGTACTTACTTGACATCCAGTTTACTAGACTTTGGGGGTCAAATTAATAGCACAAATAACCCTGGATTACAAAGAAAAGAATTACAGCCACCTCTTTTCTTCCCTATTTTTACCGATTAGGAGAAATTGGTTAAGAAACTGATCTATTCCACCTACACCTTGAGGAAAAACCCTACAGTGGTGTTCATCAGTTTGAAAATTTATTTTCATATAAAAAGACACTCTATGAAAACAGTAGAGGACTACTTTGTACAATCTTATGTATAAAAAAACTTAAATGGTGCAAGGAGGATTCTCTGTGGTAGCCATCTTCTTTAGCCAATGGGATCGTGTGTGCTGGCAAGGGGAGGGATCTGAAAGTTTCAAACACGTCAACTCATGAAGAAAACATCCTGCTGTCCAGGGAAACATATTCAGTCTTCAATTCGTTCACACCCAGCTGTTGTTCACCATTCCTTTTTCAATGATCATCCTCCTCACAATGCACATATTCAAAATACATATCTCATAAATTTGATGTGACTGTAAGGCCATTCTCAAGTTGTTGTTTTTTTTCTTTTTCTTTTTAAAGAGCAATACATAAATCTGTTCAAAACATAGTTAGTTTAGTGGGGTTTTGGGGTGTAATGCTCCAGTTTCAATAAGTAGGACTCTGTAAACATCTATGAAAAACCCAACACTCATATACATAGACGGAAATCGAATGGGATGACAAAACATTGAAACAACTGATGACTGCATCAGATAAAATAGCAAAACAAAAAACAAAACAGGCACTGTAAAAAAAGCAGAGTTTGCATACAGATGTGTGGTTGTTAAGACGGTGTCTTGTAGAACTTAAATATCCAGCTCACCTGTTTGGTTTGTCATATTGATTTTTCAAAACAAGGCTACGATTGCTTTTCTCAGAACAGAAAGATAGATGACCTCACTTCCTTTCAAACTTAATCTAATATTAACCTCTCTGGTTGTATTTGTCTTGTTTCAAGTGGGATTTGTGTTTGTGTTTTTAGCATTGGAGGCAGGCACACCAGCAAGGATGCTCTAGCATTGAAATCAGGGAAGTTAGTTTTACTTTAATCTTAGTTAATCTTACCCCACCTAGAAGCCTTTAGTGTCAACTACTATTGTGTTTTGAGGTGAACAGAGTGATGATTTTACTTACTTAGGTACCAGAGTTTGGCTTCCATTACACTCACACCCCTAAACGTCAGTCTCATCCAAGTCGGGGCACCCCTGACCCTCTCAGAGTAGGATTTAAACTGGCGTTTCATGCATGGTAGGTGGGCACACTAAATACCACACACTCTAACATGCTTTTAGACCAGGAGACTGAGGTTTAATCACACACTTCTTACTATCTGGCCTCTGTTATCTTCACCACTAAAGCTCACTCCTATCCGGGTCATGGCACCAATAGGGGATAAAATCACTAACATGGACCCTAAAGACCAGAGCCTCTAATGTCAACACTAGTGTGCCACTTGAAGTCAGAAGAGAGAGGTTTTTCACTTCTTTTCCACTCAATCTCTGAAATCTCACTCACCTCCGGGTCACGGCACCAATTTTACCCCTCCAGTACTCACCCTGCTC